>NC_133822.1:18745790-19060790 GCF_047830755.1 Zonotrichia albicollis
CCTTTCCTTTCCTTTCCTTTCCTTTCCTTTCCTTTCCTTTCCTTTCCTTTCCTTTCCTTTCCTTTCCTTTCCTTTCCTTTCCTTCTTCTTTTCTCTCAAGTGGGTGATTTTCCTTACATATACAGCCTGAAATACTTTTGTTCTGCCAGCAACTTGTGCCATTATTCCTACTTTTTATCAATTTAAATTTTTCTTAGCTGATTATTTAGCAACTGATGAGCCAAACACCCCAGGGCCTGATCATTAGGCAAAAATCCTCACCTGAAATCAAAGGGAGTTTCAGCCTAAAGGGTGGGACTGTCTGTCATGAATATTGAAAAACATCATCAAAATGGATCACGCCATCATGTATGCACAATCAGAATAGCCAAATGTGTTTTAACCTTTTTAGTGGAAATAATATTTAAAAAGAAATACTGGAAGGGTGGGAACACATCTGAGGAAAGAGTCTGCAAGTAAAATTTAGCTCATATGACTGGTTTGGTACATTAACAGGGGATTATTTCTAGAACTGGCGCTGGCAGAATTTAATCTTTCCTTTGCAGATCTTCTCAGATTAATTTGAATTTTCTCACATTTTAAAAAATCAAATATTCACCTAGCTTTTTTCAGTTTTTCTCCACTCAGCACCCATCTTCCTCCATCTTCACTGAAACTAAACTCTAGTTGACCCATAACTAATACATGAAAGACTGTAATTCTCAATAGCTGTAAAAAATACTTTATAACACTTCAGCCTGTCAAGGCACAAACTGTTCTCCTCCTCCTCCAGCTATTCACTGAGTATCACTGTATTTCATTGCTATCTCAGCTAAAAAGTGTAAAAGAGAGTGAAGTACACAGGACAAATCCAGGCTTCTAGGAGGACTCCCACACGCTTTGCACTGCACCATAATTTCAGTGCCTATCATAAAATACAGTTATTTATACAGACAGTTCAGTGCCAGCCAAGTGATCTGCAGGAGATCTGTGCAGAACTGACACCAGCTCCTGAAAGCCAGGTGAGTATTACCTGTGGATCTCTTCTTATCCCATGATGGGACAGAGGTCTGAACAAAGCTGTCCTTGGGCAGGACAGGCCATTAGGAAAAATATTTCCTGAATTCTGTGCAATTTCTGGAATTATGTGCAGATTTTTTCAGGCCAGCAAGAGTTATGTTTAGTCGTACACTGTAATACCGCTTTATACTGACTGCACAAAATAATTAAAATAACAAAGCCCGTGGCTGTGTTTTGTTTGCCTCAAGTCACATTAGAATACAACGAGATAAGAAAGCAAATCTTCCTTTCATGTTCTGGAAGTCTGCTTCCTGCTTCCATGTGGATGTGCTCTAGGAAACAGTAGGTTAGGTGTGTTTGGAAGTGCATCTGTCAGCCGCTTTGCTCATGTAACCCCTGTGTGATATTTGCCTGGAGCAGGGGTGACTCCACCAAGCTCTTGCTGCTTTTCAAGGCACCAGCTGAGGGTCCATCTGCCACTAATTTTTCCAGAAAGACAAAATAAAGAATTTATCTTCTGCATTGTGTTAAACACAATTTTAGTCCAAATGCTGGGCACATGCAACTCAGCACCCATTTCTTTAGTGGGCTGCTGGTCCCTTTCCCTTTGAATGGAGCAGGCACATTGTCAAAACAGGAGAATCCAGGAGAGCTGCTGGAAATGCAGTTTTGGGCACCCTGGTGATGCTGCAGTTGTTCACATGCCCTACCACCAGCACATGGCTGGGTAATGTTCAGGATGACTTGGGTAACATAGGCCAAGATTTCACCCTTTTCTTGTCTGTAATTCTTCACCCTGACCTTTTCCAGCTGTGGTCAAACACCCCTGGAGCTAGAAAACACCATGCTGGAGCTAGAAAAAATCTGAGATGGCTGCATTCAGCAAAGGCAACAACTTCTTAGAGGTGCCAGCAGCCTTTGCCCTCTCTCCATTGTGTGGCTGCGCTTGGGGCCCTCTTGGTTCCTGCAAGTTTTGGTTCTGCACATCTGGAGTTGTGCAGTGCCCCACCAGCAAAGGAATACATTTACAGCCAGTGTAAGGATAAATATTTACCAGAACTCATCTGTAACAGCACAACAGGAAAACTATTTAAAACCAACAACAACAACAATAAAGAAACCAGCCAAGAAATAAAGGAGTGGTTAATCCCATTGCCTGGACTGATCTATTTTACAGCAGTAATAATGAAGAGTTTGGCAATGAATTGCACTTATTATCTTCAGTGCAATAGCACTGAGGACCCATGTTCAAGAGCCAGTCTGTTCCTGACACCGCTGGGTTTTATATCAAAAATGAAAGCATTGCTTTTTATAGCATATAGTAGCAGTGTTCACAAAATACCCAAATGATCAGGTTTCACTCCCACTGAAGGGAATTTAAAGGCTCCTGCTGAATTATGTGGGAGTTGGATCAGGCCCCATAGCAACTACTTATGCCCAAATACAACCTATGGCTGCTGCAAGTAGGGGCAAGCCTTGGGTTTGCATGATGATGAGGATTCTATTTTAAATTTTGTGTAGGGAACACACACACACACACACACACACACACACACACACACAGACAGACACACACACACAACTGTTTGTTTTTCAGAACTGCTTTTACCTCTAAGTGCTATGATAACCTTTTATTAGGCTCTAAGCTGGCACTCTGCAGGTTTAGGGAGGAGTGAATGCTCCTGGTGCCTCTGCCTAGGAATAGATGTGGGATTTGTGGATGTTTCTGTTTGGGTTGTAAAAGGCTTGGGAAGGACAAAGGAGTAATTTCCTGATTAGAGCCATTTTCCCTGGTTAGAGCCACTTCTCTGTGGAGAGCAAGGTCTGAGGAAGCAGGTGCCTCCCAGGAGGGAGGAAAAGGTGTCAGCACACAAACCTCAGAAGGACCTGCAGACAGAAGTCTTAAGGAAGATGGAAATTGAAATGGAAATGGACATACAACTGTAGGGAAAGATCAGGTTGGAGCTAGAAGACTCTCATTGCATGACTCAGACAATGTAATTCATGTAAATCCGAGGTTTTCTGAAATCTTGAGAAGACACTGGTTGGTGTAACACATGAGAAACAGTAGCCATAGTAGTAACCATAGCCATAACAGTACAGCTGTTATGTTTCTTTTAAGAAAACAAAAAATCACCACAGGACTTTTGAAGTTTTAAAGATGATCCCTTTAAAGATGGAGAATGCCACAAAAAAAGAGAGGAGGTGCAATGCAGCACAGAGGATGAAATAGCCACCAAGCATGTCCTCTGTTTCCAGTAGCAGATGTTTATGGGAGAGTACAAAGCTGAGGTTATGTAACATTATTCATTTCCTTGTTTGGCCTTGGTAGTCATCTCTTCAGGGGTTTCCTGAGGTGGATGTGCAGCATGGGCAGTTGCATCCTCCTGCACCAGCCTTCACATGGATTTGGCCAGTGCCTCCTGGAACCTCTTGGAATTTCACCCTCCTGACTGTGCCATGGCAAGAGACTCTGCAAAGTATATCCATGCTGCCCAATAAAACAGGGAGCCCTTCTTTGCCCCAGCCTGGTAATATAATTTTTTGTGCCCTGTCACTTTGTTATCACACTTGGTCACCAATGGTTAACTGCTGTCTCTGTCTCCCCATTTATGACATTGGAGACATCTCCCACATCTCTCCCCTCAATCAGATCATCTTAATTATGGTAAATTCTTTCCTTTTTCTGTAAACTAAGATGATGTTCCCAAGGATGAACAGGTAAAATCAATACCCAAAAATATTTCTGGTTTCAAGAAAGTGTCCATGTGAGCTCGGGTTAAAAATCACTCATGGGGAATCATAGCACATACATTTGAAAATCCCAAATCACCCAATCTTGGTGATTATGGCGAAGCCTATAAGACATACACTCTTAAAAAAGTAGATAATGATTTTAGAATTAGGTGTTTCAAAATAATCCACTGGCTGCTGAACACACATGACTTTTTTACTGTTTGGAGCATTGTTATTCATTTATGTAAAGAAGGCAGATAAATCAAATAATGGGAAGCCCACTCCTTCCTCAACCTTTACAGCCCATCCAGTGCCCCAGCCCTGTTTTCATTCAACTCTCTAAATATTCATCTAAACTATTGACCGGATGCAGAGTGGAAAAAAATAACTTGAAATAAACAGGCTTCTCTATTTATACACATTCTGTTATGCTTGTGCTGCGGCTGATCAACAAGACCTGTGTTTCTGGAAATCAAATAATTCTGCACAGAAATGAAGATTACAATGAAAGAAAAAGACAATCCAGTGTTATGTCAGTGGACAAAGCCACTTCTCAGTGAGTTTGCCTGTCCTCAGGGGCTGTGATGGCATGTAATACTTTCCCTGTTGTGGCCATTTTAATTATGTGTTTTGGTTGAGCACATGGGTATTCTGATGAAGGACACAGCCATTTCAGAGTCTGTGAGTAGCACACTTGGTATCTGTGGCCTTCATTTCAGTGCAGGTCAGCTACCTGAGTCACACTAATGGGGGGAGACCAGTTCTCAGGTGCTTTTTTACAACTGTTTGGTTTAGCTCGCCATAAAAATAGAGAGGAGCAATGGAAACAAGGTTTCATTCACTGTCATCCAGAATTTTATCAGCATTATACAATTTTTTAATCACAGTTTATCATTTCAGAGCAATAAGAAAACACTGAGCAGAAGGCTTATTGCCCACTAAACCTTATCTCAAACAGAAAGTCCTGGCAAGGCACAAATCATCCAAGGCAAGTTCTGCTGGCATGAGAGTTATAATAGCCAGATTAAGTCAGTAGACATACCTGAGAAGGTATGAAAAAAGCACTATAATTTTAAGGCTATTGCTGATATCTTGACAATGTTATTGTCTCATTCTCTGCAGCAATGTGACCTTATTGACTTCAACAACGGTTGCATGAGAATTATTGCCGGGTAGAAACTGAGTCAATACTAATGGAAAAGAATAATATCCCCCAAATTCAAGGTTATGCAATCATCTGGCAATGCAGACCACTCAGAAACAGAGAGCTCCAAAGAAACATAAAAGAGTAGGACACAAAGTTTGTGCAAATTATTTATAAAGGGATTTTTTTTCCCCTTAACGAAGTGATGTACGGTTAGCTGATGTACTTGTTCTTTTGTAGAAGGTGCAGGAGCAGATCCTCAGCATTGAGAAAAGAGAATAGCTTTGCCTTCTTGGATTGCAGACAGCAAAGCAGAGGAAAACGAGATACTGTGATTCTGAGCATGGGAAATATGAGGCAACACACACACACACACAGAAGTAAGTAAGGTGTTATTCTCTATACAGTTATTTTTAGTACTGTGGTTGGTTAAAAGAGAGAAAACAAAAGATGCCCGAATTCCTTTAGAGGTCAGCTCATTCAGGACCAAGCTCTAGGGACCTCTCAGGAAAAATAAGGAAAACATCCCCAACAGAGAAAATTCAGGGAAACCCAGCCTTGGACACACGCTAAATAACTGGAGATGAGAAGCTATTGAGTAGAAATGAGAAAGGCCATAATTCCCAGGGCTTTATTTCCACAAGGTCCCAACCTTTGAAGTGTGCTTTGACTAAACCTTAGATCACTCTCAGATGGTTTCTCTCAAGGAAGAGCACGGGTTAAAGGAGAATGGGAAAACATAAACAGGTTGGATGTCACATGTAAATAACAACAAGCGGCCGTCCTGACGGAACGGCTGCGGATTTCGAGGAGACGTGGGCTCATGCAGGATGTGAGTAACTCCCAGACACTTCTCACTATCTTTCAGTGGGCTCCCACTGACGTTACTGGTATCCTGTGGTGAGAGAATAGGGCCAATATTTTTAGATGTGGTGCTGGCTGTTCTCTCTGCAGTCCTTGCAGCACCGGTGTATTTTTAGTGGCTCGTTATACGCAGTGGAGGAGCCTTTGCGTCGTGTTGTGTCACACGCAGCGTGTGAACTTCCTGTCCCTGCTCCTCCATGCCTTTGATCCTGCCCATCCAGCCACCACAGCAGCAGAGCTGTCGCACCAGCCATGGCCATTTCTTCCTTAATAGGACTTCCCAGGTAGGTAAAACGTGCCAGACACGGCAGGGTGTCACTGGGCTGACACGACAGCCGCTGCAGAGGGACCGGCTGGAGCAGTGCCAGAACTGCTGTGGATATTTCATCCCTTTGCCTGTCAATATTCTGTATTCCATGTCACTGTATCCTAAGCATATTTTGCATTCTTTGAGCTGTAGTAATGTCACCTCACCAGGTACAGCTGCCTGTACTATTACACAGCTTGCTACTTGCACATTTAGAACTCATAATTTAGTGTATCATGACTAATAAGTTGATCTAGAGTGGTAATTTCTGGTGTTTTTTTCTGGGGTATGTTTCTAGGAAAGAAGATCAGTTTTTCTTTGTAAAGTTTCTTTGACTTTCCTGTTATGATTGTTATTCAAAATAACTAAAAAGTGATGTTCTACTGAACATCTATGTTTCTATGTTCTGTTTTTCTTACTGTTTTCCTTTTCATCAGTGAATCCTTAATAGGTGTTGTCAGTAACACATGCTAGCTGTTAGAAAATCCAGATGAAATTATACAATGCCTCATGACACACTGTTTCCCCACTCCTCACTGCTATACACCCAATCCATCATGACTGCTGCTTAAGATCCACAATGCCAGTTTCATATGTGAATTTCCTAGAAAAAATAACACATTATTCCTTTTCACTTTGAAAGTATGGGAGTAGCAAGATTCTTATTCCCCAGTATTTCGAGAATGGTTATAATAAGTTTATGCATTTCAACAGAATTTGCAAAACACTTGCATTTGAGTTAGAGAATCACACAATGTATTTTGATGTAGTTTCATCACAATTTTCTGTACTGACTCCAGACTTTCAGTAGTTTTATTATGTTTGTTGGGACAGAATATTGCAAGACAGCAGTGGCTTTATTTTCAACTGCTTTGCACAACCTTTACCTCAGCATGGCAGTGAAAAGTGGGAGCCAGGAGATAAGAAAAGAAATTTTGAGAAGAAATTCTGCTGTTGATCCAGGCCTCTCTGTGGAGGGTTGTTGCTGAGACTGTGAATGGCAGGGCTTCCCTGCAAAGGCTGCTGACCCTTTACAAAAGAAAAGAACCAAAGTTTCCAATGGCCTTTTCCCTCCCAAAGAATCAAAATCAAATGAGAATGGATTTTAAGCTCTCCTAAAATCTCCTGTAGCCTCTCTAAGGGCACCCAGAGTATTGAGGCCCTGGCTGCCACCTGATTTTTAAAAAAATAGTGGATTCCCCAAATGCTGTGAGGTGCACAAGAGCTGTCTGTTGTGAGGCCTTTTCCCTCATTTGAGTCGATTTCCAGCCTGAAGTGCCCTGACCTGATACTTGTCCTCACAGATCCTGTGTATCTGTGCACACACATACATTCATATATTTGTACACATAAACACCCACAAACCCTTCAGGCAAAACAGGAGAGACAAACTGTTGATTCCAGAAGAAATTCCATCACTGTATATAAGGTAAAAACTGAGTAGCTGAGTCAGGATATTTTATTATTTCTTTTGCTCTGCTTTGGTAGGTGACAACCCCAAGGAAAGGGAGGAGGAAAAACCAGAGCTGTGCAGCAGCCAGTGATGGGAATGGAAACATCTCTGTGTTCCTTCCAAATGGATCTCCAGAGCAGCCCTGCTTCATGCTGCTCCTTCAGGCAGCAGTACTTTGGAAAGCATTTCACAGCTCCAACTGTTTTCCCTATGCTCAGGAGAGATTCCTGCTCTCAGCTGTGTAAATGTTTTAACTGAGATTCATGCTTGGCTATTCAGGTCACTGCTTTCTCTTCCGGCCCACACAGGCCAAAATGCATCTCTATAAGCACAAAGTGTCCAAAACCAACACAGTATTTTTCACTTGAACACACCCGTGGCACGTGGCTCCCTCAGAGTACAGGATACAATGCCAAGCAGTAGATTTCTACATTTGCCTGATGTGAACTTAGCATGATTTATAAAAAAAGAGGCAATAGGCCAGTTGTGTGCCCGAGCAAAACTGGCTTGGCAGAAACTATCTTTCCAAGGAAGGAACTCAAGGAAATCAAACTCTCCCTCTGGTCTTGAGAAAGCACTTATCTAATGTAGGAAGTGTTCTCAAAATATGTAATTTGTATTAAGAATTACAATGTATTTCTTTCTGAATTCAAGTAACCCTCTATCTCCTTTGCTGGAAGAACAAAATTAATTCCCTTCTGCTGTTATGACTTTAGTGTTTAAGGAGTTTAGTGACATCTTGAAGTCAACAGCATTTAAGTGATCAAAAAATCCTTAGTTGTAGAAAGACCTAGATAACTCTAGAGATAGATTTAATGCACAATTTTTCAGGGATTGTGTTTCCACATATTGACATCCTGCCTGCAACTGTATGTCATAAAAAACCCCAGTATTTTCCATGGCTGATGTTGCAAAACAGGAGGAGGAGGGCTTTCCCTAAGCTTGGGAAAACAACAAAAAAATCAAGCCTCTAGAGCTAAGAGATTGATGCAGCTATCTCCACTGGTGCATTATTGTCATTGTCACCACTGTCACAGACTCCCCCTTCTCTTTGCCAGTCTGTGGAGGGAGGTGCTCCCCACACAAGAACCACCAACATGTCTTAATTACAGAAAAGGAATGCTCTAACTGCTATTTGACAGTCACCACATCCCCCCCTGCCTTTTAAAATCTATATCCACATTCTAGCCTTGTATTTCTTTCCAATAATATTTATCTCCACAGATTTGGGTCATAGTTAGCAATAATTCTGGGACAAGAAAGTCACTATATTTGATAAAGCAGTTTTGGCAGAAAAAAAAAATCAAATATTCTTCTCCTATTATTCAGGAGGCCTCTAAATAGCCCAAACTGTAAATATATCTATGTCCATCACTGTAAATAAACAAACTTCCCCCAGGAGACAGAAGAATATTTATTTGTGCTGCAAAATGCAATCTCCTCCTGAAGGACATGTTGCTTACTGTGTACCTTCCCAGCTGCATTAATTACAAGCAGTAATTATGCCTGGTTTAGGTGGTTCACATGGATGGGCCAAAGTAAAAGTTGCCTCAGAGAGGACAAAAGTAAAAATAATACACAAGTTGAAAGTATTTTTCCATAGGTTTATCTTCTCCCTACAGAATCAATGAAGTTGTTAACCTGACATTTATTTGTAAAAAGATGTATTGACACAGCCTTAATGCTGGGATGGTTTCAAATTCAGTGCAGAATACCAGACTGAAGGAAAAATATGTTCAGTTTCAACTCAAGTTTGAGATACAGAATGGGAAGTGTGTGATGGTGAAATCTGCATAATTCTAGGGGAAAATATTGTCCTGTTCTCAAATTCCACTTAGTTCCACTTGATTGCTTTTTGGGTCTTTTTAACCACACATCCACACCAGTTGCCACCTCTGCTCCCCATGTGGTACCAGGACAATCAGGAGTTGCTCCAGGCCAAGTTACAGCTGCACATTTAAGTCCCTTTCAGTATTTTGGGGTAGCTTTAGGGAAAAGCAATAAAGCCACCCAATGACACATGAAGCAGAGCCCAGCATGAGTAAACAGGACCATCCATCCCTGTTCACACCTCATTTTGCATTAAAAACTTATGTAAATTTCTGTCTGAAGGTAAAGTTTCATTTTTGAGTTTTTGGAGTAGAGAGGAAGTGTTTTTAGTTTTTTCCCCTAAGTTTTCAGCCACTTCCCATTAGTTTCTAGTCAGTTTGTGTAATTCTGTCTTAATAGCAAGTGGCCTAGCAAGTCATGGCATTAGAGTTTTCCTTATGGCAGCAATCAGTGATCCATAACTACTGTGATGGCTGCTAGGCAAACTCTCACTTGTCTTAAATGTTTTACAGGGCTAAGATTAGTGAAGTGTAAAAGGAAACACGAACACCCTCATTATTGATTGGAAATAAAAAATGGACAGTTGTTCAGAGCTTTTCCCAAGTTCAGACAGGAGGCCTGAATCACAGTTTCAGCTCTCTCAATGCCAGACCCACACTCCGGTCACCAAAACTACCCTTCTGTCAGTAAATCTTTAAATGTGGTGATTCTCTCTCTGGCACAGCCTTCTTCCAGATGCTGAATGATCAATGAAGTGAATTTTCTTGCTAGGTAAGGATGCAGGTTATGTTAGAGCCTTTGTAATTTTAGCAGTCTACTTTGGTAACTTTGATTTGATGACCCTTTTAGAAGCAAATAGTGAAGTGGGAATCTCAGGAGACATGATTTGGTGGCAGCAGTAATGCCAGATACTCCAAGCCAGCACCCTGCTTGTTCCTACGCTCTAAACTGTGCCAGGAAAATCCTTCATGTGAAGAAGGCCAGGGAATTTGGCAGATCCTCCAAAACCTAAGCTGCTTTGTTTTTTGTAATTTAAAAATAAGGGAATTTATTCTTGTAGATGCAGGAATGACAAGTGTTACACTGGAAAACCTGAAGCCACATCACTGCCGAGCAGTCTACTCTGGAATCTGTGATGCAGACATGAAATTGTAGGAAATTTCATTTAATACCTGTGTTATGTGTGCTGACCAACACCATACCCACAAAAGATGGGTGAATACGCATCTTGTAAATGAGTCACCTTTAATGAACTACACAGACTGAATCCCCCTCGTTCTGCTCCCCATGTTTTGTTGGGCTTCATCTAAAATTGAGCTGTGAATATTTCCATGCAACAAAACATCTATGAGGGACTGTGTTTTACTTATGATCCCAGGGGGAAATGTACTATTACCATGTTAATTTGGAGAAGAGGATGCCAGATGGCTGGAACAGACTGCAGAGTCTATTTGAAGTTTGGAGGGCTATACATCCTGTGTAGGATGTGCAACATAAAAAAGTTAAAACAAAAAGAAAGAGAAAAGAATGCTAAGTCTATAGCAGCCTAGGGGTGCTTTATCAGTCTTGTAGTGCCTATGAGTAAAATATTCTTAATTAGTAAGGGTCAAGATGTGCTTAAGGAGGAGGAAAGAAGAATATGTCTGCTATAGAAGCTAACACAGCCCACTCAGCAAGCACCTACCATGCAAGCCTGAAGCAAATCCTAGTACTGCTGATAAAAAACCCCATGAGAGTTGCCAGGGGTCTTGGTCTAAGAGATAAATCTAAGAAAGAGAATACAACAGCACACTGCCTGTTCCATATAAGAATATCCAGATCTATGCATAACATCCTGTATCTGACAGCATCCAGGAAGAGAAAGAGTTTGCTTTTTCTTAATTTGTTTTTCTCAGTGAACTGTGGCCAAAGGTTGCAATCATGTTGTCAGAACATTTGATGCACCCTGGTTTTGTTAATTTGTCTGCATTACCATTTTGGACCTGTTCATGCATACCTAAACTAACCTGCCAAGGCGCATTCAACATAAGCCCCAAACATGGCATTTCCTTTGATTAAGTTGGTAACTACTGTTCTCATTTGCTGCCCTTTATTTCTTGTGCAACTGGAAGGGGGGAATGGCCATTGCTCCTTCTTCTCCCAAGTTATATTTGGTCTGATGGACACTCTCCAGAGACTCTTTTCCAGGATGAATAGTCCTGGTCTCAATCTAAAATTGTACAGAAGCCTCACATGCTTCTGACCATTCCTGCTCCCCAGGCACACCTCATTTCTAGTCCTGTTATAGCCTTTCTGGAGCTGCACACAGAGATCCAGAGCAGGGTCACTAGGGATTTATGCTGCAATAAAAGGCAAAATACCTTCTCCTCACTTTTCATTTCTCTCCCACTAACTCCTAAATGCCCTTTCCACTGCTGGCCTCAGAGAACTATAGGAAAGGACTCCAAGATCTGTCCTTTGTGAGTGTCACCTGCTCCTGCAGGGCCTTCCCAGTACAGAAAGTCTTAGGTTTTTTCCTCCTCTTATTATATATTTATTATCTATTCCTTTGCATCAACTGACTCTGATCTCTGTCTATTTTTTTATCACCTGCCTGTCTGAAGCTCTTCAGAGTCATTACAGTTGTGACACCTTGAATAATTTTGTAGCAACAGAAGTCTGCCAGCCACGAAATACTAAATACTTCTGAAGGGCTGGCTTTTGTTGCCATTGCTCACAAGCCTCATTAACACTTTGGTCTCACATGTCTATCAAATTAAGGGTGGGTTCAATCAACCTTTACACAATGCAGAGAAGGAGCAGATACACAACCCCCAAACATACTGGCACAAGAGCATGTCTGCACTGTTGGAAGGGGGTTTGTCTGTTCTACCTCAAGTCCGTGTGAAATGAAATCAAAACCATAAAAGAGAAAATGATGCAAGTCAGTCATATCAGAAGTGTCAGTGGACTCCAGGGATCTCTTTCTCTGCCTGCCATGAATGTTCAGAAGAGCCTGATGCCTCCACAGCACCCAGGGAATTGCTTTGGTCCATGCACACAGAAGGGCTGTCCCAAACTGAAGTTAATGAGGATTTATCCCCCCAACATAATAATACTCCTTAATCTATAAGCCTCGTTTCTGGACTCTTCATGTGCATTATCCATTGTGTCAGAAGATAAACCTTTAACTCCAAAAATGTGGCAATCCCTCAGTGATCCCACTCACAAAACATGGCAGAGGAGCTGTGTGTGGTGTTTGCCTCTGATTCCTTTCTGCAGTCAAAGTACATGAGAATTTCTCTCAGTTGTTGAAGCAGCCCTCCTTTCTTATCTTCCTGACCACTGTTTGCAACATCTGTCAGTGCTTATTTAGGAGGGCCCCAAGACACAAAGAGCACCAGGACAATTACTCTGAGCTCTGTACTCCATTGTCAGGATGCTCTTGTCTTGGCTTGGAAAAAATATGTTCAATGGGAATAAGATAAAACCATGTGAATTTTTTTATGGTTTAGAAAGTATATGTTGGCAAAGACTTCTCTAACAAATGCTGTTTCTTTTTTAAATATTGTCAGGGGAAAACCCCATCATAACTCTTTTTAACTATTGTAAGAGAAAAAACTGCTCTACCCAAATAACATATGGCATTTTTCTCATTTCAACCTGAACTATGTCTCTTTGGCAGACTTCAAAATGTCCTCATAGTCACGGGGGGACAGCACTGACAGATACAGAGCTCAGGAAAGTTAAATGAAAATTTTCCAATCCTTTCAATGGGAATCTTGGCAGAAGAAGGAAAAGGATAAGACAATGGAATTTCAGCTGATGGGGATAGATGATCCTTCTGCTGCCACAGAAACCCTAATGTATCTGCTGACAACTGTTGAAAGATGCATTCACTTCATGATTCTTTTGTTGTATGTTTAGGGATACTTCTGTTTTCATGCCTACTCAGTGTTGAAAAAAACAAACGAAGGACAACTTGCGTCCCTTCCAAACTGAAAGAAAATTCAATGCAAAAATTTTGTTTTCATTTTTTAAGCAGCTCATGACAAATAGCAACTAAAAGCACAAGTAAAAGCAAGCAATTACTGCTGAGCATCAAAGAGCCCCAGTCCTGTAGGCATTTATGTGTTATTTATGTGACTGCCTGCTGAAATAAGCCCAGAGTTACACCCCTGAAGCACATCTTTACATGGAAATATCTGCACAACCTGGGTGCTAATGCACATGTTTTCACAGAAGGTTCTAAGGCTTGACTAAATCCCACTGAAGTTGATGGAAAGGCTCCAAGAGCCTGTAGGAATCAAGTCAAAAGGGAGCATATTGTGCCTTCCACCCAAGTGTGCATTAGCAAAGGTGACTTGTGTAGCTCTCCCACTACAAAGCCATGCCCAATGTGCCTTTGCTCTTTAAAGACCACATTTTCCTTTTATCAGACCCAAAGCTGTTCTCTTCTTACAGACAAAAACCCATGTGAAGAAAAAACACTGCAACTCACAATTTCAGGCTGAAAACTTATGCAGAGGAGAAGAAGCAAAACTGCTTATAATTGTGGTTTCTCAGTAGTTATAAAAGAATTCCTCCTCCTCTCCTTCCTCCAACACTCTGATGAATTAAAGAGAAGCACCAACAGTATAGTGTAGTTTAGATGAAAATATTCCAGTAGAATTAAATATCTCAGATACTAAATCACTTCACTTGCCCACTTGGATAATTGATTGTAAGGGTGACTTGCTCAGCATGTGCCAGGGCAGACTTCTGCTCAGACTTGTCATCTGGATGGCTGTGAAAACCTTCTGTGTGACTGACTGGGATGTTCCATGTGGCAGACCAATTTGAGAAACTGCTGCCTAAAACTAAAAAGGAAGCATTGCTTGTGCTTATGAGTGAGAATTTAGAGAATAAAATTGATTTCCAGTAAGTAGAATACTCTGAAATATGCTGTTGATGCATCCATAATAACTCTAACAATCCTCGGTGATAGCCTTAAAAGCCCCAGAAGATACTTCACAGTTATAACATGAGATATGCAACTATTTTGTGGAATGACTGACAATTTAAATAATTTCACAAAATAGTGTCAAGCGTGGAAGTAAGTGATTGTATAGTTCTGTAGATATGCATGTGTAGAAAAATCATGCCAGATTTGGAGAAATTAATTAAACAGTAATTTTACTAAGTGACTGGCTGAAACAATAATTTTGCAAAATGACTGGAAATTTTAGTAATTTTGTAGATGACTCATTCTGCAACATGAATCGAGCTTACTGATGTGCCTGGAAGTGAATTTAATGCCCAAGAAAATGAAGGATTAATTAGCAATCACTACTCCCTTGACTCACTCCTTAGCACTTTGAACTCCTCACTCCCAGCTCTACAATCCATCTCTCTCTTGTCTCAAGCTGTCCCTCCCAGGGTAGCTGTTGGCTTTCTGGGAAGTTGATTTTATGTTGGATGGCTCCAAGGAGCTCTAAGAACAGCTGGCTCGGGGCTGACAGTGATATGGCTCCTTGGCTACCTCTGATAATCTGACCCAAATGGATCTGCAGCTTCAAAAATCAGCAGAATGCCCAAATGCCAAAAATTCTGCAAGTAAACACACAAGCAACCCCCAGGTTTGTGGGAATGTTTGGGTGTTAGTGCCTGGGGGGTGTGAGTGTGCACACCCACAGCAAATCCACACCCACGGTGACTGCCATTAATCACCCTGGGATATTTACTCGTGGCTCATCAGGATGCATGCAAGAGCAAATCCTGGGCTTCTAAGTGCATTAAACAACATTTTAAAAAAGGTTAATTGCATTTCTGGAGCTCTGACCACCGCACAGTGGATTTTCTGTTCTATGGTGTTAAATAGGCTGAAAATGATGGCCCAGCTGTAAACTGTGTAGGACTGGGATCATCTCCTTTGCACACGCACACAACATGCAGAAACCAGCTTCTGACAAATGGCAGAGCCTTGGCTAATGCCTTTTCCAGGAGAAGGGGTCTTTATTCTCCAGGCCTTTCCACTTGCCCTGTCTCCAGCCATGACATCAGCTGAGCTCTAATGTGCCAGCTTGCTTCCTTCATCCATTGAAGGCATTATGAGGAAAACACAGAACATCTGGTGATCACTTGAGAATGTTCATTGGAGAAGTCATGATTCTTTCAGGCAGGCTACTGGAAATGAATACACACATCTGAAAATGAAAATGCATATTGGCATCACTGCAGAACTCCTCTGTAGCAGCCCAGAGGCACCAGGAGCTACTTAGTGGGGCAAAAATGCAAAGAGATACACTGAATCTTTAAATGCAGGGTGTTAAATTTTGCACTGCCCTAACTCCTCATCATTCTCTTAATTTGCTGCTGTGTGGGAAGCTCTCACCAGAGCAGCAGAGCTGCCTGTGGGAACAGGACATGGTTTATGGTAACAGGAGACATCAAAGGTCATCTCTTTGGCTTGGAACACTTGTAGCAGGAAGGAGGTGTTTGCTTGCCATCTCAGTTGCTTTTTGTTTTATTACATGAGCCCAAACACCAGGAAAATTACCTGTATATTGGTACCTATCTAGGAAGAATAAATAAGAAAATGGATTGTATAGGAAAGGCTGGAAGAGAAGATGCTTTCAGGTTTGTGAACCATGTGCAATTTATGGTCCATAAAATCCACTTCTCAAATGAAATGACTGGTGATTCTCTGTTCTGTTAAATGGTCTCACCTTCCAGTTTTGTGTGAGAAATCCTCGAAGGGATCAGCTGGAAGAGGGACCCTGAATCTCCCCTGACTGAGAACATATGGGGGAATCTCTCATCTGGCTCCAGAAAGACAAGAGTCATACTTCAGTTGTAAATTTACAGAAGTTTTCTTTCAACAGAAGATATCTGAGATTCCCCAAACCATCCCTCTCTTCTAGTTTAGTCCTTTGCTCCTTAGCCTGCATTCTTGCACTGAAGAAAAGTCCTCTCATTCTGAGACCAAGCTCCTTGGTACACAGATCCTACCAGAATTGTGTTTCTCAGACCCTATCAATGTGCTGAGTAAAAAGAACAATACAGACAAAAAATAGAGACCCTCTACAATCAATATCCTGTACAGGAAGTAAAAGAATTAGTCCTTAAGAGATCTGGTTTTGTTATCCAAACACAGGTATGACTTGGTGGCCTTTCAGAAGCAAACCTGTGCTTAAATTGTGTGAGACATTAAAAAGTAGAATGAGGGCTATAAAATGCCTCCAAAATATTTGTTTTTATGAAGAGGACAATTTAGGGTTAGAAGAGATTGCCTTTATGAAAATGCAGTGGATAACACTGCTCAAGCATGAACTAAACCAAAGCTTATCAAGCATTAGGTAGGTCTAGGAACTGGGCTTTGATGATCCTTGCGGGTCCATTCCAACTCAGGACATTCTGGGATTCTAAGAAATCCATCTTTATTCTTTTCAGTATGAATAATGTTTTAAAATGTTATGTATCACCTCCACACAAACCCAATGGGCACACACACAAACACACGTGTACAGATTTGGGTAGAACAATAAATAGGACATTAAATTCACAAATTTATATGTGAACTTCTCTGTGCAGTGCAGAAGCTGACAAACAAAGAGAACTTTTGTCTGCTGATGTCTGCACATTGACCTGGATAGGAAATAATGAAGATACAGCTGAGGCAGTAAAGGAGAAATTTCTTCAGAGCAAATTTACTCAACATCTAGAAAAATGAATAACACAACACTGAACAAACTGAAAACAGTCTCAACCTTTGTTGCTTCGCAATGGCCATGACACTATTTGGAAACCTCCCGTGAAACATACACAAGGACTGGCATAATTTCTTGGGTTTGCTGCTTACTTTTTCCAAAGAAGGGACCTTCAGACCTGTGCACCTGGAGGACACCATATGCAGTAAAATAATAATAAAAAAAGGGAAACCAGTCAGAAATACTTCTTTGCCTCCAACCCTAAGAAGACTTCTTTGGGCATGTAAAAGTTCTCTAATACTGAACAGATGTTAAGGTAACCCAAATACAATACCCAGAATCCTTTTTCCAGCCTGTTATTTTATAATTTATCAAAATGTTTAAATGCTCCTTCACTTGGCTATTAAAAAAAATATTATTAAATGAAAGTAAGACTCTTGAGGAGACTTTGAGCTTTAATGCATTTCACAGAACACCCAGTCAGAGAGGAATGAAGGTGCAAAAAACCTGCCAAGGGCTCAGTGAATGGATAAAGTGTTAGAGGTGATGTGTGTTTTTAGATTTTAGAGAGTATAATTTCAAAATTAGGACTCTCTTCTTAAAGTCTTATTCAGGTAAGGTGTTCATGAAAGGGTAGATTCTCAGCTTGGGTTCCCTGAGGTCATCTATTAAGCCTGGAAGTTTCTGTTTAGTAGACATAATTCTGTTCTTTAAATGCTAAATTTAACCTGTATCTAGCACAGTTAATATCCTCACTTGTGCACATATCAGAGTCCTTATGTGTCTTGCAAAAAAGCAAGGACAAAAGCATGAATCCAAAACCAAGAGTCCATTCTCTGGTACCAACAAAATTATCTAAAAGCTGATAGAGCTACACTCATTTAACCCTGATTCAGAGGGAAATCAGAAACTCTGCAATGGAATGTGCTCAAATCCACATTCTATACTTGAAAATCTGGAAGACTGGTGAGGAAGGAGCAAAGCCAAAACCTAGACGTGAGTTTGGCAAGTGGTACAAATCCCAACTCAAACCACTTGGGAGCTTTGGACACTCAAGTTCTGCTTCCAAATTGGCTGCTGGGCCTTGAGCACATCTTGAATCTGGGGTGGAGAAGTAAATCACAGCATGAGGAAGATTTATTTTTACCTTCTCTTATATGTATTGAGATTGTTTTTATGATCATTCATTTTTGATACCTGTCTTGCTTACAGGATTTACAGATATCTGCTTCTTGGAAACTCCATTGCTGTTTTCCTTCTAGCCAGCAGGGAATGCTGGTGTATGTAAGTAACCCTCTCTCCCTGTCTTAGGCAGAAATGTCTCTTCCTCACTTAGGAAAGCATAAAAAACATTCCCTGCACAATCTGGAACAGATTTGTTTCTGGAACAGTGCTGTTCAAACAAAAGGCCAAACTGGCTTTCAAAGGCAGAGTACTCTTACCTTAGTCCACCCTGCTTTGCTGGTGCTTCTAGCTGCCTTAAAGCAGGATGTCCTATTTTACCTATTGTTTCTATTTTTCCTATTTTAGTGCTTGCTACTAAGGCTTCAGCCAAGTAGAATCCTCATGCTGCAGTTGTAGAAAGGCCAGCTTGTCTCCAGGCTGGAAGAAATTCTAGTCCTTGAATTGCCAGCCTCTATTCTTAAATATGTGAATGGTCCAAAGATCTCTCAGAGCTTGATTTGATATGACAAAAGCAAAGGTATTTATGTTCCATGGCTATTTTCCCTTGTCAGATCCAGTGAGGATAACATACAGATGTACTCTAAGCCTTTCAGTATTCTCAGGAGAGAAAGCCCCTTTGGCAGGTATCCTCACTTTTTCAATAAACATAAGGTTTTTCTCAGTTTTGATTTATGGCACTGAACGTGTCTCTTTTCCATTCTGCAGTCGATGACACTGAAAGCTGGAAGTTAATAGTTTCATAAAAAACCCCAAAACCTCGTTTCCAAAACCTGCACATATTCTTGAAACTTTTGAAGCAGGGTATATTTGGTGGCAAATTTTCCAAAGTAACTGAGCTCCAAGATAAATTTCCACAGGGACATTCTCCACTTTGCACTCCAAACCCACAATCCCCAAGGAATAAGTTGCTCCCCACTTCCTGTGCCCATTAAGAGTACCAAATGGAAAAGTCTGCCAAAGGATGGAGGAAAGGAGGATGATCCTGTTCCTGTTCTGCAATTGCAAACCTGCTGGGATGAATTGTTCAAGAGCAGCTCTCCAGAGAAGGATTTGAGACTATTGGTGTGTATAAGATTGGATATGAGCTGGCAGCATGTGTTTGCAGCCCAGAAATCCGGGATGTAGCCAAAGCAGCGAGGGCAGCAGGGGACAGGAAGGGAGGGGGGGATTCTGCCCCTCTGCCCTGCTCAGGTGAGACCCCCACCTGCAGCACTGGGATCCCAGCACAGGAAGGACGGGGAGCTGCTGGAGCCAGTCCAGAGGAGGGACATGAAGATGATCAGAGGGATGGAGCAGCTCTGCTGTGAAGAAAAGCTGGGAGAATTGGGATTGATCAGCCTGGAGAATGGAAGGCTTGAGGGTGACCTCACTGTGGCCTTTCAATAATTAACGGGGCCTTATAAAGAAGGAGGGGGGAGACTATTTATCAAGGGTTATAATCACAGAACAATAGGATCATGAAGGTTTGGAAAGTCCAAACTTTGACCAAAGACCACTTTGTCAACTCAACCACAGCACTGAGTCCAGTCATTCCTCAGACACCTCCGGGGATGGGGACTCTGCCAACTCCCTGGGCAGGTGATGCCTCATGCCTGACCACCCTTCCAGTGAAGAAATTCTTCCTGATATCCAACCTGAGCCTCCTCTGGTGCAGCCTGAGGCCATTTCCTCTTGTCCTGTCACTCACATTGTCTGTGAAGGAAGCCAAAGAGCACTGAAAGTTCATGACAAGACACAGCTGCTTATCAGTTTGTGACCCAGGGCACCAGGATACACACTGTCCTGACTTTTCATCCCCTGCTTTCCTTCCCCTCTGAGCCTCCATCCTTTTACCAACAGCCCTCCCTGGGACTTCTGGAGCACTTTCCCTGCCACAGCCACTGGGGAATGACTTTCCTGGGTGCAGGCTACCTTCCCCTCCTTTGTGCAGGCTGCCCAGCAGTGATGGGAGATCTGTAAGTTCTAGATATGAAGAGTTCCCAGGACTAAGGCTGGAGCTCCTCTTGCCACAGAGAAGCTCCTGAATCAAAAGAACAAAAGAACAAAGTGGGTTCTTTTCTTCTTCTTCTTTCTTTCTTTTTTTTTTAATTTTTTTGATTTCCCTCTCTGAATAGACCACTTTTGCACAGACAAGCAGTGACCCAGAAAGAACGTATTCATTGCTACTGCATATTGCTAATTTTGAACACTAAGCTCCTATCCTGATAGAGGTAGCTAGGCAGAGATAATTCTAAAGAGCAGTTCCTGTGAAACTGCAGCCTTAACTTTTACAACAGGATACTGTGGAAAGAAGTGTTATTTTTAGAACCTTGGTTTATCTGGGAAATTTCAGCTTAACAGCTGAAATATTACCTTCATGATCCATACACATGAATTTTTATGAATAGCTCTTGAGGGGTTCCTTTTTGCTTCCAAGCCAGTCTTTGGTGACATTTAAAGTTATAATAGCAGCACTGTGAGGAGTAACCTGGTCCAAGAGTCCTTTGGATCCATGAGCACACTGAGCAGATGTGCAGCATCCGTGAGCAGCTCTTCCATTCACCAGGCTCTGCAGGCTCTGCACAAAATCTCATGGGCAAAACTGAACCAGCACTGTGTCAGCTGAGCTGTTTGGGCTGCTCCTCTGCTGTGCCATGGCCTCACTGAGCAGAGCAGAGCAGAGCAGAGCATTTGCCATGGCTGTGGAGAGAGCTCCTCTCAGAGATCACAGGCCTCCCTGCTACAGCTGAAACACTGCAGAGGCTTTGCACCCCAACACTCCCCTGCTCTCAGGAAAATGAGCTTTATCCAACAGGTGAGGCCCCCAGTCTCTGTCTCTCAGTGGGAAACACCTGAAAACTTCACTATTTTATCCCAGAATATCAGCCCATGGTGTGATCTGCACACACCCACCAGGGCCACTCTGAGAGCCCCCTGTGTGGCTTCCAACAGTGACACTCTCCCTACATCTTTTTTCTCTTGCCTCTTTTTTGCTTTATTTACTTTCCAGGAATTGTCTGAAGTGTTTCCAGTGTGCCTTTACCCAGCTTCAGTTCTGATCTTTCTTTTTCTTCTCCTTTCTTTCTTTACTTTTTTTTTTCCCTCCCCCTGGGCAGCCTCAGTTGAACCTTGTGGCAGCTGAGCAGCAGAGTCTGCTGACTTGCAGCATCCCTGGGGAGCTGATTCAGTCTCTCTCTGTCTGTGGGTCTCTTCAAAGGGC
Source organism: Zonotrichia albicollis (assembly GCF_047830755.1). Classification (NCBI taxonomy): domain Eukaryota; kingdom Metazoa; phylum Chordata; class Aves; order Passeriformes; family Passerellidae; genus Zonotrichia; species Zonotrichia albicollis. Next base: position 18,767,175 of record NC_133822.1, read on the forward strand.
TCCAGCTCAAAGCTGCAGCAAACTGGCAGCTTGCTCTGCTTTTAAATGCATCATGGAACGAGCTGAATGTCAGGGCAGGAGAGCTGGGAGGGTAGGGAGCAGAGGGCTGGATTCCTCAGGGAAGTGGTGCAGGAGAGGAGAGGAAGCGCCTGAAAAATACCCTGGTAAAATCCACAGATATACCACAGAGAGAGATCCAAAGTGGGAGTGGAATCTGAGAGGTATTGAGATTTTATGAGTTTTATAGTGAAATAGAGGAACTATCAAATTTTCTTTTTGGTTTACTTGAAATGTATCATTCTGCTTTTGGAAGTTTAGTCCTTTAAAGCCCTCCTTCCCTTGCTTTTAATGAAATAAGATTTTTTTTTAAAGGTCATATTGGAGTAAAAGTTTAATTTCTGCATGGTTGAAACACAACATTTCAGCTTTCCATAAGCAACACATTTTTGAAAATATTGAACTGTTCTTCCTTGATACTTTCAAAACCCTTCCCTCCTTTTTTCTGGGACAGATCCCTAAGTTTTTTAAGTGGATTCATGAGCTGTTTTAATTTCTCCAGAACTCTGTGGTTGGATTTACTATCTGTGGAGCACTGGAGCGAAGTGGTGCTGTCAGCCCTCATGTGGAAGAGCAGACTCCTGGCTCAGCCACCCCCTGGGACTCAGGAGGCCTCAGCACAGCTTCTGGATCTGCCAACTGTCTTCACCCAAGGCCAGATTCTTGAAGGCACTTTGACAGGCTACTTTTTATTTTAAAAGGTGCCCAAATAGGCTGGGCATCTAACACACACACTGACGTGATTTCCTGATAATTACAGCCAGAAAAAGCCCTGGAGTGATGCAGGGTGGCAGAGCTGCCTTGCACCACTTTGCTGGGTCTGCTTGTGCTCCCTTCAGGGTAAAAAGACACCCAGAGAGGTCACCCAGAGATGCTGCTGGACTCTGGCATCCAGATCAGAAGAGACAAATCTAATCTGTCCCTGATTACCTCATTACATTAATTGCTACATGGCAAATTGGCAGCCCAGCGCACTAATTAAGATGATAGTGTAGAAAAAACCATTGAGTGTGGAAGGCATTACATAATTCAGAAATATTCTGGGGAAATGCAAAGCAGAGCTGAGGAAAGGCTAGAACACCAGAGTTAGTTTTCTGTCAGCCTCCCTGCAATCTATATTCCAGCCAAATTTTCCTTGTTCCCCCTGAGATATGGCACTCATGGGTCCCATTGTGGCACAGATAGTTAATCCATCTGACTGATTTTTGAATGCAGACAGTTCTGAGACAGTCTTTTCATAAAGACCATCATCATTTAAAAATCAAAAGTGGTGGCATGAAATTCAGGGGGCACTAACTACAAAGGTGTGCCAGAGGGAGAGGCACTCAGTCTTGGACAAGGTCACAGGTAAAGCTAAATTCAGCTCAAATGCTGCAATCACAGCTCCAGTTTCCACCTGAGATGCTGCTGTGTGCACTTTATTGATCCCCTGGGTTGTCTAAGGCATTATATACATTCACCATACTCATATAGAGATTGCATTATTTCATTGTCCAATATATATATAGGACAATGAATATATATAATATATATATTCCTTATATACAGATTGCATGAATTCATAGTCCAATATATATATGACAATTAATATATTCTATATATATATTCTTTATATACATATATATAGATATACAGGTATATATGCATATATATACTGTATATATATTGTGTATATATATGTGTATGTACATATACATATATATGTATGTATTCCTTATATACAGTTTGCATTAATTCATTGCCCTGACTTCTGCGCTGGTATTGAGACTCCTTCGTGCTTCATGGGAATTACAAATTAAATTATTAAATATTTATTTGTTGTAATTGATCTCTGAGCAACTGGACTATTCAGAGTTGATACAATATTTGTTCTCTTTATGCAAAACTTTTCTGTCCAGCCAGTAATGCTCACTTGGAATTACCTCCATTGTTAAGGCCTTTAATAATGTTTCTGTTCAATGATCATACCAAGATGCTAAATTGTCATCCATAAGAAACCGTCTTGGATCAACACTTGTAGAAACACGTGTTTTCCAGCTGGCACTGCATCTGTTTACCCAGCTCTGTAAATCACGGAATTGCCAAGGCTGCAAGAGGTTTTTAAGTCCAATTAAGTCCAATCAAGTCCAATCTCCAGACTTGGAGATGGATAAGGAGGTGGATTTAGTTTTCAGACTGTTAACCTTCCTCAGGTAGTCAGTTCTCACTTAAAAGGCACAGAAAATCCCTTCTGGTAAAATGGATGAAAAAAATGAAGCATCTCTGCTCTGACAGAGGAGTGGACCATGCTGTCTTACAGTGCAATTTTTTAAGTCCATAAAGAATTGAGAGAAGAGGTTGCATATGAAAAAAAGGTTTCTGACTGCTAAGGAATCATCTGCATGTGAACAATAAAAATAAGCAAGCACTGCTCCTTTTGGAACTGGGAGGTGCAAGCCTGAGGGTTGTTTGTGCATCAACTTGTCATGGTGGCTTTACAAGTGTGTGCCTGCCTGTTTATTCATGGCTGCAGTGAGAGCAGCATGCTTTCCACCCAGTCTGTACTGTAAGCAAAAATATAACTTGCAGATAAGTAGTGTTGTGGGGAGACAAAACACCCATCAAAAAACTGTGGGAACTTTGGTGTCTTTATAAAATGTGTTTTGATGGGGAAAGACAAGTACAACAACAAAGCCATCTTACTGGTAACAGTAGTTAACATTTCTCCTAATTTCATTAACGATTTAATTCTGAAAGGAAGAAAGGCTGGCATAGCTCATTTAGTTGTAATTAGAGGGGTGAAGTAATAGGTGACTAGGGTTTGCAAATCACTCAGGTTGTTTTGAGAAACCAGTGTACAAAAATATTTTTTTGCTTATGATTTGCTTTCTTTAAAAAAGAAAGGAAAAAGAAAAGCAAATCTATTCCAGGTATGTTTTTTATCATTAATGAGGCTTGTGATAAGTGCTGAGGTAAAATGAGAAATCCAGGGGTACTAGAAATAATAATTTTGGAATTGTTTTACCTGTCTTGAATTTATATTCAGACTTCATGAGCTCTTTTTATGCATGTCTTCAGTGCCTCTTACCGCAACATGCTCTTCTCAAACACAGTGTGGTTTTTCACACTGCATGAGCTGAGAGCTGTGTTTCAGGAGGAGAGAAGTGTTTGTTTTGCTGTTGGGGACCTATTTGTCTGACCAAAAAAAAAAAAAAGCCAGATGAAATCTGGATTCATTGCAATGATCACAAAGAAGGCCATAAAGTGATTTTTACTAGAGTTCAGCTCCTGGTCAATGAGATTCATGTTTGCATATCTATGAGTGAGCTGTGGGGCTCCTGCAGCAGGTGTTGTGTGGGGAAAGGCTCGGCCCCACCATGGCACCTGTGCCCATAAAGCCATCACCTACCACGGATTGCTTGACTTGGGAAGGATTCCTGGCACAATCACCCTCTCTCCTCCTTGGGGCACAACTGGCAGTGCCACAGTGCCCTCCTGACTCTGGCAATGGAGTGGTGTAGCTGTGAGGGCGCCAGGCTCAGCACGCCAGGCCTGAGCCCCTCTGGGCCAAGCCGTGCACACCCCACTGCCAGCACTGGGAGCCATGCGAGGAAAACGGGCCAGATCATCTGAGTTTATCCAAATGCCCTGCAAAGTCTTTCTGTGCTGAGGGAGTTTCTTAGAGCTGAGCAAGGTGTGGAGGAAAACACTTCTGTGCCTGAAGAATGAAGCGCCCGATGAGGAACCTCCTCCTGAGGGGAGCAGGAGGGGCAGGCCCTGAGCTCGGCTCTCTGGGACCAGGGACAGGAGCCAGGGAACAGCTGGAGCTGGGTCAGGGCAGGCTCAGGCTGGAGATCAGGGAAAGGTTCTCTCCCCAGAGGGTGTCGGGCACTGCCCAGGCTCCCCAGGGAATGGTCATGGCCCCAAGGCTGCCATAGCTGCAGGAGCATTTGGACACCGCTCTCAGGGATGCACAGGGGGATTGTTGGGGTGTCTGTGCAGGGATTATTGGGGTGTCTGTGCAGGGATTGTTGGGGCGTCTGTGCAGGGATTGTTGGGGTGTCTGTGCAGGGCCAGGGGTTGAACTCAATGATCCTTGTCGGTTCCTCCCATCTCAGTGCATTCCATGTGTGTGTGAAGACCCCTTCAGAGACTCCTTCCTCGTGTTGTATCCCGACACTTGCATACTTCTCTGACTGTTTTAGAACTGTCCTCAGTGTTCCCACTTCATCTGACCAGCCAAAACAGGTCATCAACTTCAGAACAGTTTATTCTGTCAGCCTATTTTTTTTCTTAAAATTTATTATTTAGGGATGCTTGGCAATATCTAGGGAACAGGCTGGAAGCCTGCCAGCATTCCTGTGAACCCTGTGATGTCTTGCTGGCTGTGACAAAAGTTAGGGTCTCTTGAGCCCCAGAAAATAGCCAGGGACAAGGCATGGGATGGATGAATTGTCTTGGAGGCTGCATTTGTCCCATGAGTGCCGACTGGACAGTGCAGGACTGTCTGGTGTTGTACTGTTGCTTCAGACTCTTAAATAAGTTGGACTGACTAGAGCAGAAATGTGAGCACAACTGTTTTATTCCTGGTAGGAAATTAACTGTGGGGCTTCTAAATGTTGAAATCAATCTGAAAATGAAAAATTTGCTGTTTGTTCCATTAATTTATTTTTTTATTTATTTATTATTTATAACTTCTAGTTCATTAAGTGGTTTCCTTGGTGAATTTTTTAATATATTCAAAACAAAACTAATTAAGGAACCTGAACTTAACATGTCAAGGTGCTTTTGGAAGTTCTGTGTTTCCTATGTTCTTTGCATGGCAGTGCAGCTTAGTTCAATTCAGTAAGAATTGGTGGCTTTTGGGAAGCTGTCACCTATGAAAAGCAAACACCCTCATTTTTCCTCCAATAAGTCAATAACAGAAGAAAAAATCATTATTCAGCCAATGTACCCATAGACTGATATGAACAAAACTTCTAGAAAGGGGAGCCTATGCCAGTTTATGGGAGCTATTAAAAGGGTGTTGAGTTTTTTATGCTCACTGGGAAATGGACAGAGGCCACCAAACTCATTTCACAAAGGCTGCTACAAATCCTCCAGTCAGTAAAAACCTTCAGTCATCCACGGCTGGATTGGAGCTGGCAACTGCTGGATCCCTTCAGCACTCAGCCCCTCCTCCCCAGTTTTTATGGTCAGCAGGTGTGTGTGTGTGTGTGTAGGAGAGACTGTGGTCTCCCATTTAATTTGTTGCTGCTGATTTATGGCATAATATCAGTTAGGCAGGCTTCATAAAGCTTGGGGCCAGGAGGGACAGCTCGATCATCTGCCCTGTCCTTCTGTGCAGCACAGCCCATTAAGTTTCACCAGGACACCAATATATTAAGCTCACAAATGAAATTGAGACTACAGCACTTTTAAGCACACAGGGGATTAAACCATGTGCCACAGATGGAAACAGGAGGGACAAAAAGTCATTGCTGCTCAAGAGCTCTGCAGTCTCAAGGAAAAAGAGTTGAGAGAAATTCACCAAGAAGAAGATAAAGCAATCCCTGTTATGGAGAAAGAGGGGAGAGTCCTCAGATAAAAAACAATGAGGCAATAAAATCTAGACTGAAAGCAAAATAACAGCCAGAAACTTGTGCCAACCTGATCTGTGAGCAAATCATATCTTAAATCCAGATATGGGGATAGGCAGAGCCCTGGGTATGACAAGAAGGAACTGCAGCAGGAATAGAGGATAAAAACCTCTCTGCCATCACATTCTCTTTCCTTCTCCCTTCAAGCTTCTGATGAAGACAAAAGGGGAAAAAAAGCCAAAATGTTGCCTTTATGGATAATGTTAGAATTGCCTTTTATACAGATTTATAAGGGCACTCAGAGACATTGGGCATGTGATACTGAGGAGTGATGAGTGTAATGTCATCTCACCATGAGACAGCACGGGGAAAACCAACCCCTGGGACAAGCCATGACACCAGGGCAGCTCTCCTGAGCCCTAACTTTCCTGACTAGGAAACAACTGAGTAATGAGGAACACACATGGAATTAATTTACTGTCAGTCTGGGGGCAAAAATGACAGTTTTGTTTTATTCCACCAGAGCAAAAGCATCACTGGAGAAAAGTCAGTCTGAACTCCACAGTTTCTAAAAAGTGAGACAAAAGAGAAGCATTTTAAGAAAATAGAAAGTTAAAACAATATTTGGTGCAACTTTAGAATCCTCTTGCCTTCAACAAGTTTTAGGGAGAAAACATACAATATCTTCCCTGGAATTATTAGGTGAAATATTATGGCTTTTTAATGGGTCAAAATCCTCAGCCACCATCTCCTTTCCAATTTATTCTTCTGTCTGTTTCAGCACTGTCTGTTGCTGCCCAACAGCATGGTGTGACTTCATTTGTGCAACTAATTTTGCTCATTTTAATGATATTTCTACAGAAAAAAAAAAAATCTGCATGTATACTTGGAGTTTCTTTTGGGTTCAGATGAAGGCTTTGCCTTTGCAGAGAGTGAGAGTCTGTCTGTCTCTGCACTTGCCTTATGCTTTCTTTAGTTCATCCATGTCATATTGAATCTGATTCATGTGAGACTTCAAGAAATAAAACTACAATATAGGGCATGTATTGGGTAAGGATATTCCACAGATCAGCTTGTCCACTGCCCCTGAAGCAATTTTTTCTGCTGATATTTCCAAGTTTCCCCTTACAGTTTTTTTCTGAACATCATGGTTTTAAGGAGTAGAACTATCTCCTCTCCTTCTCTATCTGATATATTTCTCTTTAGCTGCACTAATTTCAGGAAAACCTACACTTTTGTGGACACCTTCTTCAACATCTATTCTGAATAGATATAGGGGATTAACAAATACAGGGGAAATAAGCCTTTGTTATTAAAGAAAAAAAAAAAAGGGAATCAGGAACATCAGAAAATACTGGCATAAACTGATGATTTTATAAGATTTTGGATATAGGTATAAAACCAAGTTTTTTTGTGCAATGATGTCACCTGCACACACAATGTGATTCATAAAGCCTATTTTGATGAAGCCCCTCTTGCACCAAACTCTCTCTTGATGTTTCTCTATGCACCAAAAAGACTTTGGCTCCTTCTACAAGGAGGGAGGGAAAAATTAAGAGCTGTGGGGAGAGACTAGAAGGGAAAACAAGAAAATGATGAAACTTGTTTTAATAAACCAAAAGAGAGAAAGATGCAAAGTGCTGGAAAATATGTCTAGAAGTAGACATAAAAAGTGTAGAAGTGGAAAGGAAAGAGGAAATTCAGCAAAATATGTAAAAGTCAGAGATCAGCAAGCCAGGTTTTCAGCTGGGGTAAGCAAACTCCACTAAAGTGAGTGAAGCCAAAATGAGTCCCAGCAATTGAGAATCTATCCCATTTTGTTCCATCAAAGAAATAAAGAACGGGAAATTTACTTTGCAGAGTACCTAGAACTCATGAATTGAGGGTGATATAGCTGGTTCCCAGAAAAAAAATCAGCAATAACCCTGCTAAGGCCTGCTGTTCCATAAATACTATCTGATTAGACAAGTTATATATTTTATATATTTTAGCCTGGTGTTCATGCACTCAGGGTGGATCCTGGGGATGTTCAAGAAGATTCAAATATGATGCCTGGGGTCCTGGATGTGTCCAAGCACAACAGGGAATAACTGAGGGCAGACTGGGATTTGCCCACTGCATCTACACTTTCAAAACAGGTCACTCAGCTTTCCCCAAGCCTTCATATTTGTATCACTCAGTCCTTGAGTTTATCAGAGCAGGCAAAGAAGGCAACAAAGCACAGCCTCTTGTTAGCAATTGCCAGACCATCAGAAAGTTCTAGAGAGCTGCTGGCCTAGCTTTGGAGGGCAGGGCTATTTGATTTAACACAGAATGAATAATAAATCAAATATACCCCTTCAAATAATTAAACCTCATGGAAGGCTGCCCTTCTTGAAGAGCTACAATAGTCAAGGCAAAGGCAGAGATGTCTTTTGGGGTGGCAGGGAGGACTCCAGAGCTCCCCTCCCACCTCCATTTCTCCCTGCTGCACTGTGGCAGCCCTCCATCCATCTGGAAACACTCCGGAGTTTGGAGGAAGCTCGAGAGCAGCAGTGTGCAGTGATCCCTCTCCCAGCCTGGGGAGCTGTGCCACGGACCGAGTTCAAGACCTGGACAATGCCCTGCTTGGCCAGTTGATTGGATAGAAAAATTAATTTACAGCCACATTATGGAGGAGGGCCCAGATTCCACAGAACACTGAAGTCCCTGGAAGCTTGGCTGAAAGATCAGTAGTGCTGCAGCAGCCGCTGAGATTTTCACTTGTTGCAAACAGAGATGAAATTGGGATGGCCACGTACACAGGGAGCCTGGGGGGACCTGCACCTCACCCTGGGTGATGCTGGCTGCAGGCTCCAGCCAGGAACAGAGTCCAGCTTTTCACCATGACCACAGGTAAGGTCTGGTCCTCTCACCCACCCAGGTCCTGGGTGTTTAAAAAGAAGGAAACACGGAGATGCTCAGAGCTGCAGTGCCTTGTTCCTGGTTGGAAATGCTTCTCCTCTGTGTTAAAACAGCAGAATGGGAGCAAGCAGATCTGTTCCTGATGGCTAAGAGCTGATTCCCCAGCTCCTGGAGAAGAGCCAGGATTTCTCCCATGCCAGCAGGATTGCCTGGTGCTATCTCCATTTCAGTCTCTCCCTGACACCTCTGTGTCAATGCACGTAGACAGTGCAAGGTTTGACACTTACAGAGGAAGGATTGCTGAATTACTGTGCTTGGGAAAAGGCCTGCACCAGTCTGGAGGGAGGGAAACCATCCAGCACTGGTTTGAAAACTTCTGCAGCAGACTGTGACACCCAGCCCTCCCCACAGGGGCTGTGGCTGCTGAGATGGGCAGCACTGGGAGCAGCAGGCAAGGAAGGTGATGAAGATTCTTCCCCAAAGCTATGGGAGATGTTAAGGGTTTCCTGGGGAAAACCAGTGGGAATTTAAAAAGGTGTAACACAGATCATGGGCCTGTTTTTACTGTGGCCAATGAATATTTCTGAAGAACTTTCAAAAGCTTTATTTCACCTTTTCACTTGAATGCTCTATTACCTTAGACAGAGGATGGACTTTCTGGCAGTAAAACAAAGGACAGTAAATGTTGCAAATTTAATCTGACTTCTCATGCTTTGGGGTAAAAGAAGAGGTTTTGAATCTGGTAGAAAGGACCCAACACATTCTTGTCTCTGAGTGAGTGGCTACTAAGAATAGATCTTGACTACCTGCCTCATTCATTGCCCTCAGGACGTGGGGAGCCATCCCTTGCAAAAGGTGTGCCAAGCCTGTTCAAAGGAAGTGCCTCATGAAATAAAACTTTACAGCTAAGAAGCTAAAAATAAAACTTCACTTCTTCCCAAGAGTTTGGCTTAACAGCCCCCTCTGTTATTCTTCTTATTCTGATGATTCTTCCTGTTGTTTGCACAGCTGAGCCAAAGTTTCCAGGCAATTCACAAAGTTACTCAGAGAGCTCAAGTGGGACATGACGTATTACAAATGGTAATTTTGACTTATGTTTACACTACAGTTTCATTTACACCCATTTTTAGATCTCTTTACATTCAAAGAGATATGAGGGCCCTTTTTTTGGTAACATTATCCAAGGTATTCTACATGTACCATCAAACTATTGTTATTAATTTAATTACAGTATTTCCTAATCAAGTGTTGCGGTTTTTCAAGAAGAATTCAATGCTTGGTAAAATTACACAGAAATAAAAAGAATTGTTTTGCCCACTCCTATTAGATTTAATAATTTTTCTACTACATGAAAGAAAACTGGAAAAGCAATAGAGTGCAAATTAGGTTACTCAAAACAGGTTCTTTCTGGAGTTCATATGCAGGAATGCTATCAACTTTTATTGCCTTGTAAAAAAGAAAAAAGAATTCTCAATTATAGTGATTAATTTTATAATGCATTAATCATATTTATCTCAGGTAAAGGTAAGATTATTAAAAGGCTTTTCAGTACAAAGGAAAGGTATTTCTCCTACAGAAACTGCAGGGTTTGTTTAAGGGCAGGTTTTTGTTAATACTGTAGTTATAAAATTATTGCAGTCAACTTCTCAATACCCATAACCATCCCAAACCTGTTTTCAGCTGACCACAGTATCATTTATTCTCTTGCCTTGCCCAACAATTAGGAATAACACTGGAAGGTGATAGTTAATGTAATGAGATATTTATATATACAATTGTAAATAAAATAATTTCACACTGTGTAAGGCATTTTTATATTTAATGATTTTTTTCCCATTCCATTTTCATAAGTATCCTTTGATTTTTCTGCCTTTTCTGTCTTCCTTCCTCTCCAACTTTTCTTGGCTGGTGCAAGTATACATGAAAAACTCTCTTAGTGAAAGCTTGTGCAGAGTTTTTAAACTTTTCTTTTCACAGGAAGAGCTCAGGTCCAAGGAGCATGCCTGCACATGTGGGGATTTTTGTTTCAAGACACAATATGAGAGACTTCTCGAAGTCTTCTTCAGCCTAGTCATAGGCTGGATTGAGCTCACCCCATATAATCCACTAACATTTTTTGTTGTATGGGATGACATCATCTAAAATTGGCTTTTGATTCTGGGGGCAGGGCTGGTTCAGAGCATGCTGAAAGCAGTGGGAGCCTCTCTGCTGACTGCAGTGCATTTATGATTAAGTCCTTTAATACCATCTGCAGAAGGCAGTTTCAAGGCATTCCTTTCATTTAAAAACCTCACAGACCCTCTGGTGCACAGCAAGGCTTTAAGAAGCTGCCTGCATCCAGTGGGGCTGCCAGCCTACCTGCTCCCTGCATGTTCCAGAGCCCTGCCAACTGCCCTCAGTGTTTGTTTGGGTCAAAAAGATCATAATGCTCATTGTACCATCTTGACAGCTGAATGCAGAGACCCCTTGAGTCAATAAAATACTGCTGATGTCCCAGGGGCTGAAAAGCCTTTGCTTCACTTTGACTTTTTATTCCTCCCAAATTGCCATTCACATTTCAGCAAAATTAAATATCCTTCTGTTTAGGTGCCAGCAACTGATGGGAGCAGCAAAAGAAGTTAATTGAAAGCTACTGGCTGCAATAGCCAGGCAAGATTAAAAAAAACCAAAAAACAAAAAACAACAAAACAAAAAAAAAATGAAAAAACCAAACAAAAACCAACTAAAAACTTAAAGAAATTAAGTCATTGTTTCCTAGAAGTAAGCACTATGCCCACTAGCAAAAGGGTACAGGATTAGGGCCAAAGTATGCAGTTTTACAGGAAACCAATTTGTACTTCACTAAAAGCAAACTCAGGTGGGCTTGATGCCTTCTCCTGCTCCACACGTATTTGGGGTTTCCCTGTAAGATTTGCCTGACAGATTGTTCCATGCAAGTCCTGCTACTCAGAGTCTGCCTTTGATGCTAATCAGCATCAAAGCTGTATGAGAAGAACTCCAGAAATGCTGCAGGAGGAAGTCATGTTCTGGATTTTTTACTCCTTTCACATCTTAGTTCTGTCTGCAGAAATTGCAATTAGCCATATACATACACTCATTCCTTCCTTGAACAGAGCCAAAGTCTCACCTTAGCAGCAACCTGTAATCTAATTACAAAACCTCTGAAAAAATGTTTCCCTTCATCAGCTTTGAATATGCTACTTTTTGGTCTCATTGTCTCCTTTTCCCAATATTTTTTGACAGAATTCCATTTTGAGCAAATAACTTAAAAGCTCCAGATCAACTCAACACTTACAATATATACACAGACTGAAGACAGATTTCCCTCCTTCTTCTCTGGAGCTTTTCTTTTTCAGTGGCAAATTCAACATTGAATTTTAGTTTGTTCTAGCAGAATTCACTGTCTGCTGAGTGAATTGTCCTCACACAATCTGATTTTAAGAGCTTCTTTTTGTTTCCTATGAATTCAATACTTGGCTGACTAAACAGAGTAGAAGCAGGTACCTGGCTTAGGATGGACTGATCTCACTTCTATGTACTTTGCTTTTAGAATTCAAGACATCTCTGTCATCAGAACTTAGGCTTGCTTTTAAAAAAAATATTAATTAATTAATAATTAATATTTATTTATTTATAAGAATTAAAGCCTAGAAAATTTAGTTCCTGGTATGACTCCACATAATCAGGCAAAGCTAGTTCTGATGTTTGAGTAGATGATTGTGGTCTCCGAAACCTCTCAGAGGCCACTGTAACTTCCCTTTTTAACAGATGAGTTTTCCAATAGGTTCCACCCACAAGAGCTGCCAGAAATCCTGCAGTTTCCAGTAAGAATCAGAGATCTTTTGTGCCCAAGGAAGATCAGGGCAAAGGGATTTGGCACCAAAAAACTTCTCATGTCTCCAAATGAGCTTTTTCTACTTTACTCATAACAAAATCTGTTAAAACCATGCATTAAAGCACTAAGGACACACACCAATGAGACACCAGCGACATATACCCAATTTCCTACATAATTACATTTAAAAATTACTATGAATATTGATCTAGCTGTGTTCCTATAGCTCCAAGTGTCCAAGACTTCCAGGATGTGCATTGAAATACGCACATATGACACTAAGAGTTAAAAGGCATAAGCTTCCATTATAAGGTAAATTCAGGCATGAAGTTACAACTGTGGTGCACATATGGCAGCTTGTTTGCCTGTCCATTCCTTAAATTAACAAAGACCATTCTGGTTAAGTGAAGGACTTCCCCCCAGAAAAGCAAAGACAAGCTGCTCAATCCTCTACACAGAATCAGCAGCCACCATGGGTTTGTAAAATGATCTAAAAAAATAATTTACAAAGAAACAAATAGGAAGATTGCATTTTAATTCAGTGTAACTATAAAAAGAAGCATTTTTTGTTTTAAATAATGTTATACTCATTCAAGTATACTGCTACTTCCCTTTTTTGGCCTCTGAAAATACTAACTCAGTCTGGATGGAATATTCTTGGGGTTATGAGACACAAAAAAGCTTCTTTTCAAGTTGGATTTCTCAAGATACTGTAGAGGAAAGGAGAACAGCAAAGAGGAATTGACTGTCTGTGATGACGGAAAAAGAAAACCTCTATGAATTTACCTTTTTCTTTTTTTAATAAATCAAGAGGCAAGGGCTGGAGGAGAACTGTGTGGTCTCCAAATCTGGTCCTAGTCCCCAGGTCATAGAATTAAAGGGTATGACAGCAGCTGAAAGTGCAATGGAGAACAGATGGACAGAGCACAAGGATAAGAACAGCAGACAGGCAGGTGATAGTGACAGATTCATTCAATGTGAAGGAGAAATGAAACTTTCTACAGAAGGGGCAGGATCTATCTTAAAATTAAGAAACTGGAATATCTGGTGCAGGACATCTCTGAAGGAATAACCAAACTCCATTGTGACCATGGCTGGAATGGGGGTTGTGACCAAATGGTTTTTGCTGTTCTCCAAAAACACATCTAATGATAAAAGCTATTGGTAATCCTGCACATTAACACACAGAGAGAACGTGGATAAACAAAAAGAAAACTCTGATTAATTGGTTATTCTCATTTCAAATAGAAAATAAAATTGGGCTACAGATGCATTTTGGTATGAAAAAAGATCTGTGGAATGCCAGTCCAGACAGAAACATTTGGAGCCTTGTATCTTACTGTAACTTTGAAGAAATATGTTGGAGAACAAATTCTACCAATGATAGAGACCAGAAGTTCCTGTCAGGGCTTCCTGACAGATTTTTTTCACTGCAACTCTTGTGGAGGAGGCAAAAGGAGATGTGTTCTTTGAACCGGGTTTCGAAGGTAGTTGAGGAAATGACAAACTGTTCAGAAAAGTAACCTTAGCTAGAATGCTTATGATTCAACCCACCTTAAACTAAGGAGACTGAAAAACCAACAAGAACTATAAATAATAAAGGAAAAAATTCAATGAACTTAGGGCAGCAGCGACACAAATTGGTCTGAGAAATTCTAAGATCTGAATGTGGAGGAAGCTTAAGCTGTCTTCAAATTAAGGTACACAAATTTATCTGTAAAACTTGTGTCAGGCTGGTGTTTGGAGGATTTCACAGCTAATCCTATCTCAAAACAGGATTGAGATCCTCCTAATATGGGAAAAGGATACATTTTCAGAAGAGATCTTCCAAAGAAAAGCTCAGTCTGACAACTGCAGATTTGTAAGGCTATCATGACAATTGCCCAGCCAACTTCTTCCAGAAAATTCAACTGCCTTAAAAGAAATGGCAAAGGGCTCCTCAGGCATATACATGGAAAAGAGGAAAGGGAAAGGAAGTATAAAACAGAACAAGAACTTTGCCATATTTTTCAGTAAGTACAGTTGCATGGGCTGCAGTGCCAAAGGCAGGAGGGGGAACGGAGAACAAAAGCAGACAGTAAAGAATGTGCAGGTATTTTCTAAATTTGCATGTTAGCTGTGTTCCTCTTTTCAGTGTGGTGTGCTGGATCCAGGGGTGGGTTAAAGACCCATCTTGGGCACAGAGGCAAGAAGTTTGGAGATATTTGGATCTCCTTGGTTTTCTTGGAATGCGACAAACCTTCATGATTGAATAGCAAATAACCTGATAGAAAACACTTCTCTTCAGAGACAGTGGCAGCACCACCCATTTGGCATTACTTTCAACACTGTGTGCCCAGAGCACGGATGAAAGGAGTCACCTGAAAAACAAGGAGGAGGAGAAGCAGGGAAGAGCTAAACAAGCTCAGACAGAGAGGCTGACACTGTGGAGGTTCTGAAGGCAGACACAAAAAGACCTTTCCATGACAGTTTCTCACCTGGGAACTCTGCTTCTTTACCGGATGACCAGCAAATGTAAATCCATGGGAAAAAATTATCTGGCCCATCTACAACATCATTCTGACCTGTCTTGAGGGAATCTGGGTCAATTTGGGTGTTTCCGGTGGGGCCATGGAAGCAGCACGCTGTTGTCAGGGCTGGGGGCAAGAGAAAGATGTGTCTCTGTCACAAATGCTCAACAGGGATTTCCACGTTGGAGGTGGAAGCAGAAACATTCCTGTGCTGTAGTGAAAGGATTAGCTTTTGGACTGATCTCTTCAATTATTTTCATGAATGGCCTTGGCACAATAATAGGAATGCACAGGAACGCATTCATCAAAGTTTTTTGATGAGAATTTGGGATATTGCCAGTGCAGCAAAGGATCAAACTGTCACACATTAGGAAGTGAACTGTTAGAATGAAAGAAGTGTAGTAGGTCATGCACTTATGAACTAACGGTAACAGTTTGTGGAAAAAGCTGGGAACTGCAGTTGGAAAAGTTCAGGGGAAAAAAAAAAAGCTCAGGGAAGCCTGAAAATTCTGGTCAGTACAGAATGGTTGGGAGTCAGGGTGTGAGACAGCTATGAAAAAGTTTGATGTTATCCCATGATAACTATTTCCACTCAAAACAGGAAAGTGTTCATATCACCAGAGAGGACAGGAACAACTTTTCTGGGAAAACTTTGAACTGTTCTATTCACCCGTGCCTAAAACAGAGGAATTCAAAGTGGGACAAACACACAGACTCTTCAGCGATGCAGATTTCATGTCATGGTGATCTGAGTCTCGTTTGGTCTCACACATTTCTTGTGTTCATGCAACCATGTGGTGAACCACAAGAGAGGAAAAAACCTTTACAGGCAGAGATTACCCTTGTAAGATTTGAGGATGTAGTTCTTGAAGAACATCCAATACTTGAAAGTTATGTTATTTATTTCCTTATTATAAATATATAAATAAATGGCTTATGTTCCTCAAAATAGGACAACACAGAGATTTAAAAGTCTGGGCAATAATATCTAACCTGCAGCAAGAAAAAATAATAATAAAAAAAATTATTCTGCAGAAAAAAGATAGGTGTCTTTTGTCCCCTCAAAGCTAACTCAGCTGTTTTCCTCTCAAGTTATGAAATAAAGCTGTTGCTTTAACAGTGATTAATTGTGTACAACTGTCTCTCTTTAGCAAGACTGCCTGTGTGAATGTATTCATGGAAAAGAAACCACTCCTACAAATGAAATATATGTTTATAGGCTTGATTTTATCTTAATGCTTCATAAACAGCGTACCATGTGGACAAGCACTGACAAGATAAACCAAGTGTGGCATAAAAAGGTTTGGCCTGGGAAAAGTCTGATTCTGAATTTCAAAGCTAAGTCCTGTCAGAGCACTGGACACAGACCCAGCACCAGCCACACTTCCCAGACCACCCCATAACAACCATGAAAATTGAATTTTTTAAGGGCAACACTTAGTGGAGTTGCAACAGTGCAACTCCAGTGTGAGCAATTGAGTAAATGCTCAGTGCAAATGCTGACAGCAAGCTGGAGAGGCCAGCTCTTGGGTAACTTCTGAAGGTCAGGCTGCAGCTTAAGAGATAAGCAGAGTTCATATAAAAATGCAGACCAATTTATGGGTTTCCAAAACTGGAATGGTAGCTCTGTATATGAACATCAGCAGTGAGCTGCTGGAATGTCCCTCTCTTCAGAGACACTTTGGAGGGGCAGTGATGCAGAGAGCAAAGAAAACCACACTGCCTTGCTTATAGATGTTCTGTTGACTTTTTTTTCCTCTGCTTGTTTGTGTAGTTCCTCATTTCAGGGTGCAACATGTAAACAACAAACTGCTCTGAAGCATGGACTTTGAGCTGCAGTAGTCACCCTGCATTTGGTGCTCCTTTCAATGTCTCTACCATTTCTTGTAGCCCCCAACTGAGATTTCTGCACAGTACCTGCAATCCAGGCTGGCAAAAGCCTCAGGTGCTGGACTATGCTGGGATGGCAGAGCCCCAGTGTTTTCTACAAGGGTTTTCTCTCAGCACAGAGAACACTTTGAACCCCCCTCATGGTCAGTGCTGCAGACACTCAGCATGGCAGGGTGGGCCTGGGCCTGCCTGAGCCAGCTGGAGCACTGCTGCACAAAGGATTGGCACAGGAATGCTGCAAATCAGAGGCATCACCAGTGCTGGGACAGCCCAGCCCCATTCTGGACAGGGACAGCATGCAGGTTGCTGTAATCTGAGAGGAAACACCTGTAATCTGAGAAAACACATCTGGCTCACAAGCCTTCCCTCACTCTTTTCTACACTGAAGGAGACCCCAAGCCCCTCCAAACCCACACGTCTTCATCAGCCCATGGAAATGTCCAAAAATTATCTGCCTTTTCAAAATTAGCAAAGTATCACTTGGTCGTGATTAAGTTAATTTCAAACCTGTTCCTCAGGAAATGCCACTACTAAATTCCAGGCAATTCTTCAGGTGAACTCATTTAGCATACAATAATAGAGAGATACATTTGTTCCAGGTGCTTTCTTGGCAGAACCTAACAATATCTTCTCTCTGTCTCCCAAAATCTCTTTGGATTTTGCTATTCTGTGATTGTCCAGCTTCTCCTGTCTCTTCCTCATGTGAGAAATGGCTGAGGAGGGCAGAAACTTTAGGATGAAAGCCACAAAATAAATCTTAATATGTCCCTTATTTTCTTATTTTGCAGCTGACCCACATACATTGTAAAACACACTCCTCCATTGCCCCATTAAAAATATTTTGAGTCTCAAACATTATACCTGTTATAAGTGGAATTAATTCCTTTGTCTGCATGCTTTGCTTATTAATTAACATTGTGCAGGGAACTGGATAAAGTTAAAAGGACAATGTGATATTTTCTTTGAAGTTTTGCAGTCTAAGGAGACAAGTAAAGAGCAGAAATCAATAAAATAAAATGCTGGAAATTATGGCCAGTGCTTTCAAAGTAATTTAGCCACCTGGGTACTTGATTTTCAAAAGAGATCTGCATTGTGTGTGTCAGTGAGCATTTCCTGTCAGTGGGGATGGGATGACTGGCAGGTGCTGAAAATTAGGTGCATATAGGAAGCCTTGAGCAGAACAACTAAAAACAAACGTGCCCAAAACACCTGACTGCTTTTAAAAGCTTGATACTGGAATTTTAAATTTCTTTCTACATAGCATGAACTTCATTTTGCCATTTCATAGTAGGTTTTCATGGTATTTTTATTAGATGAGCTGGTATATGTGGAGCTCTCAAGAGAAATAATCATCCAGAAGCAGTTTTTATTAAACATTAGCTTCCTCTCAACCTAAAAATGAATATTAAAAAGGTTTGCAGGCTGGAGGTTTTTTTCACCTTGGAGTTTGAAGAAACTTCTTTGGCAAGGGCCAAAGAGTCCAATAAAAAGGGATTTACCACAGAACACAATAGAAAGCCAAGAGAGAGATGCAGAAAGTAGAATAATATGTTTTTATCAATAATGAGGTTAGAATTTTATATGTGGGCTCTCTAAGCCTGGGACACTGGGCTTGCCTTGTAGCTGCTGAATATTTTATTCTACCTCTTACCTTATTTACCCCTGAATCACTTCAGTGCAGCCTCTCTCTCCAGGTTACAGTTGTATCAGATTAGGGCACTTGATTGATATTCATGGCAAGGTTTTATTAATAATGTGCTTCCCTGAGCTGAACTCAATTCAACAAGGTAATTGCATCTAGAAAGAAAGTACTTTGGACAGAACCTGATGTGTGAAAACCCCTTTTCCTACCATTTTTTTTGCATGACTGATGAAGGCAGAGCTTTGCTTTACAAAATCAGCAATAATACAAATGCCTTTTTAGGCTTTGATCTCTCAGAACTCTGTAAAACATACCCCATCTATTCCTTTAAAAGGGAGATGCGACTCTCCTGTCCTACCTAACAACTGCAAAACCACTGGTGTTAATACAGTGTAAAGGACCATTTTAGAACACATGCCCTTTACAATGACATTTTTTCTTTGCTTATTTTGGAAATCCTGTAAAAACAAAACAAACAAACAACAAAGCCTCCCAGCCAAGACAAATCCCCAAAACCCACAACAAATGGATATTTAAAGAAAGATCAATTTAGGGAAGAATTCTACATTCCATCTTAGCAGTAAAAGGGCTTCACAGTGCCAATCCTGCTCTTGCAGAGGTTGTGCAAGCAAACACAATGCTGATCATGCTGGAAAATCCTGGCATTTCTAAGGCTGGAAGTACAGGAAGAGATGATACAACAAAGAAGCTAAAAAAAAAAGTCTTCTCAGAGGTACTATTGAGGCTCTCACTCTGTGAAATACAACATTTAAGGAAGCACACAACCATTGGAAAAAGAGTATTTTGCAGTTTCGGTAGAAACTGTTCAATGCTGTGAAAGAAATCCTAGGATCATTGCAGTCCAAAAGTAGTTTGCAGCTTCCCAGAACAGTTGTCTCCTTAATCCTTTACTAGGAAACTGCTTTTCAGGGCTAGGTCCACATAGAAATGTGCTCTGTGCACTGACAAACTGTCTACAGGCAAGCCAGAAACTCTTAAAAAATCTGGATTCCTAAAGCAAATAATCAGAGCTGTCTGCCTGTAATGGTTTGCTTTCCTGAAGAGCTGACCAGGCATAGTTCCTGCTGATTTATTAAAAGCTCAGGCCTTCTTCCTTTAGCAACCTTGATGTAAAATTAGAAAGCTGACTGTAGACACCGGGGTTGGGAAATGTTGGTGGCCTGTAAATGTGATTACAGGTCAGACAGAGCAATTAAAGTTCCCAGGAAATAATCAGTATTTTATAACTCTCTCTCTCTCTCTCTAACTATACTCACACCCGCAGCCCTGGGACCATGAAACCCATCTGTCTTGCCTTAACTCCAGCCCATTCTTTCTGAATGAAGTGACCTACCTAGGCACATTTCCTGCTGATTACTTGCCCTGAAAGTGGAAAATAAATCATATATGATGCTATTTTGCCCATCCTTGGTTACCTCACTGAAAACTTCCCCACCCATCTTGGCACTGTCTTTTTGAGGCAGGAAGCATGAAATTGTGATCACATAGGGTGAAGGTGGTGCCCCAACAAAGCCACAAGGACTCTAAATTTAAGCCTGTCATAAAAGCTTTGAAAATGATGACACACAAAGAAGGAGAAACTATGGGGAATGAAATACCTTAATTTTGAAAAACCACAATGATCCACCCAGCACTTTTAGAGCTTTCAGCTCTGAGGCATGAATTAACCACAGAGTTTCTAACCTACCAAACAGAGGCAATCATTCTTTGCAACTTTGCAGCTGCTTAAAATGGGATGGATGTGTCCTACAGACTTAAAAAGACAATTCTCAACATGTCTATGTCTGTTTAAAACAACCAACAACAGACACTCACAGTCCAGTAGGCTGGGATTCCCAGAGATGAACTGGTGACCCCTCATTTTGTAATGGGAAATTCAGGATACAGTACTTGTACCCTGCTTAAAAAGTCCAGGGCATCCTTGTTCTACAAAAAAAGTGCTCTGCACTACTTCTTCCTGAGCTTGGGTTACCCCCAAAAAGGCATCTGAAGAAAGCAGTGTGAAAATTATGGAATTTGTGATTTCAAAACTCCTGTGGGCTGGCCGTGTTCCACGTAAAGGTGCTGACATTGTATTTAACCGTGACTGTAATTAAATCTATTTATTGCATCATTCGGTATTAATTTGTAATAATTAGTTAATTACTGTTATTAATTAGGTGCTTTTTGGGCTTTACTTTCATCTGAATAACACTCTTTAATGGACAGGGAATGATGTGAGGTGTCTTCTCAACCATGACACTATCCAGAGCCAGTGGTGAGTGGAAAATGTTCTGTGCATTAAGCTAAGCCCTTCCCTGAATCAGGGAAATGCTGACTGGTGTTTCCCCTGAAGGTATGTCCTGGGGGAAACTCTGAGTGCTGGTGAAAGTGAATATCAAGTTAAATTGAAAACAAAATGCTGCCCTCTGGAACCTACTGCCCCTCAAAGCCTAATCACTG
Source organism: Zonotrichia albicollis (assembly GCF_047830755.1). Classification (NCBI taxonomy): domain Eukaryota; kingdom Metazoa; phylum Chordata; class Aves; order Passeriformes; family Passerellidae; genus Zonotrichia; species Zonotrichia albicollis. The sequence goes on from NC_133822.1 coordinate 18,788,013, forward strand.
CTTTTCTTGGAGCAATGCCGTGTTTTAAGGTTTGGGTTTGTTTTTTAGGATTTTCTTTGCACGTGCTCGAAAGGCAGGGTGAAATTATAGGAATACAGGGATGGAGGAATTTTGAGCAGGAACAAAAGATGTGACAGGGCCAAGGCACAGTTTACAGCCTTCTGCAGGTTACTGCACTTACTCTCTCAGCCAGGATTTGCCAAGAACACTAAGGTGTGTCTTTCCTGAAAAAAATTTAGTAAGAGTCTACTGCCCAGAGATGTAAGATGGATTTAAAAATCAGAGCCTGAATTGCTCTGAAATTTCTTACCAACATTAACTCTATGTCCCTGGCAACTCTGCATTCCAAATTTGAGGTGATTTCAGTAGCAATTCCAGAAGAGGAGCTTCAGGCTAAGATCCAAGTTTTACTGAATTAAAGAGGGGAAGCACCAGCCTGAAAGTTCTAAAGAGTTTTCTTCTGTGTGCATTTGTATACACGCACGTGCAAGCATTTTAAAGCAGATGAAATCCAGAAACCACATTTACTATTGGCACATGATGCTTCCCCATCAGTCACTCTGACAACAACTGCAGGACTTCCAATCCATTACAACCTCAAGACATCACCAATTTACTTAAACTACTTTAAAATGCACAGTAAAATAATGGTTTTTGTAGAAATGAGAAGTCGGGGATATCATGCAGCCGTGGAGAAGGCTGGAGGAGTCTTGTGGTTGCAATTAGCCCACTGCACTTATGGAATCTATCAAACTGTAGAGGAGAAAGTGAGTCCAACTCTGCCAGAGCCAGAGATACATTTTTGTAAAAAATGGTCAGGAGCATTCTCATTACTGGGATCTCATTGTTTGAGATGGTAAAGATGAGGGCTTATTTTGCTTCCTTTCAAATTTGGGACACTGTTGTTTCTCTAAGGAACATTTGCCCAGGAGAGGCTGGTGGCAGTGGGTGCCACAGAGAGGCAAAGCCATCACGCCTTCCACGGCAATGCAGTTTGTCCCTGCCCACTGCTCTGCCTCGAGGGCTCCCTTCCCAGGAGGAGGAAATAAGGAGCTCCAGGAGGGAAGATTGCCTGGCCCTAAAAGGAGGTTTCCAGGATGGAAATGTTGTGCACAGCCTGACTTTGCTGGTTGCTAAATGAAGGGGAAAATATACAAGTGGGCAGGCACATGCACAGAGATCATCTGCAGGGAACCTTTACACACCCCTCTCCTCTGCTCTGAAAACACATTACCACTCCCCTTTCACTTCCAGAAAAGTATTCATTTTTATGACTTCAGTCAAGAATTACATTCTGAGACCAAACTGCTGAGTCCTCTCTGGTAAGGGGGGTGGCTGAATCTCCTCCATCGTGCTGTGGATGCCCTGGTTTTGCTCTGTGCACTTTCTTAAGGAGGGGTGTACCATTAAGAGGCTTGTCTGCAGACAGAAGGGCAATAATCTGACTGGAGCCAGTCAGTCCATGACCTCAAGTGCACCATTTGAAAACTACACCTCAAGCCTTGCCCTCATTCTTACTCCACCCTCAGCAGAGCAAATCACACCACTCCAGTTTCATAACTCTGGGAGACTACTCACCCACCCTGGTTATAGTGCTGTCAGCAGCTTTTGGGAGAACCCAGTTAGACAGGAACTGCTTTAAGACAAAAATAATTCTTCTGACTTTTCTTTTAGTAATTTCTTTTATTAGTGCTCCTTGCTGCTCACATTGCCCTTTCCTAGCTTGCCAGCACGTCTGAATGAGTTTGCATGGTGTTTATAAAGAACAGCATTATGACTAACATACTTTCACAGGTCACAGAACAACTTATATCAATCCAGCTAATTAGCTCTTTTCTGTGGTATTTTTTTTTTACATGGAATATTTATTCAGTTTTCTTATCTACTGGAATTTGTGATGCGCAGACAAAGGCATACCACAAAGCGATTCGTTACGAAAACCGCAAGACACTGATCGTTATTTGTTCACAAAAACAGTCAAAATTAATTTATCCTAAGGGATAAAAGAGGCAGGGAGAGCAAACTGAAAGATAAAGATAAGGCAGTCTGAAAGAGACAGAGCAAAGCTTTGCCCAACATCTTGATCTGGCACCTTATCCTACAGACAGTCAGCTGAATTTTTCTACTTTCAGCCTCTTTTTTTGCATTTTTGGCTGACTCTTGTCCAGTTCCTACCAGTTCAGATAAGGTAAAGCCTGCCTGGTGACACATCTCCTCCTGCCAGGTACATCTCTACCAGCCTTTGGGGGCCTGGAAGTGCCTTTGCTGTGGCTGGTGGCAGAGGGCTGGGAGTCAGAGAACATAACCCATTGCAGATCACCCAGCTGATCCTTTGGCCAAGGCAGTTCTCCTGCATCCCTGTCCTTCCTGGTACATGCTTTCCAAGCCCATTCTTAAAGGTCTCTACAGCTCACCAGGCAATCTAATTCAGGTCTTTGTTTTTCTCAGCCTTTAGAAAGTGAAGGGTACTTTTAGCTGCACATTTCTGGCTCCAGTTTATCTTATCTACCATGCAAATGGAGTATGGGGCATCCCTTCCCTCCCTCTAAATGTCTTTTATGTACTTGTGGGATCATGCTCCTCCTTCAGTCTTCCTTTTTCAGGCTAAATTACCAGAGATGAGTCACTTTTCTTTGTAGGCCATTTCTCTAAAACCTTTGATCATATTCTCCCTCTATTCTCCTCTTGCTTCCTCCAGTTCTCCAAACTACTATACCAAGCACATCACCTGACCCCTGATTTAAGGATTTACGAATGCTAGCAGAAATAAAGAGAAGATTTTAATAGCCCCAGACTTTCCTTAAAGTATTTTTTTTTACCTTTCCTTGCAGACAGGATTTCTACTGCTTTTGAAAAATATTTTGCCAGAAGGAGATGCTGTATCCAGACCTTGAAAATAAGACGTTATTATTTTGTTCTTTCCCTGGTTTGCCATTTATCACACTGGAATTTCCACCTGCTTCTTCCAGGTGCTGCCAATACAGATTCATAGGAGCACTATTAACTTTCAAAGTGCAAGTTAATGTCATTCTAAAAAGCCTCTTCTTTTAATCTTACTGCCATCAGCTGAAAAAACAAAACAGCAGTCCTCTTTTCAGCAGCTCATTACATCTTATTAAAATACATGCCTGAAAAAATAGGTAAATTAACTCCACAAATCTGCTGTGACAGTGTCCAGACTGCCAGTCCATCCTTCTCCTTCTCCTTCTCCTTCTCCTTCTCCTTCTCCTTCTCCTTCTCCTTCTCCTTCTCCTTCTCCTTCTCCTTCTCCTTCTCCTTCTCCTTCTCCTTCTCCTTCTCCTTCTCCTTCCTTCCATGACTCACTAACACTTTCTCCTTTACAATCAATTGCTCAATGAGGAAAATTAATGCTCCAGACTTATCTTGAGGCAAAGCTTTTCTGTTAAACCTGGCTAATCTATGCTAAATGTTTTGAGGCAACCTTACTTTCTTTCACTTCTCTCACATATAGACAGATATATGGCCAGTGTGAGCCAGCAGGACATTTACAAAAAAGTAAATGTGTCTCTGGTTTGCAAAGGACAAGCAAGAACCACTGATTCCCTAAGCAGCATTTCTGATAAGAGATGCTGATAAGGTGAAAGGCAGATGGAATAAAAGACTGCCATCTGCTTTCCTGTTTTAATTTTTGTGATAAATACAGAGAGCCTATATCTCTCTCATTTATGCATAAACACAGTCATGAATCTTTGCTGCAGGGCAAATGGGGAGTACATGAGCATTATTAATTTGATAAAAAACCCCAAAACAAAACATGAAAAAAATTTTCTTGCATTATTTTTGAAGGGACCTTTATCTTTTGTTTGAACTTCAAACAGAGCTAATGCCAAGTAACCTAACCTTAATTTACCATGAAAGGCACTAATATCCAGTCCTTCACAGAAATGATCCACAATCAGCATTCCCTGCAGGATGTTTGCCACAGTCAGTGGAGATTTTCTGTTGCTATTTCCTACTTCTGAATATGCTTTACAATCAATTATTCATCCCATATCCTCTACCTCCAGAGCCTTTCATCATTATCTCTGAAAAGGGAATCAGGATAAAAACCATAATTGCTGCAATTTCATTAATTTATAACTGTCATTCCCTTCTGTGACTTGACCAAATGAGCACTTCACTCATCACTGGATTGCTCAGACCATTTGTAACTTCTAAAAAAATTACTGCTACCTAACAGTTGCTCTGTTGAGTTTAAATTTACCAGGAATAGGGGAAAAAAGCCGAGGGAGGCCCCCGGGTTTAGCCCCAGCACGGGTGCAAAAGCTGCCAGTGGTCACTCTTGGTCATGCTGTAGTCCAGCTTCCCACCTGTACTGGCACTGAATTCAGCTCCTTCAGCAGCTCTGGTCTGGCCTAGCAACCTTCCTCTGGGAATAGCTGGGATTTGGGGAGCAGGGAATCAGCTCTCCACAGCTGAACTGTGACAGATCTGTTTGGTTTGCCTTTATCCCCACCACTGCCTGCGCTCTGCTTTGCATAACTGCATGGTCACCTCTCAGCTAGAAACAAGAGGAAGCCTTCTTGTGGAAAGGGATATTATGAAGAATATTCTGCCTTCTATTTCTAAATATTTCAATCTTAACAGTTAAAAATTGTAGAGACCATTTTTTTAATGCAGAAATACTGTGAAGAATATTCTGCCTTCTATTTCTAAATATTTCAATCTTAACAGTTCAAAATTGTAGAGACCATTTTTTTAATGCCTGAAATTTACTGTACTGAGATCATTTGGCCAGAAGGTAACATTTGGACCAAATTTTCTTGAAAAACAGAAAGAAAAATGTGCATGTTGCTGTAGTTTTAAAGCTAAGGAGTGATTTTGTCCAACAATAGGGAATCTTTGATAGCTACACCAATTTCCCCATTAAAGGGAGAAAAAGATCACAATGGAGAGCCACCCTCTGCAAGCTCCCTGTGCAGTGGAACCCAGGAAAGGGCCAGCTGAGGATGAGTAGGAAATCTAGAGCTGGAGGGCCAAGAATGAGCTCAGCTGAGGGAAAACAAAATATCTCCCTCTGCAAGAGAGCAAGAACCCCTTATGGCTTTTCATCTACAGCTCCCCAGTGTCCAAAGTGCACAATCTTTGCTTGGATGGCAAATTCAGAGCTCCTGTCTCAGGCTATTCTCTTTGCCATACCCAGTACACAAAGTTCTGCCTGGCACTGCTGTGGATGGGTGTAGCCTGGTGACAAAAAGAGGAGAGGAGGGCTCAGGCTTGCTGTGCTGTATAAACTCCACTTTTAATTGTATCTGGTTGCTGAAATGCACATTGCTCTTAAAATCTGGAATCAGAGACTTTGGCTGCTCCAACAGGAGCTGCAGAAGCCTGTTGAAAATTTCATCTCGTGACAGCAGCTGGTTTCAAAGCAGTTTAGTTACTGCTATTGAGAATATTAATTAAGGATTCCCTCTTTCTGCCTGCAGATCACAAAGGTTTACTGTCAGTCCCACCTAAACAAACCAGGCTGGTTTAACCATCCAGCCCCAGCAGTTTCCCAGTGTCCTCTGGACCCCATTCACCACCAGCTTCTTTTCTGCAGCAAGTTGCAGAAAGGAATATGACTCTGTTAAGGCTGGATTTAGCCAAGAAAACTATGCTGAGGAAGAGCTACATCATACTTTAACTGGGATTTCCATCCAGTTCTAATTAGGCTGCATAAAAATGTCTCCAAACATATTTAACTTGTGTGCAGTGGCATAACATTCAAGGCTTAAAATTTTAATTTATGGGTTTGGGTGGGTGCCTGATACTTCTAATGTTTAATGAATCTGTCCTCACTTGGCAATTTGCCATTGGTGATCACAGGGTTTGTGTATGCCCCTAGGTATTTATATCTGTAAAATTGATAGTGTGTGAAATGCCTTATATTTGACAAAACATGGCTGTTTTATTTTCTTCTGAAATGACATAATTACTCCTGCAGGATATGTGGTCAGTTGAAGATTTGCAATTTTTCATATTAAAGAGTTCAATATATTATTCCTGACAGGCAATGCTTTATTTTTGTGAAGGATTCAGAGTCTGTTTAGTTAGAAGCTGCATTTTGTTTAAGTCTCACACTGGAAAGCTCTCTGGGACAAGGGCTATCTTTGTGTTGTAACACAATTGAAACAATAACTTTAAAAACCTCTGTAAAATGGGATTTTCCATTAATTGTGCAGATGGTGGTTTGCTAAAAATACACACAGAAATTAAAGTGGCACAAAAGCTAGTAAGAGTAAACACAAAAAAAAATCTCTTAGTCTAACCCCAGAAAGAAAGGAACAAGAGACAACAAAAAGCTCATGGATGTTAATAAAAAAAGAAATATCCTTTGTTATTCAAGCAAGACTTCTAAAATATCTTTATTTTTTTCCTTTCAAATACCACCAATGACATATTTAAATAATATTTCCACTCCCTTGCCAATAATGACTGAAAAACTCCAGTGCTAAAAAAAGACAGGAAAACAAAATCAGGAAGGCAATCCTATATGAAACTAAAACCAACCTAAAGCCCACTGGATACAGTCTGAGGGTTCAGCACTGGTACAACAATTAATCTTTTGAAGGTCTCTCAATTCAGCTACAGTAAAGAAAAATGATGGTGTTGTCAACCCCTCTGAACTGCTCTGGCTTGTGTAGATGTGCCACCCTAAAAATTCAAAGCACCCTTACTTTGAGTGTCTGCCCAGCCACATCCAGCTCTAAGGTAAACTTGCTCTGTCCCTTCTAACACAGTTGCACCAACAATTCCAGCTAATCCAAGAATTATTTCTCTGTCACATAAAGACTGCCTTGTACCCTCCAAGAAAGGAAACAGAAATTGCATCTACCAAGGCAATTTTTTCATGGTAGTTTCTAACCCTGCCCCAGAACTAGTCTGGAAAAACCAGCAGGTGAAAGGGCTGGTGTGTTTTGATGCTCATGTGGAGCAACAGTGGCCAAATTGCTCTTCTGAGTGTCCACATACCTGTTATTTGTGCTATGCTGAATATCTTAGCAGAAAATTATAGGTAATGTCCCTCCCTTGTCTTCTTCAGAATGTCAGGAAAGGTCTGATAAATCCAATAAATGTTTAGAGCTCCTTTTTCTAACAGCTCTGTTTGCCTTCCTCTCTGGTGCTCCACTTCGGAGCATGACAGAGCCCTGGGTATTTTTAAAAGCTTTTTTCTCCTACATCTTCCTTCTCCTCCACAGCTCCCATTCTCCTGGGATTCCTCCCTCTGGATGAAGGGTGCTCACATTTGCTCAGAGCCCAGGAGTCCTTCAGGGACTCAGTTTGGGAACTACTTCACTGCTTCAGTTTGGGAGCCACTGCTGCCTGATGGGAAACTCCAGTGAGGAAACAACTCCCTGGGCTCACACCCTGCCTGCCACAGGAGTGTCTCTACAGAAACCAGGCAACACCTGTCAGTTAAGATCAGGAGGGATAATACATTTTTCTGTGGAGCAGGGTTTTTGTGGAGGACGTTTGCTTTGTTAAGATGGAGAGAGAAACTTCAAAAAAATCCAGGCAAGCTTTTTGGCCAACTTGTTTTTCTGTTTGCTTGAGGCTGCTCACTGCTGCTATCCTCCTGGCCTAACCTGCTGCATCATTTGATATCTCTGTTCTTAGAGGTTGTTCTTAAATTTGTATTCAGAATTTTTCACTTTTTGCTGTGACCTGCAGCAATTTTACTTCCCAAAAAGTGATTTCCTTCCCTGATGCAAAGCTGTTGGCTCCACTCTACCTTTGGCCTCCTTTGAAAGTTTCTTTATGTCAACCTTAAATGTGGTTGTGGCCCCAGATCACAATTTATCCTTGTAACTCTCCAGCTCAGAATACCTGAAAAGGAAGGTTGTGATTTTAACTCATAATATCTGCCCACTGAATTAATTCGATATTCTGAATTAATCTGGCCTCTTTACCCATGAAATCTCCTTTTTTGCAAGGGATCAAATATCTGAGTTAATTGTCACAGAGGTGATGGAGATATTTTTGCCTGACAGCTGTAACTTATTTCTTTGGCCCACTGGGCCAGTTCAGTCACCTGGGCAGAAGCGTGACCCATTTTGGCCCTGCAGATGAGATGCAGAAATTGTAGAATATTTTTAGCCTCTGAGAGAATTTGACATCTTGAGCAGAGCTCAGAGATACCAATAACACACACAGAAGGGGAAAACTGCTGGTGTTTCTGTCTGTTTCCGTTCACTTAATAAATTATTTAAAACATCAAAGTTTTTTTTTTTTTTTTCAGATGAGAATTTCACCTAAATAATTATGTGTAAGAAGAAAATAAGAGAGATAAATTATATAAACAGACATGCCTGGCATTAGAGCTTGAAAGAATCCCTCAGTATTTTCCCAAAATCATAAGGAAGAAAAATACACACACACACATACATGCGGACACACATGAATTTCTTCAGGCCCCAACTCTCACATGCATTTTTTTGAGGCTTTAGTGGGTCTTACAAAATGCTACAAAACTAAATGAGATTGCAGCAAAGAGATCCATATTTTTGAGATACTGTTTTACCAGAATGATATATTCACTTTCTGAATCAAGATGATTTCCATCCCCAAGGTCTGTTGGGTGGGCGGTGGAGGGGGGAGGAAGGGGAGGGCAAAAAGGAGCAAAGGCAGTGAAGACTCCAGCAGTACTCATTTAGTTTGATTAACTGAGTGCTACTTCTATTATGATGTACATTGATACACATTTCTGTGCAAGTCAGACCAAGAAAAGAACACTGGATAAGGATTATTTAGTAAACTCTACTGTAATGTTTGTGTCTCTCATTAACTCCTCTGGTATAAAATAACCAATGCTCCTGGAATATCTCAGTTTAGTAAAGAGTTTCACTGCTGAGCACAGCTTTTTTTTCCCTCCCCTTTTTTCTCTTCCCTCCCCCCTCTTTCTCTTTGAGTCTGAGGCTAGGATAAAACCTCAGTGATTAGCTTCGTTGCCAGCAACAAGCCTGATTCTTTAATGTAGCTGCTGTGCTCCTTAGCTTTGTTTTCATTATTATTTGCATTGTGCAGCAGATGACTAAGAGATAGTCAAAAGATCAAAGGTTCCCTTTGATGGTTTCTATCATGGATCCCTGCTGTATTAAAAAGGATCTCAGGTCAGGACATTCTTGTTCACACGCAGATCTGAACAAGGGGCTGCACGGGGTGATCAAACTGGATGAAGGCTGAACACATTCATCAAAGGGCTGCCCACATTGGCCCAAACAGAAGAGGAGGTTCTACCTCCACAACCATGACATTAACTAGTGACAGATGTCTCCCTGTGGCTCCTGCTTTGATGTGTCAGGACTAAGGAGAAGCAGAGAACACGGAGGGGTTGTGCTTTCCACATTACTCTAGAACCATTTTGTAAAATACAATAAAATACCCAATAAAATATACAATAAAATATACAATAAAATAAAATAAAATAAAATAAAATAAAATAAAATAAAATAAAATAAAATAAAATAAAATAAAATAAGATAAAATAGTAATTCATAACGAGTGACTTCTGATATCAGAGGGTATTTGCTCTTTACAGAATAACACAGACAAACTCAGCTAGCAGACCCAAGCCATGCCTGTGTCAGGTCTTTCTCACACACTGCATTTTATCTTGCAAACATTTAGTAAACAACAACAACAACAGAGTTACTGCAGCCCCTCTGTGAAGGGAAGAACCTTTGTGCACAAAGGGAGAAGGAGATACTGAGACCAAAGCCAAGACTTAGTCCCTGAAAGGTGCATGAGTGCAGATTGGCCACATCCACGTTTCAAACTCCTGGGTGCAGGCTAAAATTATTTTAGGTTTTTTTTTTTTTTTTTTTTTTGTGTTTGTGAGTGAGGGTGGTGACATTTTTATGCTATTTCTTATACATCAGGTGAAAAGTGCCTTTGCAATTTTGTCAAAACCCCTGCTCTGAACTTGCTCCTTTCCCACCACACCAATGACGTTGCCATACTCCTGCCCTGAAGAGACATTTACTTGGAAGGGATGTCCAAACAACCTACATCCATTTCCTGAGTAAAACAGAAAAAAAAGCAATAACAAACCTGCACTTTTATGCCAGGCAATTTTTGTTTACACTAGGACTCTTGCCAGGGTAAAAGCTGTCATGTCTCTAAAGAATATTAATCTACCATTAAAAGATTTCAGTGTAGACTTGCCCTAAATTTCACAGACATCTCCAGCTGTCATTCACGGCAACAGCAGCTCAAGGGGGAGGATTCAGCTCTGAAAATGTCATGTGAAGAGAGGTTTCTAACTCTAAAGTAAGTACTGAAGCCACCTGCCTCATGTCAGCAGTGAGCTCAGGGCACTTCCATGGCTCCCACAGAATTCCCACAGAGCAGTTCATTCTGTCTAGCCCCCCATCTGTGTCATGATGCTGCAAGAGAGAGTTCTCCTGGATGTTTAGACATCAAAAATTAAGCAAAATTCATCCCACCGCAACAACACACTTTCTTCTGTGTGGCTGATGCCAGAGCTGGGATTTTAAAAGGAATCTTGGCTAGTGGTCTTGAATTCCTTCTGCAGCTCTCACTCAGCTCATCCTAAATTGGTCTCTTTATTAGGAATCTACTGGGCTGATTTCACATTTCAAACAGCATCCATCTTTGAGATGGCTTTGTTCAGTTGGGTTCCATTCTGTGCTTTGAAAAAACAACCCCCAAAACAACCTTTCACTGATGCCTTCCTTGATGCAGTCAGCAGATGCTAAAGTAGAACATGAAAAAGGGGAAGTTTAAATACAAAGCCCATGGCTGAGCAGCTCTGCAGCAGTGTGTGTAAGACAGTGTGCATCCTTAAAAGAGTGAAAAGGAGCCTTCTCCATTTGTCATCAGAGCAGCTTCTCCTCCCGAGCAAGGAGGATACAAATTGGCAGGAACCTCATGATGTGAGTGTGCTTATGAAGCAAGGGGAAAATTCCACTCTTGGTCTACAGTTTAAGGGAGCCTTTCTACTAATAACCATGTTACCTGTAATAGCCCCAGAATTACTTGATTTAAATTACAGAAAGTTGACAGACTTACAGCCCAGATTTTAGCTGTCCTCCTCCTCCTCTCTGCTGAGAAATTACCTGACATCATAGCACTGTTTTTCTCTCTTAGAACATCAAATATCCAATTGCAGTAACAGAGGGTTTTTCTCTCTGTTACTGCAATTGGATATTTGATGTTCTAAGAGAGAAAAACCGTGTTATGATGTCACTTCAGTCTTTAGCTGGTGAGAAATAGAGGGGATCCTGTCATGTTACACTTTTGATACAATGCCTTGTCTTCCAAACCATCACTTATTTTCATGGTAGCTATGAATCATGTTTTGAAACACTTCACAGTGGTGAATGTTTATGCTATAGTTCTAGTGGTGGTAGTGTGAATATCTGTAAAGTGGAAACCCCCTCAAAACTTGGTCTTGAAGATGTGTTTTCAAGCAGAGTTTGTTGTAGTGCTATTCAATGTCTTGTCTCGAACAGGACCATTTGCTTAGTGACTAAATCTACTGGAAATTTTTCAATCAATATTCCCTATTTGCTGATGATTAGGGAAAGCAGGAAGGCCTGTGTGCAGGATTCTGGTCCAGCATTCTCATGAGCTGCTCTTTTTGTTGTTGAATGTAGGTGCCAGAGTTACACTGCTGCTTGCAGAGAGAATGCCTGGCAAAAACGTGAGGGCAAAAGCACATTTGTGTATGCACAGGCCATATCCCAGCCTGTCAACGACTTGAAATAACATGCAAATAGGTGCCAGTACATCTATCATTCTGTTTATTGTCTTTACACACTTTCAGTTTGACTTCTCATACAATTCTGGCTCTAAGCAGTTGATAAACACCACTGGACTACTGGATTTTGTTTCCCACCAACATCACATCTTTATCTTTTGGAAAGGTTGATGAAATACAAACAGTATAAGAAAAACTTTGCTGGCAAGGGCCTCTGTGTCCTGCTCCACCACAGCAATGTACTGTGGTTGCTTTGTATCTGTTGCATAGTTTGTTTGAGTGACACCCTGACAAATGGTCTTTTTAGCACTGAAACTTAAACAAGGAGTGGATTGAATAAAATCACAACCTGGACTGACTCAAAATGACATATCAGGAACATTTTTCAGTGGTCAGTTTCCTGATGGTTGAATTAACTGCAGTTTTATCTTGCTCAGCATTGGCTGCTTTACCTCACTTTCACCAAATTGCTTTCTTATCGTCACAAACACCACTGAATTACTGTAAACTGCCAAAGTGGCAGAGCCCTGCCCTCCAGCCCAGGGGTGCAATCCCTGCATCTCCCTCTCTCAGCTGCCCATTGTATTTGAAATCATCTCAACACAAACAAGCCAACAGGACAATACTGCCCAAAATGTCACACACAGCAACAGTTCTGTGGTCGTACACCTGGACAGGAATTTCATGGGGAAATATGTGCCAGACAAACAAATGACAGAAAAGCAGCTTTGCTCAAGCTTCTCTCAGGTTGGGTTATATAAACAACCACCTTTCCATGCATTTCCTTTCATATTATAGTTGCCAAGATGACATCCAAAGGAGGCTGAAGGAAAAGCACTGAGACTGGCATGGATGGGTTGCAATTCCCTCATCTGAGGATGAGAAATCTCACTGGGGAGGGGTGTGAGAGGCCAAGATTTAATATTCTGCAAGTTAGGGATGAACTGGACATATTAATAATTTTTTATTGCAAAGGAAGTACAAGGCAGCAAAGATGCACCGAAATTCAAGATTCACTGAAAGATTTCACTGATCAACATTAAGGGAAAAAGCTCCTAAAGATCAGAATGAGAAGTCCAAAGTCAGCCCTACAACTTTGTCCTGGTTTGAAAAGAAAGTGAGTTTTTTTCTAAGAAGTGCAAGGAAAAGTCTGATTTTTGAAAGTCTGAAGTTGTTAACCTTTCCTCCTTAACATCTTTATGGAAGGAAGCAGGGTCCTTCTGCTCAGGAGAGAGAAAATCAGTGTCTAAAATTTTTCTTGTGTTTTCAGTAGCTAAGAGTCACGATTGCACTTGCTTTGTGAGCAGTGCAAGTCACTGGGTCACAAGAACTAAACCCATTTGCAACTGCTGGAACACAGAGAAACACAGAGGTGAGTGAAGGGAGGCTGAAAAGTGGACTGTGGGATCTGCTCTCACCTCATGGTCCTGAACCCATCAAAACCTTTCTTTGAAAATGCCAGGTTTCCCCAAATTGTCCCCTTCAAAGGCAAAGCAAGAGCCATAAAAGCAACCAGAAGACAAAATTTTTATGTTGATTGGAAGCTTCCAGATTTTAGGAAATGGCAGTTTGTGTCCCCAGCTTCAATTCATTTCACTCAGCTCTAGCTGAAACACCATTTCTGCCTCTTTGTTGCAGAAGATCAGAGCCAAGAGGAAAACATGTGTCCAACAGGAAAAGATCCATTTTGCTTCTGTCAATAATACATTGGGAGCTGTCAGGAATGTCTGAGCAGGTGTGTGTGGCTATGATTGGTAAGCAGCTTACAAGCAGCTATCATTAAATGTGTAATAATAGCACAGTGCCAGGAAAATGAGACAACTAGAGCAGTCAGGGATGCAGGATTTATAGACTAGTGCTCTATGCACCATCCCTAACTCTGCTTTGGAGGCTGACTCTCCAACAATCTCGTGTTTGTAATGCCTGTTCTGTCATATGGCGTCCACATTTTCCTGGGGTCTGAAAATACAAAGTCATCTTTGTATAAGCACACAATTTACCTGCTCTGGCTCAAGGAGGTTTAATATAATTTTTGAAGACTGTTTTCTTTATGAGGCTTTCTGAGCTGCCCCTTATCATCCTTTGAGATATAAAGAAAAAAGTTAGTATCTCCTTATTATGTGATTTTTGGATTCTGGCACTTTGTTTTCTCCCTTTCAAGAGAGGACAAGCAATAAGCTAAGAAAGTCATCATAGTCTTATATCTATTTATATCTATTTCCTTTCATGGAAGTGTCATCTTCATTGGAGGAACCTCTGCCCCTATTTAGTGAGGTCTGCACAGAGAAATCAGTGACAGTGACCACAATATTGTTTACAAAGGTGACCTAAATGCAAAATGAGAATTAAAAAGCAAAAAGAAAAAAAAAAGGGAAAAGGCATGATCCAGATACCCAAGTGGCAGCACACTGGGGACAGCATATTCAGATAAACTTCTCAATATCTTCAGAAATACAATATCTTCAGAAAACTTCTCAGATATACTCAAAGGGGATCAAACCACCTGAATTATTTAATGTGACAGAAACTGGGCTTGATGCAGGACAAAGAAAAGTGCTTGGGCCTCACTATAGGTCATTCCTGAAATTACCATGGGTCATACACCTTGCAAGTTAAAAAAGTGACTGCTGGTCACCACAAAGGATAGAAATAGTGGTACTGTACAATTTTTAGGCTCCAGTAAGGTGAAAGAGAATTTTGAATTCTTCCATTTTTCCTTTGCCCTTCTGGAAATCTGCATGCCCGGATGGGGTGTAGACAGGGTGGAAGATGAAAAACAATGAGCAATCTATAGCAGTTAATCTGCCCGACTGGGAGGGCCTCAGGCGGTGCTGGACAGTTGGGATTCCTGTCAGCTGTCTGGTTTAGGGTTGCAGCAGGACCACAAAAGGTTGCCTGATGGCAAGTGTGTGCACTGAAGGCTCCCCACAGCAATGCAGATGGGGCTGCAGGACTGTGCAAGGAGGCAGGAGAGAGACAGCACATGGAAAACCATGGGGTCACTGCAGAAAGCAGCACAGCTCCAGGGATCCCAGCTCTTCAAATGATTTCTGCATTGTTACAATGGCTGAATTGTATTTTGGGACTTGTAACATCCAGTGCTGGGACACCCATTCCAGGTTCAGGTTAAAATTGTCCCTAAAATAAAGGACCATGCTAATCCATATCACTTGGACCTGCCCATCTGCCTCTGACAGCCATTCTCTCTAGAGCTTCTTTGCAAAAACCCAGGGTTTTCAGGTTAAGTCCCTTAAAAACAGCTTTTGTGAAGGGAAAAGGAGAAAATCCTGCACGTCCTAAGAGGATAGCTGTGTTTTGGGCACAAGCTCCAAGCATCAGAAAAGTTTATTTTCTCAATTCTGCCTGTGTGGCAGCCTCCAGTTTAACCACATCTCTGGCAGCTCTAGATAATGTATGAGATCATACCCATCCCTTGGACAGCACAGCTGGGCTCTCTGGACAGGAATACAGTGATAATTCATGCCTTTGACACCAAAATATGCCTATGTGCATTATTAACTGAATTAGTGCCCCATGGAACTCTTTCTCCATGGCATTTCTTTGGCCTATGTTTTATTATAAATTTACAGTCTTTTGTGGTTTCAGAGCATTTTTTTTTTAAGAGGCTCTGACAATTGTCTTCAGAATGATAGCTAATTATTTCCCTCATCTCCCAAATAAAATAACCTGTGATTTATCTACATTTTCAGAATGAGCCAGGGGAAAAAAATTGCTGGGATAAATTAAAAAAATGTACAGTGAGATTATTACTTCCCTTCATCCATCCAGAACATCCTGAGAGGATGACTAAAGGTCTTGGTAGCCCATTAATTTAAAGTACTGTCAACTTTCTCAGTGCAAACACATATATGAATACAGAGAAGAAAAAAAAGGAGACAGAAAGATGAGTGAATCACTTCTTGCAGATACATAAAGGTAAGGGTGGGATTTTGTGCTGGAGCTGTATTTTATCTGCTTGTAAGGGTCCCTGAAGGCTGAGCTTGTACACAGCTGCACAGCTTGCTGGATTTTCAGCAATATATGTTTCAGAAATCAGTGAAGGATAAAGTGATTCCTCCTCTTACTGTAGACCATAAGCCAAAGCAAAATCAACTCAAAGGGCTCAAAAGGTCGTACCCCGGGGTTTTAAAACACTGGGAATATTTTCATGTTTCTAGGGGTTGTGGGCATCTACCTGGTGACTTTCTGGTTAAATGAATTATTCCATAGAAATGTCCCAGTTTAAAACCTAAAATGCCAGCCAAATGTGATGTGACCAACCTAATTTTAAAGTTCATTTGTAATAACCCTGCAATTAATCAACTAGTTTTTTTAATTAAAAAATGAACTTGAAAGTGATTAGTGATTTATAAGCACTCTAACTCACAGCCAACACATTTTCATTTTGTTTGCCTGGATTTACACTAGAGGTCAATTAGTCCTGATGAGATTAAAGTCTTGGTAATTTTGAGAAACAGCATCTCTGTGAGATCATGCAGTTTAGCTTTAATGCATCTTAATCCACTTTCATACCTCTACTTAATTTGCATTCATTTTCCTCAGGGTCTGTGTAGGTAAACACCAAACACAATTTTGGAAGTATTTAGGCAGGATCCCTGATTTATCCCTGTTTTCCTGGCAGGAGTGTGTGTGGGTGACACGGGATCAGAGCCCTCACTCTCCACTGGGGAGAAAGGCAGAGGAGGGAGATCTCTGGGTCTGCTTTTGGCAGAGAAGAGGAGCTGTGTTTTCACTGTCCTGCCTTTTATTAGCAGCTAGCATTTTTTTCTCCTTGCAGCTGAAGCCCCTAACAAAAGGCAAAGAATAAAATTAGACAAAAAAGCATCTGCTCAAAATGGAATTGGGCCAGTCCAGTCAAGTTTAAAGACTCTGAATCATTTGAGGGGTATAAGACTGGCAATTTACTAATGACTACAACTTATTAAAAAGGCATGAAAAGCTCCCTAATTACATATTTGGATGCTAAGTAGCCATTCTCAGCTTCACAGACAGCATGACTTTCCCTTCCAGTCTCGTCCCAGACCACACATTAAAAAGAAAACAGGCATCATAAAGGCTCAGGCGTTTTAGATGCTAGAAACTAAAATATTGTAAAAGACTTAACCAGACTTTTACTTGAGGCTTTAGGCTACTCTCTTGTTCTAACTCTTATTGAAGGCTGAATAATTTTGGTCATCTTATAATATATGCATTTAGAAATAAATTACCATATATCCCAAATTTTTCAAAAACAACACAACACATTAATCTCAACTACCTTTTTTTTTTTTCACTACTCTACCAGGCTAATTTCACTGGATCATTAGTTTTAAACATCTATTACACTGTAAACAAATCCTGAAAAGCTTATGGAGACAAAGTCAGACATTCAAAAGATTGGAAGTGCCAGATTTAGTGCAAAAGTTCTGTGGGGCTCAGCACAGGGAAATCTATTTACAATTCCTATTACACAAATTGCTCAGTGCCTGTATTTGCTGCATAGCATCCAAAGCCAGCATTAAATATAAAATTGTTCATTTCCTGATGAGTGTTTTGTTTTGTTTTAATAATATATTGACCTAGAGTTGGAATGCTCCACAAACATTCTTGAGTTTATCTGCAAAAGACACGCTCCAAACACTCTATGAGTGTTGTTATCCCAGTTTTCCAGGGTGAATCCTGGAAATTCCCTCTCTGGCCACAAAGCAAAGCCACTTTTCTGGACACGATGGATTCCCTGTGTGGTGATGAACAAGGTTGTACATCCCACAAACTCCAGCCCATGTTGGCTCTGCAGGATGTGACAAACCCCCTGCTCAGCAGAGGTGCAAACCTGCCCTTTTTGGACAGGTTTTTATTCCCACCCCAGGCAGAAGCAGAGAGATCTCTATTCAAGGCACCTGTTTTCCTTGTTTTACAGGAAAAGGAAATGAGTGCAGAGAGTCACACTACTGTCAGACAAGGAGAACATATTCAGTGCTGCTCCTGGGTGCAATATATGAAATCCAAAAGCTCCCTACCAAGCAAGCACACAGTGAAAATCAATGGTTGTCTCTGCAACATTTATATACAATGCCTGTGTAAAACCTAGCAAAACAAAGCTGATCCTGTACTTTTATATCAACAGCTCTACAGCTGTGTGAATACTTAACATAAACCTATTTCTTTTGCAAAACAGTCAGGTAAGAGTAATTCTTCTGAAAGTTGCTAATCCCCTATATACCATTCATGCAAGCCTTGTTCTGCACTTTGGATGGACTTATGCAGACACGTGTCTAATCATTCCTATGAGTAGCCCCCAAATCACAGCCAGCATTTCACCACAAAATGTTGTGTATGAAACACAGCTCCTCTAGGAGCTGAAAAGTGTTGTCTTTTTTTGAAACAGCAGAATAGCGAGTGCCTAAATTACCTGTAGTCCAGAAGAACTCAGCCCTCCTGCCAGGGAAATTCGATTCCTAAAGAGGGTGACACCAACAAGGCTCTTTGCTGCAGCATCAGTCACCTTTCAAGCCTCACAACAGATACAAAACCAGGCACTCAAATTCTGAGTTTGAGGATGCAAGTGCAATTTGAACCATGGTGGCTGCACCTTACTTCATTCATTGGGAAAAAAGACTGGCAAGGGCTTTCTGAGGAAGTGAGCTTTTCTTTGAAACAGTGGTGGCCAAATTATATTAAAAAAAAAAAAAAAGAAAAAAGTAATACAATATTGAGAGAGGGTTACTCTACACAGAAACAAAATCCCTAGCTTTTCCCACAGAGACAACTTCAGAGCTGGAAAAGGAAGGGTAAGTGGCAGGTGGTGCTCCTATCTTTGTCACAAAAGCAGTCACTGAAGTTGAGGCATTTTGCACAGCCCTAGAAAATCCAGATCATGTCAGTCATGGAAGTCACAGAGGTGGAGCAAAGAAATGGGGCTGAGATCCAGCTTCATGCCTCTGAGTAGAGAGGGAAGAAATAAAAAAGCCAAAGCCATTCACATATGGCCAGGCACAATCTGAAGACCACACTCATCTTCTGGAGCACTCTTCAATAAACTTGAACAAGAGCCATGTACTATTAAACCAATAGAGGCATAAACACCAGGTTCTCTGTCAGCTGATAGAAGGACAATGGAGAAATAATAGTACAACTCACAAGTGTTGGAGGGAAAAAGGCTAAAGATTATGAAGGTATTTTTATTCTTGGCTGACACTTCTATCAACCCAAGCCAAAAATCACAAGAAAAAGAATAGCTGCTTTCCTTTATCCACATAAAAGGAATCTGTGCTGAGCAGCACTTAAGAAAAATGATCAGATTGTGATTATATAACCCTAGCATGAACTTGGTGACCAGTATAGTCATGTCAAATTAGGTTGCATTATTCAAGCAGCAGGGAAGGATGAAAGTGTTTACCATCAGATATAAACCCCCTGCATTTCCTTTTCTTCGAACCTGTTCTCTTCTTTTTCCTTTGCTGGCTATGTTGGTGGGCTGGCTCACTCACTATACCAGCTCTTCTTCAAAAACACAGAAATTATCAGTAACAGATGCTGATGGTAACTGAAAAGAAAAAGAAAGACATCCACTTATTATTTCTCCCCTCTGCCTTTACCACAAGCTTCCATCTTCTCCCCCTGGTTTATTTCTTGCTCCTCTTGTCTCCGGACCTTTGCCCATTCTTTCTTCTTTTCCTTCAGAGCAGGGTCTCTATTCTGATGGGGTTTTTTTGCTGGGGCCCCTTCACCTGACCCCATTCTCACTTTCTTTGTCATCTTGTCTTTAACTTCTTTTCATAAAAGACATTGGATTCTGCCCATCAATGTCTAGACCACAACTTGTCACTTTTCTTTTTTTTTTTTAGAATTAGATTTAAAAAAATGAAAAGGCAGCAAAATGAAAGGAATAAATACTGCATGGATAAGATGAGGCTGAAGCAGCCATAAGCAATATAAGTTTTTAGATGCATTTTACTTATATCTAATTATTATAATGCAAAATAAAGTTAAATTATTCAGGTATATTTTGTGCACAGTCATTCTTACTCTCTGAAAATTCCCAACCATATCACAGCTGTAGCAAGTTTAAATTTTCTGACCCCTTTACACCTTTGAAAGCCATAAAAAACCAAATTTAATTGCCCAAGTCTGACAAAACCAGAGTGCCAGAGCCAAGGTTGGTATTACTAAATTGACCACCACAGAGCTTGTTTACACTGCAGATTAATTTAATTTATGCAGTTTCTCCTCTCCGTCTGGAGGTGACAGTAGAAGATTTGGAAAATACAGTTAAATATTTTCAACAAAATTCAATTCCTCTATCATGCCAGTGTAGACTGTCTCATTCCTTTTCTCAACCAGTCATCAACAATAAGTCACAGAAGAGAGAGTTGATACCTTGATACTATGGAGCTACATGCGGACATTAAAACACATACAGAGAGAAAAGCTCCTTTTCACTCCTTTTTTTTCTTTTTTTTCTTTTCATAAGAACTTGTCAGTAGAAATGGGTTAAGCCTTAGGTAAAGGTTTTATCCCAGGAACAAGATTGCTTGACTCTAAAAGTGCAATAAAAGGCTTTCCATAGCACAGACCAGGTCCCTGGATACTTCTGAAAGATTCACTGGCCTACCATTCATTTATGAGAGAAGTCATGTAAAAAAAAATTGCATTCCTCTTGAAGATAAATAGTGTGGTGAACTGGTGACCATCATTACCAGAGACATGAAGCCACGGTCCTGTTAAGAATATTGCAGTATAACTTCAGCTTTTCACTGGAAATAATCTTGCTCTTTACACCAATCCATCCAGAAATCCGAATCACCAGAATGGAAGACTGTTGTTGGGATGAAATAGAATTAAATCTTCCTCTCATCTGCAGCAATTCTGTCATTTTCCTGAGGGTTTGGCTTCTCCCCCTGCTCTCTCAAATGCAGGAAGTGGCTGCTTTGGGGGGTGAATTTGAGCACTCAGCTTGGATTCCTGTTGCACATCACTCTGGGAAGGGGCATCCACCTCCTGCCTTGGGCTCTGGCAGGGCTCTCAGCTCCTCACTCCACTCACCCTCTGTGCAATGCCTCACCACCCTCACAGTGGAGAATTTCTCCCCCACTTCTCATGCTAATCTACTCTCCTTCAGTTTGGGCCATTTCACCCGGTCCCTTTTGGATACTGGAAGGCTGCTAGAAGAGAAGGAAACGCTGGAAAATTTG
The DNA here is from genome assembly GCF_047830755.1 of Zonotrichia albicollis. Taxonomy (NCBI): domain Eukaryota; kingdom Metazoa; phylum Chordata; class Aves; order Passeriformes; family Passerellidae; genus Zonotrichia; species Zonotrichia albicollis. Next base: position 18,808,932 of record NC_133822.1, read on the forward strand.
CTATTCCAGTGAAACCTTCTCTTTGGAACATCAGCAGCAGAAACTGCTCTTCAGCTTGGAAGCTGCCTGTCATCTGCTTGGAAGACATTTCTCCTCTCTGAATGCTTCTGGGATGTTTCTTATTGATTCCACAGCAGGTCTTTGTGTAGCCAGCAGCATACATGGCACTTGTGCAGCACAGAGGGAAAGCACAGCCCAGGACAGACAGAACCAGTGCAGCCCCAAGGAAAGAGCCTGAGCATTTTGGGATGCAGATTGGCCAAGTCTAAAGGAAATCTTACTCATAATCTCACCCTCCCACCTTCTTTTCTTTTCTTCTCTTCCTCTCATTCTTTCCCCTCTCTCTTCCTCTCATTCTTTCCCTTCCTCCCTCCCTCCCTCCCTTCCTTCCTTTCCTTCCTTTCCTTCATTTCCTTCTCTTCCTTCTCTTCCTTCCTTTCCTTCTCTTCCTTTTTTTTTCTTTTTTTTTGTGCTTGCAATGCTTTTCTTGGCACCCCCTGACATTCCAGCTGAGCAGCACCTCACTGAGGTATTACCTGATTGCACTGAGCACTTTCACATGTGGAATTTTGCACGCCCAGTGCTCAGCCAGTGACAGTAACAAATAGGGTATTAATTAACACCGCAGTGATTAAAGGCTGGGGATCCCGACATCTGTAATGAATGTTCTAAAGATAGTGTCTGTGCACGGGGATCTGTAAATCAGGGGCCTTGCAAAAGGAGCTCTGCTCTTTCTCAGCTCATTGCCATTCTCTGAGTGCTAACGAGGGGAACAAGGCAGAGCTGAAGCATTTGAATAAACCCTCACTTTTTCAGAGGACTTAATGAATCATGAGCAGACCATTCTATCAGCACTGAGGGGATGTTGATGAAGCCCTTCCCTTACCCCACAGTGCATGAAAGTCACAGTGCATCAGAAGGAACCCAATCAGTTACATGAGAAATGGTTTTATTTCCTCCAACATCCCATTTGATTATCTTGTTATGTTTCACCCCACTTTGTCTAACCCAGCAATTTGCTTCTAGATCATTTCATTCTTCCTTTTCTGCTCCCTGCTAAAAAACAGGGACAGGTCACATGGAAACTGCTTCTCCAGTAGGCCTTCAGTCAAAGATGAAGTTGTTTAAAATGTCATATATGTAATAAAAATTACTGGCATTCAGTCAAAACCTGACAAAATAGTTATGGCTTGTCTAATCCACATTCAGCTATAAAACATGATTTACCAAATACCCTCACCTAACAAAGGGAATTGGGTTTCTTACTGAATTCTCTCTATTTAACACTCTCACAATATGCAAACATATATGGATTTAATTTTTTCATTTCCTTCCAGATGGAATATTTCAACCTGTTAATATTTACACAAATCCTGGTAATCCTGAAAACTGTTTAGGCTTTATTTTTCTTTCAAATTATATTTTCTCCAGTTTTCTTTCTGTTACATGCATCCTTATGCATGGGTTTACAAGAGCAGGCAAATGATGAAAATTACTTTTTCAAAGAAAATAGTGGAAATAGACAGAAAACCAAGACTGTAAAAAGATATATTTTAATCAAAGTTATTAAATACCTAGCGGGTCTTAAAATTCTCTGGAGAAATGGCTAAAAGAGACTCTTCACCATGCCAATAAATGTTAAATTGGCAATGATTGGTAACAATTGCAGAGAGGCACTTCAGAAACTTTTTCCCCTGGTGTTTCAACCAGGCACGGAGTGTGTGAATCCTGGAATTGTCCCCCCATGGAAGCACAAGTGCCTTTGCATCTGCTTAGGGCCACTTTTGGATTTGTGTCCTCTGTTACAATGGAGATGTGAAATTCAATCTGTGACATTAATAGGATCAAACGGTGATGCTTAATCCCATGGAACAGGCAGAGATCGTTTGAACACTCTCTGCAATCTTCATGGCCCTTGCTAAGGTCCTGACCTTTATCTTCTCACTATAAAGTTTGCTAACCAAAGGCATCTTGTTTCTCTCTCTAGGTATTGTAATAAACTAGATACATATTAGTTTCCCTGTCAGGTGATGTCAGAACCAAGAGAGTGTGACAAGCAAAAAATATCTCTTTTACTCAGAAATTCAGGTCTTTTTTAGTGCTACCAATTTACAGAGGAAAAAAATAGCAAGCACACACCACTATTTTTCAAGATAAAGCATGACTGAAAACACATTTGTTATTGTCTCAGGACACCCTGTGTGACCAAGTATATTCCTGAAAACATGTTCTTTTGTACAAAATGGATAAAATCTCGATATTTGAAGTGGTTATTTGGGGAAAACTCATGCACTTGGGCTGACACAAGAAAGAAAGCAATGAAACTGGGTGTTTGCATCTTTCTGATGGGGCCCAAAGACAATGGAAGGGATTAAGAATTAACAATTCAACTGTGACTAAACAATAGGTTTGTTAAGGAAGTTGACTAAAGTTTAAGACAACTCCTCCAAAAGTCTCCTTAACAGGCAGATGTTTAGTGAATGGAAAACAGCCTGGCATGAAATAACCATGGAGGAAGTAATGGGCCAGGGAAGCGAGGGGGTGAGAAGCACAGGGGTTTTCTGTAGGAGGGCAAAAAGCCCAGATCAGCCAAGGCACCTCAGAGAAACCATCCTTAGCTGCAAATACTCATTTTCAGGAAGGAATATCACTGACCATGTTCTGCCAATGAACTCCTGCAAAGCCAATGAAGAACTAGCGCTAACAACCCAATGGGCTCCAGGGAACTGCTGGCACAGCCTGTCCTTGGTACCGCTGGGCCAAAGAGGGAGGATTTTGAACCACCAGCTGTGAGGACAAGGCAGCTGAGGAGCCACAAGAAGTAACACACCAAGGAAGATCTGGGAGGAGATAATTTCTTTGATTTTGATACCAACAGACCTCAGAATTTCTTGCCTGTCCCAAGGAGAAGAAATGGTTCACAGGCAGCAGATAATGCATTTTCTATTTGAGAGACGCCCATTCCTGCCAGGTTCTGAGTCCCCACCTGCACCAATAAATCCTGATTTGAGGATAACCTGGCCCGGGTGTGCTGGGCAGATCCATCACTCCCAGTTTAGCACAGAGTGCTGGGACCCAGCAGCAGTGGCCAGGAAAGGGAGCTGTGCCAGCTCTGCACCCACAGGGACTCCCCTGCTCCCCAGCACAAGCAGACCAGCTGTCAGTGCCCCTCTCTGCCTTCAGCCACACATTCCCAAAGATTTCTTTCCTGTGTCCCTTCTCCCTTTCATGACAATGTTTGCAATGTTTTTCAATGCTTCTGCTCCATTTGGTGCTTCTTCTGTGTACTCTCCAATGCTTTCCTTCTCCTCCACCATCCATCCCTCATTTTCCCAGCTGCCATTCTGCCCTTCCAGACCCAACCTATCCCTGCTACTGCCAGCTCTGCAGATATTTTTCTCAGAGGACATTAAAAATACACACAGCCCTTCAGAAAAAGTTGTTTTCTCTTTTCATTTGGATCTGTTTCTGACATCACTCTTTTTTTTTTTTTTTCCTGAGGTATTATGTTTAATCAATGCCAAGTGACAACCACAATAAAAAAATTCTCCCATCTTAGAATGTGAGCCATTTCAGGACAAAAATGAAATAAAGAAGAATATATCTTGAGGTCCCCAAGAGAGTCAGAGCAGACCAAGAGCTTATACATAAACCTCATTTTTGTGCTGTGTGGGCTTTGTTCCTCCTTAAACTCCATGGGACAAACTCCCTGATGTGGATGAAACAGAATATCTCATGATTGGCAGCTGAGAGCATCCTCTGCAAGGCTGCTCCACGCCCACAGAAAGCTGTCAAGTCACCTCTGAGAGGCAGCCCCACCAACATCTTGGATTTAGGCCAGTGTTTCCCAGCTATGGGTCATGACCCCACATGGGCCAGGGTCAACACGGGGTTCACACGGGGTCACAGAGAGCCGGAGAAAGCTAAAGAAATATTTAAGCTTAAGGATTTGTATTCAGGTTTTTTTTTTCTCCAGTTGGTGGGGGGAAGGGAAGGGGTGGAGCTGCACACAAACAGATGATCCAAGGAGGCTGGTTGCTTCAGAAATCCTGACTCAAAATATTGGGAATTCCACAGTGGAGAGAAAGAAAATGGTTCTGAGGCTCATGTGCTTTGTCTATGCATCTTTTTTTTTTTTTTTTTTTTTTTTTTTTTTTTTTTTTAATGTATTAGTTTGAAACTAGCCAGAAGTCTGGAAAGGTTTCAGTAACCTTAGTAGACAGACTAGCAAACAAATACAAGAGACATCAGCGTGAGCATCCTTGTAATAGTACCTGGCTTTCATCAGAAGCATTTGAAAGGGCTCTCAACAGTGAAAGCATTTATACTTCCTGTGGAGTAAAAGGAGGTTTTCATTATCCCCATTTTACAGAGGAGAACCTGGCTAGGTGACTTGCTCAATGTCATGCAAAAGTTCTGCAGCAGAGTTAAAAGGTGAGTCCAAAATCGAATTCTCAATTAAATTAATGCCCTTGTCACAGCACTACTCTATGCTCAGATCACCCCTCACTCTCCCCCAAAATGCATTTTCAATCAAATGGATATCACCAGCACCTATGTAATTAGAACTTGTGCAATCACAGGAGCATTGCAACAGACCTCAGGGTCATGAAAGGTGTGAGAAGGATTAATCCAACAACTGGATTTTTTTGATCTTACACAAATAACACAGATAGAGTCATAGACAGTGATGTGCCAATATGATTTCATCCCTAAGGGGAATACTTGCAAAATCTTGCCCACACTTGATTATGAAGATTGAATTTGGTGGCTGCTCTTGTCCCTTAGAAGCAGAATGGGAGTCAAACAAACAACATAACATCATCACACAGCAGCGAAGCTGCTGAAGGTCCCTTGGCTTGTTACTGGAGATTTTGACAAGCTGGAAGAGGCTTAAATGTGGGAGCTGCCCTGGTGTGGGACAACCTCAGAGCAGGGAAGCCCAGATGGGCTCACGAGCAGCTCCAGCACTGCCTTCCTTGTGTGCACAACCCACAGTGTGGGGCTTGTCCATGAGAGGACAAAACCTCTTCCACAGCTTTGCTGAAGCTCAGTGAGCCCCCGTGGGAGCCAGACTGACCCACAGGGGATCAGCTCAGCATGGCCACAACCCCCTGGAGCAGGGACAAGCAGCACCAGGAGCCTGCACTGATGACATTTTACAAGTCAAGATACCTCCAGATTGCTGATACTTGGCACTGGTCCACTCACCCAGCTGCTGGCACAATCCTGCTTTCTTGTGTAGATAAGAACTTGGCCTCACCCATTAAAGACTGATTTGTTAGCTGGGAAAAGATCATTTATTGCTTTCACATCATTGCTTCAGCTATCCTTGGATAAACTGGCTATGCAATTTAATGGTTGATAGCTTTCTGCTTGCAGTATTTTCTTCACATCTGTGCATTCTATACACTTTCCTACTTAACTTCCCCCCCTCGTTTACTTTAAAATATTTTAAAAAATGAAGATTTGTGGTAATTTTCTGTGTCATCTTCTAGTGAGTGAATCAATATTACACAAATACCTCTGCATACAAGAATAAGCCTATTACAAATTAACAGATTCTTCCACTGTTTTCTCCCTTGAGTTTGGGAAGCTTATCTGTTTACAATCATCACCTCTGTTTCTGCAGGGGAAGGTTGGGAAGCCTGGGACCTTCAAAAAGAAAATTTATGCATGTGCTGAGTGGGGTGGAGTAGGAATGGATACACACTGGGAACATTTCGATTCCAGGACTCATAGAAAACTGCTAATAGGATGATGAAAGCTTGATTTCACAGATCTGTTACACTCCACCAGCCTATTTTGCAAGGTTCCTTTGTGCATGGCAATTACTAGGTTCCATCAAAATACTCATAAAATTTTCACCTGCTAGAAGCAAAACCACTTTTTGTTGCCCAGACAAACACAATGATAAAGATGTTTAAAAATCTCTGCACAGAGACACTCTGGACTCCCTTGGTGTCTGAGATCTCTCACCCTTGTAGGCATGACCCAGGCTGCATTGAAGGCATGTGCCCTTCTGGAAAAGAGACTGAGGTATGCTGGAGCATCTGAAATGGCACTACAAGCTGTTGTTTTCTATGGTAACCAATTCCCACATCTATATATATATATATATATATATATTTTTTTTTTTTTAATAACAGAATGAAAAATATTATGGCTCTTAATTTCATTGTTGTAGGCACTTGTGTGCCTGTACATTTATAAACAGCATTAGGGCACTGTGCAGCAGCAGCAACTTGAATAAAAATGATGGCAAGTCAAGGAGGCTTGCCTGGCAAAAGAGAAACTCACAGGACCTCTTAACTGTTCATTTTCCAAGATCTGGACTTTTTTAAATGTGAAAGTTTGTTTAGAATGTGTAATATCAAGAGCTAGGTGTTTGAAAAAGACTTAATGCTGAAGTTTGAGCTAATTGTTTGTTCTGGAAAGTGCTAGTAACACATATATATAACCATAGATATAATTTGATATATTTTTATATATACATTACATATATTTCAGTATGGCAGCAGAATCAGCTGAGTTGCACTTTCTGCTGGAAGGGGAGGATGGCTAAGCACAAGCTCAGGGTTTCTGTTAAATATCATACCTAGGTAGTCAAGACAGGGAAAATACAGTACAGGAATACAGAGGCAGCAGGGAATAAAAGTAACACTTTCGGCTCATGCCACTCTCTCTCCTCTTTGGTTTGTAGGAAATTGTCTTTATTTTCCTTCATCTGGAAGGAGAGGGAAGCTCAACTATCTTTGCTAGAGTCTAAACAGGATCTAAGAAGAGAGTGGTAAATTCTCCAGGTGGGTTGGTTTTTTACTGTGTTCCCTCACTACATGATCCAGGAATTGGGCCAAGGAGCAGGACCCTGACGGAGTCCTAACCCCAATGAAACCAAGGCAAAAATCTTATAAGGTGGAAGTATCAAGGGTAATCTCAAGTTTGTCTGAATAGTGGCAGGGACTCCAAACTCAAGTATGGCATGAAGTGTAAGGCTTTCTGCAGCTGTAAATGGAAGGAATAAAGAGTAGATGTACAACTCATCAGAATATAGTTGGGTTTTTTAAAGTCTTGACAGCCTTACTTCTGCAAAAAGCAGAGCTAACACAATTACAAACACAGAAAAGAAAGGCCTCCCAAACTATTCTAGGCAAAACCACATGTTTAAAATGCATTACAATGGGTGTCTCAACCAAAAATTATCTGAATCTAGGCAATAAATAAATACTGATAACTTTAATTTTAGATCTGTGATAGAACTCATGGAAGGAACATAAATATGATGTCTGGAGCTAATTAAGGCTCAAAAATTAACAAACACAAGAAAGATAAACAGAGTGAGATAATCTTCAAGTACTATGAGGAGCTAAATTGTGGTGTATTCCCAAGGCAGGGTTAAAAACAGTGACAAATCTAAATCAGTTTTCCTGGGAATACCAAGTTTCTTGAAGGGCATATGAAACACATATTGCACAAACATCCCTGATACTTAATTCCAAGGAATTCAATGCCAGGTAGGGTGATTTAAAACCCTTCAGCTCCTCCGTGTCAGCAGAATTCTCATAAACACTGGCATGCCCAATATATTGACTGTGTGATTTCATATAAACCCACGATTATCCCCGTGCTCCCAATCCATAAACAAGAGTTATATAAATGGCACAATTTCATGCAGTGTTTTTATCTGAAGCAGCTGCCAGCTGTGCCTTTACTCACACCAGCACATCTATCAACAACTCCAAGCCTTTTCAAACACAAGACTTGCACCACAGAAAACACACAACTATTTGAAACCTAAAATTATCTCTGTCTTTGCAGCTGTATCCATGGGTTGGTGTGAGCCAGTGGAGCACTCCCTGTGGGAGTGGGACACTGTGGTGACAGCACAGCTGCCAAAGGCACTGGCCATGTCAGGTACTTCTTGTCACCAGTGTGTGTCTGTCAGCACTGAGCGTGGCTCTGGTGAACAACATTCAATTGTCACCTCTGCTCGTCCCCAGGACAGGAGCTGAGAGACACAGGCAGCATTTCTTCTCAGTCATCCATGCCATCTCTGCCAAGGACAGCGTCCAGAGATCACCAAAGCCTCAGGAAAGTCTGTCCCTGACTCCAGGGACTCTTTGGTTGGTCTGCAGTGACTCCTTGCTGGGTCCTGCTTCTGGAATTGCCAGCAAGGATGCCATGTGTGAAGGCGGCTCCAACATCCTGCTGCACACACAGGCACAACAGGAACCCAGGTGGGGCTGGGACTGATTAATAATTCATTGCAGGCAGACAACTCCAGACCTTGCTTTTCCTCAGTCTGAATTTGACAGCTACAAGGCACTGATGCCTGAAGGTTTGTCCATTCATTTTCAAACACTTCATACTCTGCTCTCTGCACTCCTCACCCCCTTGCTTTTGCTCTTGCTGTGTGACCCATGGTTACAGTTAATTTCTATGTGGAGACAAGCCCAATTACTGCAGATTGCTGTAATGTTCAAACTGGCCCCGTGGTGAATTCTTGTAGCTGCTTTTAAAAAATGCTAAGCCAAGCAATAAAAATCTTGTTTAATTCAAGTAACCTAAAACTAAGCTCAAAACACAGAGAAGGGAGATTCCTCTCTCTCCTCCATAAAACTGTTCCATTCCTTGTGCTATCAAGGCAGATAAAGAGAACATATTTCACTCCCAATGTCTTTACTCCATTAGGAATTTTTTCTCTCCTGGAGAAAGGACAAGTGTACCTTCAATACCACTGAAAAACAGCCGTGTAGCAACAGAAGAAACTTTGCTTCATGCTGCTGTCTCAGCACAACTGTATCTTCCTAAAAATGTTCTACAGAGCTTGCAATAGAGTGAGAATTTTTTTTTATGAAAAAGCCTAACAATAAAAATAAAACTAAAAAGCTTTTGCTTTTATAATTTAAAAAGGAAATTCATTTTCCAACAGTCACCCTGTCAAATTTGTGGATGACGAAACCAGGGAAAGGATCTACCACAGAAGTTAGACAAAACAGCATCAATAGCAGTTAATACAAAAATATCTATTCTTGTAAAGAAAAGGCAATGAAACACAGGAGCTGGCTGTCCATTAAAACTATTTCATAAGTTGTTCTTCAGACCTTGTCTGTGTCTTGTTTCCATGTCTGTTAGAAACTTAAAATGGAATTTGTTGTAAAGTTTCAGAGAATTAAAGCAACAAAGCCTTAGTGTCAGCTACGGCTGAGGAATAATTGTGCAGGTAGGGCATGACCTGTCCTGTTTCTGCCAGGGCAGAACTGGCACATAACAGCAGAGGGGACTGGGGGAAATCCATGAAGCCCTACAGTACTTAAAAGCTTCCTTGAATTTTGCTATTTTCTCTTGCACTTCTATAGCCATAGCTAGTGTAAATCACCTCCTCAGGGGGAAGAGCAAGTATCACATTGTACTTCAGCCTCGTGTAGAGTCAAGCTCTTGCAGCAGAAAAGAAATCAAATCATGTTTGGCAACTCATTCTGCCACAGAGTTCCAGTTTATTAAGTCAACTGGTCTTGCTGCGCCTTTGAAATAAGCAGAGGGTATTTTACATGTTATTACAAATTAACTCCAGGAGTAAAACCAGGAATCTGTGGGGTTTTGGACACTACCTAACTACAGGCAAGAGAAGCAGGTGAGCCTTGTATAAATCATCAGGATCAGTGACTAGAAATGGGCCTTGGAAAGGGCTTTCTTCCTCAGGCAGAACTGCCATTTGCACAGCAGTTTTGGCTTGACTTCTTTCTACTTTTCTTTGGGGTTTTGCATAGCTGGGCTGTTGCATTCCTGGTCCTGGCTCTCTTCCACAGCAGAAACAGTTGATCACGCATAATTTGCAAGAGTACATCGTGGTTTGGTATTCCTGTCCACTGGGGACAGTGTTTGGCAAGCAAAAACTCCGGAGGTGAGGCTCCCTGGACTGTGTGAGTGTGCACACGTGTGCCCAAAGGAGAAGGGGCTTCAGAAAATGTCAGCTCTTGGGAGCAGCTTCTGGAAAGATTTCCAGGCCTTGGAATCTGTCATGATTAAAACCAGTTGTTCACTTTCTTATCTTCTGTCAAACTTGAGAAGTGTAATGACAGCTCTTAAAGATCGCACTCTCCGAGGATTGGGAATGCTCAGATTGGCACGTGAGCCAGAGAGAGGGAGGGAGATAAAAGAAACCCAGGGGTGAAAGTTCCCTTCTGCATGTCACAGAAATATGGGCACGCTTGTCTTTGCCTCCCCACTAACGATATAAAAACGTATCATCTCCGAACGTTTTTGGCTTTAGGCTGAAAGCCTAAAAGGCGTCTGTTGGTATTGATATCACAAACATTGCTCTGTGCTCCAAAATGAACTCTTTTGGCTCGTTCTGTGAAATGTCAGCTTGGAAAATAGGAGCTCTCTGTTGTGGCAGCCTCTGCTTGTCATATGCGTACACGCACCGCACGCACACAAACAAATATGTTTAGGGATGGCCTCCGAAGCAGGGTCCTTGGGAGGGTTACTGCTGCACCATATGCAGGACTTTGATTTATAGTTATATTTTTCACAGCATGACACACATTGTTGGTGAGCTGCTGTGGCTGTGATAAAATCGTGGAGGTGTAAAGTTTCACTGGCTGGATGGTGAGGAGCAGGCAGGGAGGGTGTAATGCGAGTCGAGAGCTGCTCTCCAAATGAATGAACTTGTATTGTGGATCTGGTTACAGCCGGCACACTGCCTTAATCCATCAACAGCAAGTTCACTTACAAACCAGCCTTTGTTTTTAATCCATGAGCCTTTGGGGATTCACTATAATCAAATGGCCAATCACAGGAACACATAAGAGGGGAAAAAAAGGATTGCTACAGTGAAGTTTACTCTCAGCCGCAAACTCTCCCTCAAACCCCCCCAGGTAATGCAGATAACAGTGTAATGCACAGCACTGAGCTTACAGGCATTAAAGCTCCCCGAGGTTGGAAGCTAAGGCATGGCAAGCCAGATCTCCTTACTTTCTGGGGGTGCTTCTCTGAGGCTGGGGCAGGCTTTGATTTCAAACCACGTGTGCTCGCAGCACAGACACAGCCTGGTGATGGAAGACAGCCACGGGGATTGTGAGTGCTGCAGCTCACTTGGAGTTTTCTCCTGTTCTGGACGAATGAAAAGAACGTCCTGGATCCTGCAATCAAAATGTGTCAAGCTAAAATAACATATGTTCCTTGGCAAGGGCCTGACATTAAGCCTTGGGGTGTGTCTATGTATATATAAACAAATGCTTTTCTTTAAAAATGTGTGCATGTGTGTTTTATTCTTTCCCTTTTTATCATAAAACATAAACAAAGAGCAACCTTTAGGCTACTTTTCCCTGCAGGAGACTAAGCCAAACATCCACTGCTGCCCAACAGCCCACATTAGGATGGCAGACACATCCACGAGGATGGCAACAGGGACAGACCACGGTTCCCATGTTGGCATGGTAATATTTGGGTTTTTCTACTCCAAGCCCACAACTCTGGGCTACCTGGGCCACCCTGCCAAGCTGCCATCCCCACAGTCCCCCAGGATGGACCCAGAAGATGAGGATGACTCGGTGCCATATGGCTGAGCCCCCCAATGTGTGTGAGTGTGTGTGTGCTGGGGCGGGGGGGGCACAGGGTGGCAGGGGAAGGTGGCAGGACATGCAGGCCACGCCATGAAAGGAGTGACAGATGGTGATGAAAGTGCCATAAAACCACAGGCACTGACAGCTCAGGGCCAGCGCTGCAGCAGCTGCTGAGGGATCACGTTGTAAACAGCCCCCTTGCAGCGCCTGTCACAGGAGCTGTCACCTCTCACAAATGTGCCCTGTCCCCCCACAGACCCACCCTACCCACGGGGTGAAAGGCGGGTGAAGGAGATGGCAGTGAGTGGTGGGACTGGGAGAAACCAGAGGACAAACACAAAGTCCCCTGTGCCCGAGCTTGGTGCCACTGCACATTTCTGGGCACTTGTCCCCAGCCTCGCAGGGTTTCATACCCAGGTGGGCAGCTCCTTCCTAGACAAGCCCTCATGGCTCAGCTGTTCAGCTCCTGTGAGCTCCCAGCCTCCTCTATAGACTTCCACCAGACCATGCAATCTCTCTTTAGGTCTCATCCCCATCATGGCAAAGAAAGAAACGTTCAGGATCTCCTCTACATGTAAATTCTGGATGAGCAGAAATCTGGAAACAAGCTCTCTGTCCTTAGGGAACTCTTGTTTCAAGCCCCAAGGAAGGTGAGACACCACAGACTCTTCTGAGGAAAGGCAATACTGGAGAACAATGCTCATGGGACTTCAGCTCCAATGCCTTTTTTAAACCATTTTTCCCACTTTAAAGGTTTATTTATTTATTATTTACACACACACTCTACCCTAGTGCTGCCTGCTGGACCAAGCACAGATCATGGGAGCACTGCAGGACTATTTCTTCTCACTGTGAGTGCGCTGAGGCTGTCAGTTTAACTAAGAGAGCATCCCAACTGCATAACCTGAAGAATTCTGGCACATAATTTATTTTATTTTCAGCCCAGAAAGGATGCAGAAGGGTCCCTATTGTCACTTACAGCCCGAAGAGCCTGTGGCAGGTGCCCCTGGGCTAACGCAGCTTGAACCCTGCCAAGGACAGACACCCAGAGGGTGCCTGCTTTCCTCTCTGCACTGGGAAAGGAGCAGGGAGACTCCTCACTGTGGAAATATTCTACAACAAACAGCACAGTCTGCTGGAAAAATTTAGCTGGATCACTTGTCATATGAAAAACTCTGTTCTCACCCAAATGAAAACTTAAAAATGTGCTGACTTCAAAAGAAATTGCAAGATATTACATTTTTCAATTTATTTCTTAGGGAGTTGTTTTTTATAGGCTGGTTTTTGATTTGTCCTCTTTTTTATTTTTTCATGACATTGTGGGAATAATTTACTAATACCAAGCCATTAAAATATTTCTATAAGTTTGTTTTAAGGCTTTTTTTATGAAGTAGGCTTTAGTACGTAATGTCAAGGAAAACATCGTTTTTCCTTTTCTTGACTCATTTTATGTAAAAAATAGGCTTGAGATGTAGCTCAAAATACAGCTTTGGAGTGGGGGGAACCTGTCAGATGCTGTCTACTGATAAATTTTAATGCAAAATTTTATTTTGCCCTGCTCTCTCCTTCCTATTCTGCTCCTTACCTGTGCTGAAAGTCCTGAAAAATCCTTTCACCCTTGCATGCCCTTCCTTTCCTTACATTTACCTCATCTGGACTCTGTAGAAATTAGCAGTTTATTCCAGCTTCCCTTTGGAATGAACTCTACATGGCAAGCCTGGAGTTATTTTTCCATTTGCACCAGAAGCAATTAAGCCATGGCAAAGCCCTGCCCAAGGAAATGTCATTTTTAGCAGCACCACTGAGCCCCTGCAAATCTCCATGTGGCTGTTCCTTAGAAAGCATCCATCCACTCTTTGGCCTTTCTCATTTACACCCACACCAAGGGCTGTAGGTCAGACTGGCAAAGACACACCCATGGGCTCCTCACCACTGAGCCTCCTGAAATCTGTTTTATTTTGACTCCCTTCTCTTCTATTTCTGTATCTTTCTTTAGATCAAGGTTTTCAGACTTTGCCAGTAATAAGGACCACTATTTTTTTCTTTGTATGGGTGTGGACTTGTGTGTAAAGCATTTAAGTCTTCTGACTAAGTTCTTACTACTCACCACTAGCTTCTGTGGCTGCTCTCTAAGTCATCCATGGAGCTGCAGATCACAGGCTGGAAACCACTTTTCTGTGGTACTTTGGTACTTAAGTCTATACTTAGTCATGAAAATGGTACTTCTTTAGGAAAATACAGATAACCAGGATGCAAAGCTACAAAATACTCCCCACTTTCAGCATGTCTACTCCTGAACCGTGCTGTCAGTACAAGAATCAGTTTCCTTGAAAATAAACCTGAGAAAAAAAAACTCTTCTGGGTGCTGAGGAATGTTTCCAGAATGAACTCTGCACACTTCAATGTTGTCCTTATAGTGCAAGAGTTCTATTGTCATTACATTGCAAAGGTTCCATATTGCTAGTTTCCTACCTCCTTGATGTTTCTTGTAGGCAGCTCCTCTAAGCACTAACTCCTCCTTGTCCTTGGAGCAGGCAACTGACTCCAGTCCCCACCAATCCGCTCTTTCATAACACTCTTCTTATTGGCTACAGGTGTGGCCTGTTATAATCAGGCCTGCTCCTGATCTTCAGTAATTAACCCAGCTGCAACTCTTTAGGAGATAAGATTACATTCTATACACCTTCATTTACCCATACTGTATCCCCCTACACTTCAATACCAGAAAACCTTGTAGAAAGCAGAGTGATTCCCCTTCCCTTTCCCCTCATCCTGCCTCATTCACATTTCTGAAGTAGTTTAGGCCTCACAACAGCAAAGGAGGAATGAGAAAAGAAGTTTGGGTGTCACCACCACCGGTAGGACATTGGCAATAGTCTGTCACCTACTGGAAGGCAAGACTGAAGCTCCCTGGTGGCAGTGCAGGCAGACAGTAAATCCCCAAGGGCTCCCAGCCATGCCCCTGGAGATGCTGGGGGCTGATCTGCTGGAGAGCAGCTCTGTGGGGAAGGACCTGGTGGACAAGGAGCGGTCCCTGGGCCACTGGAACCCTGGGGTGCATCAGGAAGAGCAGTGCCAGCAGGGCAGGGAGTGATCCTGTCCCTCTGCTCAGCCCTATGAGGCACATCTGGAAAGCTGTGTCCAGCTCTGGGATCAGCAGCACAGGAGGGACATGGAGCTCCTGGAATGGGGCCAGCAGAGGCTGCAGAGATGGTTTAGGGCCTGGAGCATCTCCCTGCCAGGGAAAGGCTGAGGGAGCTGGGGCTGTCCAGGCTGGAGAGGAGCCCCAGCTGAGAGGGGCCCTCAGCCCTGGGTGTCCCTGTGTGCAGGGAGGCTCAGAGCAGGCCCAGGCTCTGCTCCGGGGCCCAGCAATGGCACCAGAGCCACGGGCAGGGACTGAGCCCAGGAGTAACTCATTTACTGTGGGGCTGGCAGAGCATTGGAACTGCTGTCCAGACAGGCCATGGGCTCTCCTTACCAGGGGATTCTGCTCCAGCAGGGGAGTTGGGCTGGATGATCCACAGAGACCCTTCCCAGCCCTCCCATCCTGTGATTCCATGGATCCAGACACCTGGCAGAGTAACACTGAAGACTGATTTGGTATCTTGAAGGACACATCAATATGTTACTAGAGGCTTGGGTTTACAAATGAATTTACAAATTTCCTTTACAGATTTGGACTCTTTTTGATGAATTAATTCCTTGTGTTACTGAATTTTTTTGTTATTTGAATTTGTACTTTATGTTCATCCATTGAACATGGACTGACAAGCTAGGTTAAGAAAATACACAAATATTTGACATCATGGTTAAGTATCATCACCAAGCCTAACAGAAAGCTGGTCATTACACACACCTCTGTTTCCTTGTGCATAGAAAACCAAACCCAGCTTGACAAAGAACTAATATTTTGCAAAGGCAACAAAGTTGAAATCAGGTAGTGTTGTTTTATTACCTTATTATTGATAAACATAGACTGCTAGAATGTTTTAGCAGTGATCTAACCCAGCAATCCATTACTCATACAGTCCCTGTCTGTAAACTCAGGCCCTTAAATGGCTGAACTATTCTTAGCCTTATGTGGTGAATACACAGGAATGTTCATGGACAGAATATTAAGGACAGAAGATGGCCCTAACAGTGCTTGGCAAAGGGAGATGGGATTTATGGAAAGTTTCCTTTGATGCTGTTGACTCCTAACTACTGCCTTCTGATGCTGCCCCAACATACAAAATTAGCATTAAACTTGCATTCCAGATGAATGACAGGGAATAAAAAGGAAGAGGGATTTCAGTTAAAGTCTGTGGAACTAGATTCAAGCCCAGGATCTAGCCAGGTTTAAAACCTGGATCTCTTTAGCTGGAAATTCCCTGACTGAGAAGCTCTCCAGCCACTTCCTAAACAGTCTCCTTCCCCTCCAATTTCACTACAGGCAACACAACATACCCGGTTCCAGTGCTGTTTGTGGCCGGCATAATTACCAGTGGATGCCACAAAAGATGCTTTAGATCTGCAGCCACATTTCATTGAAATCTGCGTTGGGGGGTTCTCCTTTTGAAGATGCTCACTGAACACAGGAGGCCTCTAAAGCCCTGCCCTACAGTTGTGCTTGTTTGTTATCACCAAAGAAAGAGAGAAGATTAGCCAACCAAAATAAATACACTATTTAAGGAAAAGGGAGGGGAGGGATGTCTTCTACAGTTGTCCTAAGAAATGAATCCATATATAAATTTATATTGCCTAACAGCCATGAGAAGGGACTGAACTGCAACTGCACATGAGTGTATTTTTTGGGGATTTTTTGGCAGGTATTTATACACTGTTGTAGAGCTTTGTGACTACCAGACTGCCTATCTCTAAAAGACTATTACATTTTTTTTTCACATTGAGAATGAGTCTTCCCTGTATTAGCTTGCAAACCACTGTGATTCTCACTGCAGTAAATTAAACAAAGCCTTTTGCAAGGCAGAGATGAAGGATGGCTGTTCCTGTGAGGGAGGTACTTGACCCATTCTTTGGAGCCTTTCTGGGCTAGGACAGGGCAGCTGCTAAAATAGCACCAGAAAAAAGAGTGATACTTCGAGGGCAAAATCTGAGGACAAGCAAAAGCAAAAGCACCTCATGAAGTGGAAGAGAGAGGGAGGGAAGGCATTTTTCTGTCCTGGGATCAGGTATAGGAACCAGTAGTCACCACTGCTGGGAAGTGGAACTGGTGGTCTTGAGCAGCCACAGCAAACTGGGGTTTTTTACAGCTCTCGATCCCCAGAGCAGCACGTCGGGGCTGGTTTGGAAGTGACACAGAGGGGATGCTGCCATCTACTGAAATCAGCATTTTTAGCACTTGGGTTTCTCGACTGAGCTCCTCTCAGCCACAGCCTAAAGATACAGCGGCATCGGTATGGTATTAATCAGATTAAACCAGCTCTTCGTCCTTCTGAATTATTTTCAGGAATTGAAAATGGCATTGTAAAGAATTCCACCAATCCAACCCTCAGAACCCCAAAACAACCAACTATCTATCATCAAACAACCAACAGTCTATCATCAAACTGTACTATTATAAAGCTATTAATTTGAGAAGTGAAACCTTGCTGTGAGGGTGTATTTAAGCCCAGGTAGACTTTTAGGCTAGATCAGGATTTTAGATTTGCTCCGGTTCTACTTATACAACAGAAAAAATGCAAAATTATTTTAGTGGGAGTGAGTTCACTCTGCTATTTTCTTCCAGACTAACTCATTTAGTGTTGGACCAATAGCCTTGAACTGCAAATTCAATATTAATTACACTAGGGACTGGAGATGGCTTTAAAAATCTTGTCTAAAAAAGCTGAGGTTAGATTTTAATAGCTCTCTTTCTCTTTTCTGTTTATAGACACAACTCTTTCATGGTGATAAAACAAAATCCCCACCCTCCATATCAATGAACATGCATAACAATGCCAGGCTGGAGAACAGCACTTTCTCTTTTCAGCAGGTGGAAGAGGTACCCCAATGTCCCTTTTTCAGCTATTGATTATTGCTGTTGTGCTGCCACCCAGCTATGGAGAGTCACTTCACTGGCAGCTGCTTATCAGCAAGGACTGAAGTGGTCCCTACATTTCCCTTAACTCCTGACTGGGACAGTGAATGCCTGCAAACCCCAGGAGGAAGGAGGCTGGCTCAGAATGCTTTGGGAACACAGTGACACAACACTCACACCATGGGCTCTACACCAAATTTACCAGAAGTATTCATCAACAACCAAAGTCATAAATAACAACAATAAACCACAGAAACTCAGAAGTCATCTCAGGCACCTTCCACAGCAGATCTGACCTACTCTGGATGATGTTTCTGCTGACCCACCAGAAATTTTATTGCTGCAGAGGCAATGCATCATGTCAGGCTGTGAGAGATTTGGTCTTTTCTGGCATCCAGCTGTTTGCATTGGCTGTTGTTGATTCCTGGAGATAACACAGGTGTTCTGTGCTGCTAGAGCTGACTGTGCTGCAGAAATGGGCAAGGATGGAGTGAGGATTTGTCTGCCTTGGTGAGTGAGAGCAAGTGGTATTGGAGAAGGAGGGAGAAAAAGGTCAAACAGGCTTCCTTTTGGTCCACCTCAAACTTAATGGAGGCCTACTGAATCAGGCATTAAAAAGAGTGGACAGTATAGAAATAGAGATCTCTGTGAGCTGCTTTGTTGGGTTTTATCTCATTTTTGCAGGTCAGTTGGATGACTCCTGCTCCTACAGTGAACATCTGACCACATCCCCCAGACTATGAATATGGTTGCAGTCGTATGTTTGGCAAGTCAGCACTCATGCCTAGCTCACAACCTGGAGCCATCCCCAATCTGCAGGCTGAGGCAAACTGAAGTGTTGACCAACTGACCATTGCTTCATCTCTTCAGGTGAAGCAATTTGTCCAGAGCTGGGGAAGAGCCTCAGTCAGGACACAGGTCACAGGGCCTTCCCAATCTGAGCAGAATGTTTGGAGAACCAGCCAGAGCAGTCAGGATCGCTCCTGCTGAGCAGCAGTTCAGGTGAGTGCTATCTGTCTGCGCTATCAAGGAAGAAACACCAGGTAATTCTACTGGTCTGTTTTTATAAAAATGCTCGACAAATGTCGTGAGCAAATAAACAGCTGCCTCTGAGCTATTTACAGTGCTGTTAACCAGCTTTTAGGCTTCAAAATTGATCACCAGAGTCAACAGAGGGTTGAACAAACATATCCATGGTGGAGTATTTGTATTTGAGATTAGGTACACATATACAAGTGTGAATGCATGTGTTCAGCCAAACTATTGAGGAACTGAGCCTAGAGCATAAATGGCATTTTGGTCAAAACCCAATCAAATTATTCATGCAGCCAACTCACAGTTGTCCTTATCTCCTTGCAACTCAACTGAACACTTATTTGGGACCCTTGGTTTTTTATATTTATTATATAATAAATATATATTTATATAGAACATATAATTTATATTATAAATATAAAAATATTTTATATTTATATATTTATATTTATTTTTATTTTATATTAAAGTTTGGACCTGATCTTTTCTTTAATGAGTTGCTTTTGGTTTTCCCATTTTGAATTTTTTCTCCTCTACCAAAGCCTTGGTATCCTTTGAAAGGAGTAGTTCAATAGTAAAGGTTCCCTCCACACCCCTGGGAAAACAAGGGAACAGACAGAGCACATTCTTGCTGGAGCTCCACTCAGGAGTGCAGCACCAGCAAAAACATCAGTGAGGCCCATTTCTATTTCAGGCTTGATTTTTCCCAAATAAGCAAGTGCAAATAAATTAAACCCCACAAGTGCTCCAGGGTCTGAATCTGTGCCCCTGCAGCAATGATATGTGAGCAGGGAGATGTACTCAGATGGGTGGATACTACAACTATTCAGGAGGGACCTGGATAAACAACAGAGCCAGAAATAACCCAGTGGTAAACTCAAATGAAGGCAAACAGTTTGGCTTTTGCCAAAACGTGTTTATCTTGTTTAAAAGTCTTTTTTACCCAAAACCTTCAGGGAGCTATGACAACTTGAGATCTGCTCTTTTCACAGTACATCAGTGAACTGAAATACCAGGAGAATATAAATTATTGCAGCATTTCAGCTTTACAAGTCACTCCCCTTAGGCACCTAATAAAAACTCTGAAAACAAATCTGTCCAAATGTGGGATAATTACACACAAAGCAGCATCTTTGGGGAAAATATCCCCAATAAATTGTGTTACGCAGTTATGGAACATTGCACTGGAGAAGGAACATCTGCCCTTAGGGAAAAATATGACTCCAAGCAGTGGTTAGCAGTTAGAGGCTCCACCAGGCTAATCCAGGTTCCCAAAACTGGACTGCAGGAGGAGCTGCTTGGGGGCTGAGTGCAGGTTTTAGGTGCTGGTGGGGGAACTCATAGTGCCTGAGTCCATCCTATTTCCAAAAATAAAAATAAAAAAAAAAAAAAAAGTGCCCCATTTTCTACTAGTCTAGTACCTTTTGCCAGCACTAAATCTTCCTGGGATGAAAAAGGAGATTAAACCCAACATCATTCTTCTGCTCTGTGTATGAGACTGGAGGTACAGGGGTTTGTGTCCTGAATAACAAGCTACTTGACTACAGGCTGGTTTTTAACAATGCCACATTTTTATATTTTAAAAAACCTCTCAAGCTGCATGCACTGTAGCTACACACCCTGTTTCACTCTGGGTCTGTTTTAACAGGGTTTTAAAGCCATTTCACCTGAGTGCCTGCTGATTACCATGCTGAGTTTTTTAAACCAATCCATTGAATTCACTTCCTTTCTGTGTCCCCAGTGCCCATTCACCTATAGAAATATAGAGACAAACAAGGCCACAGGTGCAGAAAATTGGGCCTTTCCTGCTGTTTATTACAATGATGACCTTGGGGATTTGTTGAGGGGGTGAGGGGAGAAGGAAAGAAAAAGAAGAAATACACGCTTTGCAATAGGATTCTGCTAAAATCCTACCTTCCTTTTCTCATGAAGTTAAAAAAACACGTCTTAGCTGGCAACAAACACAGGCACTGAATTATTAGAAGGTGAAGTGGGGGCAGGGCCATTTTTTTTGCATCTCTGAAGGGCTTTTTGGATGAATTGCTGCTGAGCAGAAAGCCTGCTCTTCCTTCAGACCCCCTCCCTCTCTGCAGTTTCCCTTCTGGTTATTCTGGGGCATGAGAACGTGCCCTGCCCTGTGGTCACCTTTGTGATCACCCAGCTCTTTGGTTGGTGTCACACGAGCCCTGGGGGACACAGCCACCTGCTTGGGGTGCCAAGGAGGTGCCTTGTGCTGAGCAGGCAGCCTTGGAGAGGAGTCCTGTCACAAAGGCATGGCCTGCACCCAAAACCGGGTGGCTGTTGCAGACATCTTTTATGAAAAATTCTTTCCTTAGGATTTTTCCTCCTGAGAAGCTGAGAGGCCTCAGAAACAAAATGTAAACAATGGTTATCTGCTGCTGTGGAATGCAACAGGTGGATCTTTGATTGGCCCATGTTGGTTGGTTTTGATTAATGGCCAATCACAGTCAGCTGGCTTGGATTCTCTGTCCTAGACACAAGCTTTTGTTATCATTCCTTTCTATTCTTAGCTAGCCTTCTGATGAAATCCTTTCTTATATTCTTTTAGTATAGTTTTGATGTAATATATATCATAAAATAATAAATCAAGCCTTCTGAAACATGGAGTCAGATCCTCATCTCTTCCCTCAACCTGAGACCCCTGTGAACACGGTCACAGGTGGCCTCACACCTGAGGCCGCACTGCCAAAGATAAAGCTCCTTAGCTTCCCTCCAGGAGCAGGGTGGGATCTCCAGAGGAAAGGGGGATAAGAATAGTTCAAAACTTGCTGTAGACTGGCAGTAGTGAGCAGGTCAGGGGTTCAAAATGTCCCTGCTGGCTGCATGAGGAGGGTGGGTGTGTTAGTGCCACCCAGGGCTTACCTGGGGCCACCTGGATGCTGAGGCAGGGCAGCACACAGGGGTTCAGCAGGACATGTGTGTGTAAGGGTTCAGCTTCCCTGCCTGTGAAGGTGTTTGTGCCAATTTGTGTGGCTTGATCTCAGTGGATTGATGATGTGAATACATCTAGTAAGGGCCAAACCCTCACTCAAAGACCTCACAGCTGATTTAAAATTCAGAGACCACAAATGGGAGATAAGATGTGTTGTGCCCAAGATTAATGATGTGGATTTGATGTGCAGAGAGTATAAACGGCATATTAGGGAGGATCTTTCTCATCTGGAAACTGAGCTCATTTCTACTGAGCACCAGTTCAGTGCCTTAACTGGATTGCTTGCTGAAAGGGAAGTGCTTCTCCTCATGATCATGCAGATTTAACCTGAGATTAGCACTTTTTTTTGGTGCTTAGGCCTTTTGGAAGCCAAGACTGGTCAGACTGGCCTGGAGGTCAGGTCCGGCTTGGTTAAGCACTCCATGTTCTGCTGTACAACTCAGCTCAGAGCTGACCTGCTCCCCCAGAGCCTGCTCTGAATTTCTGTCCTGTTTGCGCAGGTCCTTCAGGGGTTTTACAACACAGGGACACCTCTTATGTGCTTCCTTAGGAATATCAGTGGGGGCTCACTTATTTTGTTGCGAAGTGGGTGCCAAAACCAAAAACCCTCTGAGAAACCTGATCTGCGAGTCCTGACCCAAAGCACTTGGCAACGCTTTTGTTGCCCAACATGACCAAGAGGGTCTGGAGAGCAGCTTGTGCAAGCCCTGCCTAAGGCTGAGCTTTGGCAGCCAGGGATGGCTGTGTCAGCACTGTGATGAGCTCAGCTCTTGAGTCACAGACAGAGGATTCTCACTGGCTGCTACTTGATATTAAATTTTATCAGTGATAGTCAGGAGACACTCAAAGTGTGGCTCTGCTTTTTATGGAGTTTTTTCCCCTCTCTCAGCACTGTATTTCTCTGCCATGATAATTCACATGGCCTTGTGCCTGATGCTTTACCCTCCTGCCTGTGCCTGCAGCACAGCCATCCCACAGAAACACTTTTCTGTGCCTTTGCCATCAATAAATGCCACCAAAAGCTGTAGGTGACAAACTCAGTTATCACAGCCAAGGACAGCTGGCCCAGCAGAGGAGGGGCTTCAAGCAGGTTGAATTCTCCTGATAACACAGAGACCTCCCTTTCTAGGGACTATAGATAGGCTTATCTGTAATTTTTAAGATACTGTGCAGCCACAGATAACCATCTGTGAGAAATTTTAATTTCTATAAATTTTCTTTTTCTGATATATGACTTGGAATAGAGGATTTTTTAAGACTAATAATGTCAATATGCCATAGTTGGTGTTAATTACTATTTTCTGCCTTCCCTGGCTTATACACACTCACCTATCACCAGCTGTGTTTAAACAGCAATAAAATACACACAAGTTGTATGAGTTCCCCTCCACCCCTCATGGTCACTTTGATGAGCTAAGCAAAAAACAGGGTTTGCTTTGTCTGAGTCAGGAATTCAGGTTGTATTAGTTAACAAACCTCAGGTAGGAAAATTAAGCAAGTCTTTTCTGCAATATAGACAGGACTTGATGTTAAGTCCCAAAATGAAATTCATCTTAGCCATTTTTCATGTAAACTCAGCTTTCTGTATTTCTCATTTTCATTTGTTCAATTTTCCGCCTTGGAATAATTACTATAAGTGAAAAAGCATGTCAAAACCCCCAGTTATTACAAAAAAAGCACACTGGAACTCTCATTCTAGAATTCATCACTTCATAAAACTGTACATTATAGGACTGGCCATTCTGGGCCAAACATGTGCTCCATGTAACCCAGTATCCTGTCTGGTACTATGATTAATAGGGGAAAGTGGAGAAGAAGATAAAAAATGATCTTTTCCCCTGCTGTTCTCTCCCACCTTCTAGAAATCAGTGGCTTACAGACACAAAATGTGTTGTAATAATGGATATAATGCTTCAAATAAATAAAAATTAAATTACTGTTCACTTACTTAAACTGATTTTATCACAGTATCTGCTTTTAAAATTTTTGTTTAATTTTTAGAAGAAAATGTGTATCTTTATGGCAGCTACAAAGAATGAAGTTGGAAATATTCCACTCAAATTGTTGTACCCAGGAAGAAAGAGGATTCAGCTGGAAAAGAAATTTTAACTGAAGAAATGACCAAGTCTTCCAAGGTGAAGGGAACTGTGAATTTTCTCCCATCCTGTCTACAGAAACTACCTGGAAGTGAGATTTTTAAATTTCTTTTTTGTTTTTCTTTTCCCCCTCTGCCTTGATTCACATTCTTTATCCTCCTTACTTCTTGCTCCTTGTATTTTTTTTATTCCCACTGCCTTTTTCTTCAGTTACATCTTAGGAGAATGGAAATAAACACCCAGTTTAAAACTTCAAACCTATAGGTACACATTTGCTTAGAAAACCTGCAGGGATTCCCCCCACCTCAAGCCCTTTTTAAACAAACACATCTATTTAGACAGTTTGTTTCCCTATCAATCTGTGAAAAGTTAATACAGTTTTGTGTCACTTTGGTTATGGAAACAGCCCTGTAAAAATACCTTATGGTCCACTGAGGCCTGCCCTTGTAACCCCAATAAATACAAATCACCCTAGAACTTATCATGGTAAGTTCAAATATGTAGCTAATGTAATCTCAAAAATCCTTCACAAAAAGAAAACAAACGAGCTCCTACTAAACCTCTGACTTGTTGCTCTTGACTTCAGCTATTTGTTCAATATTTCAACAACACTAAACAAATGTGCCGGAAATACTTCTCATTTCTGAGTCACCCCCTTGCTATCCCACACTCCAGACTCTTCAAATTAGGGACTATCTTAAAAAGATGAATGTGATCCCATCCTCTTTGTTTCTTTCATTTCAGTATTGTCTTGAGCATATCCCTGGAGAGTCTCCTATTATCAATCTGCCTAATTCTGCCTAATCTTTCTGGATAATTAATTTCCCATCTCCCTGTCACAGGTTGCTTTGGCTGCTCTGTTCTGTAGCTTTTCTAACTCTGAAACATTAGTATTATTAATGGCAGACAACAGTATATTTAATACTCAGTTTATGCCCCACATTAAGGTAGATATTTTTGTTATTTATGTTCTTTACAAAACTATCAATGAAGTTCAAACAATTTGTGTTTCAGCAGAACATTACCCCCACCTCCTCTGTAATATATGGCAATTATTTTCACTCCATTGTTTATTTGCACCTATGTATTTCAGACAAGCAGAATCTGCCCTCATTCCTTGTGACTTATAACAAAATATAATAAGGAGCTTTAAGCAAAATGCCTGTTCTCTGAACACACACTAAATAAAAGTGCTCTGGTAGTTATGGATGTCATGGAGAATGTGACCAGATAAACAGTGGCATTTTATTATTTAGCAACAGTATTTCACTAATGAGCAGCTAGAACTACATTCATGTCATGGGACACAGGAGAAAGCACCTTGATTTCCACATTAAACTGTCATTTCAACCTAACTTCTCTGCCAGAGATGCACAAGAGTTCAGTTCTGAGAGTGAGTAGCAGCTTTTGTCCTCTTTTTCTGAGACATCTGCATGATGTCTGACTTTTTAGAAAATGTTTTTTTTTCCTGCCAAGGAGTTCTGACATAGAAATGTCACAACTGAAAGTGGTGAAAGTAAAATAATTTCTTTTGAGTAATTTCAGTCTTCATGGCTCCTGTGTCTTCTTGAAGTGGAAAGAATGGGAAAGAAAACCAGTGCTGTACATGGTATTTTCAGGGACATGACCCTGTCTTTGATATATCCTTTTTCTTTTTTAATTCTGCTCTTGGAGTGGATTGGTAACAGTGGAAGTCAAACAACAGCAGCAACAACAAGCTACACCTCACTCTTCCCAAGGAACAACTGACTCTGCCTTTCTTTTACTCTTTTCCCAACTTTGCAACTGTTGCATTTGTGTCAGCAAGACAAAAATCACATAAATGCAGCAACATTTGTATGAAAAATCTGTGTGTTTCTTTTTCCGTTTCCACCATTGCACTAGGACCACAAATGGCAGAAAACCAACTTTGAAGTGTGCCTGATGATTTGTTCTGTGTGTGCTTCTGCTCTCACCCTAAAGAATGGAAGCAGTGCCAGATGATTGAGCTAAGAGATGCCAATTTGAGAAAGGACTATTTGGGATCAACTCATATGTAAACAGTTCTAAAAGCTGAGGGTTAATCAGAGGACTGGCTGCATATACATAAATAAATCTCTGTTTACTTTTACTCAGAGGCATTGGACAAGTGAAAGATCAGAGTTCACTTGCAATGCCATGAAGGAACTACAGGTCACAACTGCAGTCTCAGAGGTTTTTGGGATTATTGCCAGGCCACCCAAATGTCCCCACACCTCCACTGTGTTACCTGTGCAAAAATCCCACCCATGCTGACCTTCAATATGAGAAAAGGCTGTGCCCAAGGCTGAGGCAGGGACTGGTGAGGTTGCCTAATTCTGCTTTTGGCTGCTCTTGGAGCTGTCCTGCGAGGAGCTCTTTAGGCTTTGATGCAGCCCAGACTCCCAACCTTAATGTGTTAAATACATTGTCCACTTTGGATTGTTCACTTAGCTGCAGCAAATGCCTTCTATTTTTTCCTGTCTGAGCACAATTAAAATTGCAGGATATTTGCCAGACAGGCTGAGACTCTTCCACCGCTCTCAGTATCCCTTTGCATTATTGTGAAGAGTGATCAATCAAATAGCTCAGTCTCCCTATAAAATAGCTCCTCTCCTATAAACAATGCATTTTAACTGTCCTGACAGGTTTGTTTGAGGCAGTTTAACACCCAGAGTCATGCAGAGAGCTGTCCTGCTCTCTGTGCCAGCCTGCACTTCCATTCACAAAGAAAAATTGGGGGAGCCTGAATGAATTTATCAGTGAGCTAAACATAGCATATGATAACAAATAAAACCAACCTATAAAAAGAAGAAATGGCCACTCAAGAATAGGAAAACTGCTACATTCCTCTCTTGTAAGGCTTCACATACACATCTTAATGATGTTTTAATCTCATTATATTTCTTATGCCTGCTGGTACCATCCCCAGGTATGCAGAGGAATACCTGAGAACAGCAAACACACAGCCTTTGTGCAAAGTAACTCTAATTATTAAGAGCTGAAATACTGCTGATTATATTCCAGGGAGTTTCTTCAGCAGTGATTTTTTTAAAAACACTCTTTGCATTCACTTCATTTATGGATCCAAGAATACCCACTTAGTGTAAACCTGTCCTGGGCACAGAAAATAAATGGACAAATAAATTAAGAAGGAAAAATTCATTTGTGCAGAGGCCAGAATAACTATATGCTTCATAACATATAAATTCTGAAAGCATTTAAGAAGATTTTTTCCGAATAAGTTTGCACTCAGCTTTCTGTATACTTATATTTCTGACCATGTGCAAAAGAAAAAGACCTTAATTTTACATCTCTTCTAGATTGTAAGAAATAGAAGCAAACCAAATACAATATGTATTTTACCAATATCATCTGGAATGGATAATACTTTTAAAAACCCACATTATTGCTGTAACTTGCACTATTTTTCCTCACCTTTTTTTTATCTCCTGGCTTTCAGGATGAAATCTGAAAGGTAACTTTTCCCTGCCAGATTTTGTTTGACACATCTTAGTCAAAAATACTGAAACCCATTTTCTGTTGGCACTGAATTGCAGCTGCATTATTCAGTGTAGTTCCTGTCCTGTTCTTTTCTCAGTATCCATTTCTTTGCTCACAACTTGGCCTGTGTTGTTTCAATTAAATTAGAAGCACTTTCAGTTTGTCTGAAACCAAACCCTCTGGTGCTATAAAGCAGCATGTCTGTGTATGACAACAAGCACAGGAGGGGCCCTATCATTTGAAAGTTTATTTTAATGTAACAACCCCCAGTAGATTACAGAATTGGATTCAGCCTAAAGCCACTGTTAAGCATTTTGTGAAAAGTTGATCTAAAAAAACAGATGAAATTGGCAATTTTGGGGAGGAAAAAAGAGTTGTCTGGACACTTTAGCTGCATAAACTTTCATTCTAAAAGTTGCAAATCATTAACTCAGTGTCTTTTTATAGATCCCAGTACTGGTGGGGATTATTTTTGGGTCTGTGTGCATTTGCACTTTTAACACATTCCTTGGTTCTTTGCATACTCCTCTCCGTGTTTGTCTTCTGAAAACTACCTGAGCCAAACAGCCAAGAAATTAAGAGCAGGTTTTTTACCCTCCCTACATTTTTTGGAAACTGTAATTTAGCACTTGTATATGTGAAGTTATGTGAGCCAGAACTACACCTGTACTTCAGCAAGAAATTAAATCATATAATTTGTTCTGCCTGAGAAAGTACAATTCACCAACACAGCTCAGACAGAAAATCCTTCACAGGGAGTGCACAGGTTTTATGTTATCTGCCAAGCAACACACACATCTGAGGAAACCACATGAAGAACTAGCTTGCACTCTGGAAACCTGAGAAGCTGTTTCTGTTTTGTAAAAAGCATATCTTCGTTCATATGGTTCATTAGTTAAAATCAAGTCCCCCATGATATGGCTGCAACACCAAAGCACCAAGGGAAGCACAAAGACCCTTCCCCAGCTTCCTCTTCCACTATTCACTTTCAGTATGTGCTGATCTCTTCCCTCTTGAGAGCTCTCTGATATCACCTTATTTACTGATTTATTTCTTACAGCAGGGCACCTCTGATAACTTTCCATGCAGATGATTTGTGTGACCCCACTGGTCACAGCTGAGAGCCCCACTGCAGCAGAGGGTGCACACACAGACTACAGGGAGGATCCACTTCTAAGGAAGCATCCCAAGGCACACTTTTGGCAGGGATAAATATTCTGCCAAGGCTTTCATCTGACAAGTGGCTCCCAAGCCTGTGAGAACTTCACATGGCCACAGCAGGAGGCTACAGGTGTGGGGCTGCTGCCAGTCCAAGTCCATCCTGAGGTCCTCAGCAGGGACAGGGTGAAGCAACTCCAATTCCAGATCCTGTTGTGGAAACACTTCAGATATTCCTGTGTTTGTGACTGTGTTTACAGCCTGGTAAAAGTGTATCTGCTGGGCGTACTGGTGTGCTACTGAAGGAAACATCTTCCTTTGCACTTCCCACATCTCTTGCTGGCCCCCAGGGATGTGCCACTCATGTGCTATCCAGTATTTTTGTCCTCCTGGTTGCTCGTCTCTTGAACCTTTATGCCATAATGCCACAGTGAAGTCCGAGCTACATTTGTGACTTTCCAGCTGGCAGCAGAGAGGCTGACAGCAAAACCATCCCATGGGAGAAAGATCTCCATGGATATGGAGAGAGGAAAGAAGAGCTTTGCAGGAGAGCCTGTCTCTCATTCCCAAACCTTAACATTATGAGACATATATTTCTTCAGTTGTAAAAAAAAAAAAAAAGAAAAAAAGCTTTATAAACAAGGACTGAGCTTCAGATAAAATGCCTTCTTTCACTGCCGGCTGAAAGGAGAACGTAATTTGGAGGTAAGATAAGGAACTGATAATCTGCTGCTTGTATATGATTCACTTAGTAGCACAACTACAACTTTCTTTAATAAAGAAAAAGCCCATGTACAAACACCATTCCCTCCACCTAACGATTTCATATACTATTTGTTTGCCTTTTTTTTTTTCCTTTCTTTTTTGACAACTCCCTTTTCTGCTCCCTGAGCTGTGCAGTAAATGCCACCGCTAATGAGATAATACCAGTGTGTTTGAGAGCAGACTGACCCTGGTGTTTTCAAGCAGTTTCAGCCCTCGACAGTCAGGAGCCTGCCTAATGTTTTGTGGCTGCCTCTGGTCACTGACAGGGTACAAACTGCCTTATCTCCCAGTGGGAGGGAGCTCATTGCCAAACCCACGGCTACTTGACTGGGGAGGTGTCTGCAGCCATTCACACACACGGCCTGGAACAAACACCCCAAAATAGCTCTGCTCTGAATGGGTTTTCAATTTTCCTCTGCGTGTCAACAGATGACACGCATTGTCACAACTGCTGGGTAGGGTTTGAGAGGCTCGGTTAAGCACATTACAGTTAAACTCCCATTGTTCAGCATTTCTGCAGCTTGGGCACTTTCCCAAATATCCTCCTTTGCTTTTTGCAAAGCCCTTTCAATGACCCTTTTTGTGTCACTGTAGAGCTCAGCTCACAAATCAATTGTTCTATTTTTATTTCCAATATTACGCTTCCTTCCAGAGCACTCATAGGATCATGCCGTGCATTTTGTCACCAGCCCTGGCCAATATCCCCAAGAACTCCCTCCCTGGGCAGGAAAGCAGGATTAGCAGGGAAGTGGAGAAAGCATCAGGAGCTCAAGCAGTGCTCTCACCATTAGGGCTGCTGGTGGAGATTTGGGAGATGGATATTCCCCAAACTGGAATAATATCCCAGCAGACGAGGGGATGTCACACCCTGGGGAGCCCAGGGGAACTTGTGGCTTATGGAAGGAAAGAGGGGACACTGCTGCCCTGCCCTGCACTTCCTAGGGAGCCCATCCTGAGCTCCCCAGGCTCTGCCCACACTTGGCAAAGCTTGACTGTGACTTCCCAGCCCCATGACTCACCATGCGTGAGCAGCGTGGCTCTGATGCCAAATTTCTTTCCAGGATCTCCAAATCACAGGACTTTCTAGAGCACTGGACAAAGTCTCAGGTCTACACTGCCTCCCTTCCCATCTGGCTGCATCTGGTGCACCTCAGCTCTTTCTGAGAACCCTCAGAGAGGACAGACACCTTCAGCATGAGCAAGGATGGCTCCTACAAGGTGACCCTGCTCTTTTGGCATTTTACTTTATGTTAGTGAAGTTTCTTCCTGCAGACCTGGGGCTTTGGTGTACTGCTGCAGTACAATGAAGGAATACACTGCAAGAAATAGAACGTTCCTCCTGACCTCTGTAAAAGGGAGATATTGTCATTACAGACAAAATAAACACTCAAATTTCATATAAATCAGACCACACATAGCACTGTGTTATTTATGGATGAAGCTTGTTCCTGAAGGAGCATCCTGCTTCTGTTTAAACAAGAAAATAACAACAGCAGCATGGGAATCCCATGAGGTGGAACAAGACCAAGGGCCAGTGGTGCACCTGGCTCAGGAGAACTCCTCAGAGCAATCCAGGCTGGGGATGGGCAGATGGAGCAGTCCTGGCAGAAGGACTTGGTGTTGCTGGTGGTGAGAGCTGGACATGGCTCATCCTACAGACCCCAATTGCCCTTGGCAGATCTCCCAGCATGGGCAATGGGAAAGGGGAGATTCTGCCCCTCTTTCCTGCTCTGCTGAGCCCTCCCTGCAGGGCTGCCTCCAGCTCTGGGATCCCAGCACAGCAAGGACAGGGAGCTGCTGGAGCCAGGCCAGAGCAGGGACAACAAGGGGATCAGAGGGATGGAGCAGCTCTGCTGGGAGGAAAGGCTGAGGGAATTGGGACTGTTCAGCTTGGAGAAGAGAATCTTTGGGGTGACCTCATTGTGGCCTTCCAGTGCCTGAAGGGAGCCCACGGGAAAGATGGAGAGAGACTCTTGACAAGGGATGTAGTGCGGGACAAGGGGAGTGGCTTCACACTGACAGAGAGGAGGTTTACATTGGATGTCAGGAAGAAATTGTTCCCTGTGAGGGTGGTGAGGCCCTGGCACAGGGTGCCCAGAGCAGCTGTGGCTGCCCCATCCCTGGCAGTGCCCAAGGCCAGGCTGGACGGGGCTTGGAGCAACCTGGGATAGTGGAAGGTGTCCCTGCCCATGGGAGGGGGTTTTGAAACTGGCTGAGCTTTAAGACCCTTTCCAACCCAGACCACTCTATGATTGTATGACTTTGTGAGGTGGTGCCCAGTCACTCGTGTTGTTAAAAGTGTCCTGTGTCGGGAGCTTGCTGAAGGGATAGTGATTCTCAAAAAGCCATCAATTTCTTTCAAAGGTTTTCTTTTTTGTCTACCTTGTACCAAAATTAGGTTATTCCCCTACACAAAAGTAAACAGAAAATACCATGGGGTGTGATATGACATGATGGCTTTTTCATTAGGACTGGCAAAGAGGAATCTTCACTACTCCTCAGAGTTGCCCGCTGAGGAGATGATTGCACCCTATAAGAAAATAACAACCTGTTCACAAATACATCCTCCTGTGAAAAAATTCAAGCAAACCACACAGACACAAGTAGCTTTTAAATCAGATTTGTGTGAACAGAATGACAAGCATACTTCAAATCTTGAGTCAGAGCTTGACACAAATACTCAGGAGGGATTAAAAAAAGAAATCCATCAGTAGAATCAAAGCTGCATTAACATAATGGCACAGTCCTAAATAAAAGTACTTCACAATACATTCTTTGAAAGAGAGAGAGAGAGCAAAAGAGAGTGCAAACTATGTATTTAATGTGTGCTTAAGCAACTGTAACAGCATAGTAAGAGCTTGTATTTTTTCTGGCACAGCCCTCTGTCATAATCCCATCGCATACTTTCAAATGTATTTTTAAATTGCTCAGCTTATGTCAACAGATTCATTCAAGGCTGTGTTATTAAAAAGGTGAATGCAAAATCCACTCTGACCAGCACACCTATAATGAAGGATCACTAAATCGCCCCTTTCCACGTGAAAATATAATTGGAAATCACAGATATGAAAAAAGGAAGACAGTCCCTCTATTTAGCTCTGGCATGCCAGGATGATGCCAAATATAATTCAAGACTCATTTCCATTAAAAAGGTACCAACTAAAAAAAAAAAAATTTAGAAGTGTTTACCTTGCCTGACTTTGCATGGGTAAACATTCCTGCATCCAGTGTAAGGGCTATATTTAGAAATGTATCCTACCAGGAAACTAAGTAGGCTTTAGGGAAATCAAAACAGTCCAGGGCTTGACTCTGAGGCAGATGAAGTCAACAGGGACCCCACCCAGGCCCAGAAAGTGCAGCCCCTTTCACCCCAGCGTGGGCAAATCCCCCCTCCCGCGCTGCCCAGGGAGAGCAGGGCTGCTGGAGCCATGGGAAGCCACAGCAATTACTGAAAAAGGAACAGCGCTATTGAAAAAATGTTATACAAGCAGTGGTAAACCTCAGTGGCCTGGGTTTGAGACAACAGAAAATCCCTTTGACGAGTAGTAAACACACTAAAAATAGTGGTTGGTTCTTTTTAAAGTCAGCCTAAAATAAATCTCTTTGCTTTTTGTATCCTGTTTTGCAGTTTCATATGAAGGTGCCCAGCAGTCATTTGCAAGCAGTATTAATGAGAAAAATCTTGTTCCCCAGCCTGTACTGGAGCAAAATGCAAGCACAGAAGATCACAGGATTATCAAGCAAGGACCACATCTCAGCAAAATTCCAGCCTGCGAGGAGTGTCTTTACTTCATAGTGAGATTTTAATGTACAAAATGCATTTGGAAAGAGAAAAATACTGACTTCAATGTCCTGAGCAACCAAGAGAGAAAGGATAAGGAATAATCAGACTGCAGTGTTCTTGCAGCTTGTCCAGACCATATTCTGAACCATTTACACCTGGTTAAAGACTGAGCTCCCCTCCAGACTTCAGCTGATAAGAAGGTGTATCTCTTTCTGCACCAGGCACAGGGATTGGATGGATCCCCTCTCCTTTGTACTTGGGCTCGATATCAAGACTCCTTTAGCAGCCAGTGGAGAGAACCAAGTACTTCTAGAAAAAGGAGCACATGTGTCAGACATGCGCTCTAGGATGAATTATATGGGAAAATTATTTTCTTCTAAACTTCCAATACAGGGAGTTAGCTCAGACCTAAATTTACACTTTATAAAAGAGATTCTGGGCTGGCTTGCTCCAGTAGGCAGTGCCATCTGTGCAATCACCATCATTTATTTTATCACCTATGTTTCTTAAGTGCTCAGAGTATGTATGATATCAACACTTGTCCTGTAGTGATTGTGGAAGTCACTGCCCTGGCTCTTGTGGGGGTGGATGTGGAAATAGAAATTCTTTAGTTCTGGTAAGAGTTTCATTTCAACTTCCATGACAAGTGATTCTGTGATCATAATCTTCTAATTTAGTAACCGAATATCTCCAAACTATACTTGCATTTCATTGCTGTATCTCTTGCACAGTTACAGCCATAGTGAACCCTTATCTAAATCTGATATATTCTTTAGCTCTAAGTTCATCAAGGTTCACTTTAGCTTTTCTACTCAAAAAACCCCCACAATGTTTCCATGGTCATGAAAGTAGTAGATGGGGAGGATAAAAAGGTTTCTGAACACCTGTCACAGTAGTTTTCTTTTTGCTACTCTCCTTATGAGTAAATTTAAAAGAGAAATACACTGTTCATAGGAGCCTCTTTTTCAATATAGGCAATTACGATACAGATTATGAAACAAGGATGGGAATTTAGTAACCTGTTTCTTATCTTGTAATGAGCAATCATGAATTTGGAATATAGGGCAGATTACCATAAAATCCAAGAATGGGCTCTGAGCAACCTGATCTAGTTGAAGATGTCCCTGCTCATCCTTGTCTTGCTGGATTGATCTTTAAAGGTTTCTCCCAAGTCAAACCATGCTGTGACTCTATCATGTACAGCATCAGAATTTTGGGCACCTGGCTCCATTGTCATAAACAAATCTAGTTTGCTCTTGATGATAAAATATTTTGTCTGATCCCTGCAGAACTCATGGTCTGAATGGGTCGAGCTCATTGCTCAGTTTTTCACTGCTGTTTTTCAGATGGGGCTGTTGAGGCACTTGTCTGTAGAAGAAAAGGTGTGGGACAAAGCAGTGGAGGCAGAAGCAGCACCGACTCCTGTTGACACCTTTCTGAAGGACCAGTGGAGTGGAACTTTTGCCATGTGTTTTTCCTTATAAAGAAATAAGGAAAGGCCCATGCTGAGATATCTGGAGGTATATCTTTTTGTAGAGCAACACACGAGCCCTAAAATCGTTTCAACGTTCCTCCTCATCTAGCAATTACTGAAGCACAAACATATAATCATGGGAAATGCTATAATTAACCATAAATCTCTGCTTCCAATCAAAAGGGCTGTGAGCTTTCCTTTCAGCCTAAAAGACTGGAACAAGAGCACAACTATTAGAGAATCCAGATCTGAATCAATTCCTGTCAGTGTGCTGGTATTGCTTTTTTTGGTCTAACCCACAAATTTGTACCTGTATGGTTAGCCAAAAACTCTACATTATTTACCAATATCAGCACTAACTCAAAGGATCTGGCAATGCTCCATCTTGGAACTAAAGAGCTGATACTGTGCCCTTACTTCCAGAAACATCACAACTATGCCTGAAATTACTGCTCCTGTAAACTACAAATACAAGAACTTGAGATGAAATAGAATTTTCTTAGAGCTTTTTACTTTTTCTATCCATTAAAATGTCCCGGGTTTGTGAGAAACTGAATATTCCCAAACACAAGGCCTGATGTTGCACAGCATTTCACAACTCTGTTTCCCCTGAGTATCTACTGAGGTTACTTTAAAACCTCACTTCACCACAGCCTATGAAGAATTAAACATTTTGAAGGAAACAGAGCAGTACTAGTATTGCTTTTTACTTCCCATTTTAACACAGGAGAAATGCTGATTGTAGCAGAACTCTGGTTTTGCCATAACTAAAGTGGAAAGCCTTGAAATTTAGGCTGAAATTGGGCTGATTTTAAAGTACTTAAAGAACCTAGAAATGTATTTAGCTGACACTAGTTTTCTGGCATCATGGACAAAGTCCTGGGGGAATTGTTGGGGCTGGAAAAAAGGAGTGCACAAAGAGGTGGAGGAAGAGAAACTGGAGCGTGATGAAGTGACTGTCCCAGTCAGCAAGTGTGAGGAGCCTGCCAGTGGTGTATTCTTCCCCCTAAATGTGCTAAAATCCAGTAGAGATCACAGGGAAAGGGGCAAATGTCTGAACTTCCAGAAGTGTCCAGGTAAGGCATACACTGCTCATACAGCAGGCAGAAAACTGACTGCAATGAAAGGGGAGGGATGACTACCACTAGAATCTTTTTCTAAATCCTATCAAAATATCTCTCTGACACTGTTTAAAATGCAGGGATTCTCCTGCCAAAAACCCCAAGCAAAATAAAAACAAATGCAGATTGCAGCTTGCCTGCTGATAGCACATGCTGTTCTGGAGCATCAGGCTCAGAAAAATCCCTACTGCACTGAACTCATCTGGAGAGAATGCCAGTAATTCCAGGGACTGAGACTTCCAGGGGGTCACAGTTAAACTTCTGCTGGTTTATGCCAGGATTCCTCCGTTTCTGTGCTTTTCAGGGGGGTGAGCTTTGCTGAGCAAGGCATTTTGGAAAGGCATGAGACACCACTGGGCCATTTCAACTCTCTGTTAAAGATTTTTTAGAGGATTTGCTTTAACTTTGTCAGAGTGTGTGCTGGAAAGGAGTTGCAAAGGGGAAGCTGCATTTCAGGAGAAATTGTCTCAAGCTGAAGTACTCTGCAGAACAGTGGAGATTGAACTGCTTGATAAAGATAATAAACAGAAGAGTTTAGCAGCAGTGAGTTCAACTTCAGGTTTCTGTACCTGTCCACCCTTCCTGTCATTCCTCTTTCTGGAGGAGGAGAAATCCATGGATGGAGAGCACTCCAGCACTGCCTGGACCTCAATTTTAGACACAGAAATCTTAGATATTCACAGTGACCTCAGGATAGCTGGTTGTTTTCTGAACAGGACTTTTACAAATACCACATCCCTCAGATCCTCACAAGGGATTCTTCAGAGAAGCCTAAAGGATCCCTGACTAAACATATGTGCAACCTGGTTAATGATTTTGCTCAAATGGCTGCAAGGGAGTTATCTTTTTGAGCAGGGCATTATCCTTCTTGTCCTCCCACACCAAAAGCCCAAGCTAGCAATGTATTTTTAACACCAAGGGTTCTTTTGATTCTGCTGGCCTGGTTCTGCTTTAGGGAGTTCCTTTAGCCACACACAAACCCATCTGAAGCTCCTGCACCCTTCAACATGTTTTTACACCCACTGCTCTGTTGTTCAGAGACAGCTCAATTGCAGAGTCTAAACTCAGGGTACCTTGTCTTTGGCAGGCTTATCCTGAACTTGAGAGAATCTTTAATCTTGTGGCATTTAAAAGGTTCTGGCTTTTCTTGTGGGGCACTGGTTTTTGCAAAGCAAAACAAGTTTTAGCATCTGGGATGGATAAAAAGATGTCTCACAGAAAGGTGACAGCATTATTAGTGGACAGTTATAAGGGATGAGCTGGCCACAGCAGAAATTTCTTTCTAAATCCATCATGTAGTGGTTAGAATGAGGCTCTGAGGCATGGATAGGCATGGACCATATGTCTGGTTTTGAGAAAATGCTAATAACGTCTTCTAGATACTCATAAAGCATCTAATCCTGTAAAACCTCTTCTACTTGGTAGTCTATGTAGCACTGCCTTCCACAGATGTGAGTTTATTTGGGGAAACGAAAATAGCCTTAACTTGCCTTTGATTTTATTTCCCATTTCATTTCATTGCACAACTCCTTTTGTCTATAAAAGCATACAGCTAATTATTTAAATTGATTTTTGTTTTGAAGATCATTTAATTTTGCTTCCAGGCACGAGTCTGCTTCTCAGAACCACAGGATTCAGTCCCAACCAAGAGAGAGACCTACATTACAGAAATGAACTCATCAGCTACTGAGGCACAGGAACTGAAAGTAGACTTGTGTAAAATGTCAAAAGATTTCTCACAACTGGGCATATGCAAATTAAAATCAAATAAAATAAATTAATTAAAGCAATATGCACACACTGAACGAATCAGAAAATTAACTAGAAATGGGACCTGGCTTCCTACAGAAAGTGTGTACTCTGTATCTGTATATATTTATAGCTACAAATGTAGAATATATATTTAGCAAAACTGAGTCTTACCAGAAGAAAGTGCTGACAGTCATCTCAACTTGAGATGTCTATTAAAAACTCAGAGAGAGAAAGAAAGCACTGTTCTGATGAAGGACTGAGCAGAACAGACCTGAACTGCTTTTGCCATGCTGTCCCTGAGGTTATGATCCTGGCATTACAGGTATTTATAGGGTTGGTTTAATATCTTGAAAAATGTTACTCTTCTCTGGGTGATTAAGAGTATTTTTCACTTGAACCAGCAACGTGGACAGATAATTTAAAAAAAACAAAACCAAAAAAAAAGGATGCATCTCATTTGATGTCAGCTCTGTGAAAGATGAGTGTCAAATTTAAACCCAGTCATCTGAGAGGTACCTCAAAGGCAGAGCCACCTTCTCCACCTCTGGATAAACACAACAGCACTTACAAGTAAATTCCCCAGCTCTGGGACTTCTGACAAATTGCAGTGAAACCTGAACAGCTGCTTGCAGAGCTCAGCCCCATCAGCTCTGATCCCAGCCAGGTGAGAGCCTGGCTCCAGGCCCACCTGGGCTCCTGCAGCTGCAAACTGCTCTGTATTGGTTATTTCTCTGAAGTACATTGAAATAGCTGGAAATGGTATTCAGCAGTTTTAAATATCTGTAGTATTTCAGGCTGATAACATCTACCACACACACAAGTTATAACACCTACTTATCCCCGAATCTCACTCTTTTGATTACATCACTGAAATCTAAAGAATTAGCTCCATGTATGTCAATAGGCTAAACAGTCCTTTTGCAAATATACCTATCTCCCTACACCCTTTGAAAACACAGAAGTTATTTTCCAGGAGCTGTTGTATTCAGTATTCAGTTAAATTTCAAGCTGCTTCCTTCAGCAAGGGTCAGTAATAGTCAAAATCTTTGCATACAACAGCATAATTTTTCCAAAGCTTTGGAGTTTGCCTTTGGAAAGTGCAAGGATTTTTTCCCCCTATGTATAAGGGACACTTTGAAAAATTGGGGTCAAACAGATTTGTTACTATGATTGAAGCTGGATCTGTCAATTTTGACAGCTTTACTGGGCAGAATGCAGCGTGCTGCAAGCAAGGGGTTTTATGAGGGAAGTTAAAATCTCACAAAATGTGTCTTTATGCAGCCCATAAAGGAAAAAAGTCCAAACTAAAATATTCCACTGATATTAAACACACATACAAAGTCTTGTACTGCTTGTTACATGACCTGAAGATCAGAAAAAAAGATAAAAAAATCTTAGATAAAGGCATCCTGCCTTCCTGCAAGGGTCTCCAGCCTACATAAACATGGTCAGGAAGGGGCTAAGGTGGAGTTGTAACAAATCCCCTGGTAAACTTGGAAGATAATTTTGTATGGAAGATACTACTGGAAGGTAAATCTGATGTTTGCAGCAGTCTTTTGTGCTCCCAGCCTTCCCCTCCTTGGAGAGCAAACAGCACAGGTGCAGCACAAGGGCTGGCTGAGCTCTTGTGGCCCCTCCAGGAGCTGAGAGATCATTTGGGAATGAGGAGCAGAGTTTTCAATTTTCAGTGGAAAACAGCACCAGAACTGCCAGGAATCAGCACAGAGGCTTCTCATGTTGCTCACTCAGTTACACTGAGGGATGCAGAGGAACCCAGATTGGTACTTTGGAGACATTTCCCCCCTCCTGTACTCTTTCCTGGAGCTGGAAGATCAAAAGGTACAGTAAGTTTGCAGGGGATGTTTGTGCAAATTCTCTCAAAGTGATCCAACACATTATATTGCCACATTACTGAATACTGGACCTGAAGCTTTTCTCTCTTTTCTTTTTTTTAATCTGTATAAACCTGGCTAGAAACAGATTTGCCTTTTTATTGTCTTTTAATTCAGACACTTGGAAAATTCCTATTTTGCCTTTCAATGCCATCCTTGTGGATGTTGTGCATGGGGGATCAAGAAGAATGTTCAGAACAAATGTGTGGTGGAAGGAAGTGAATGAAAACACTGCTCAGAGATTGATATTTTCCAAGAGAAAAAAGAAAGAAAAAAGGAAAACAAGACAAAAAATTTCCTACACAGGCAACTAAAAAGACAAGCTCAGGGTATTCTGAGGCAGAAACCATGAATGGAGAGGAAACCATTCAGAACCAAGAAATCCAATTCAGAAGAGCTGAGCTCTGCTCTGCTCCCAAACTGTTTAAATGACAAAATCATGTGCAGGCCAAAGTCTGCAGGAGAGTACACCTGTGTTGCCATAAACTCATAAGTAAGTGCAGAGAATTTCCTGCTTTGCTCTTGGAAACCCTGTCATTTGTCAGCTCAAGAGCACACGGGAGGTTTGTTTCCCTTCCTCCCAATCTTATGTGGGATTTGGTTGAGGTATGTACAAAATTTTCCAGGCTCTTTACACCAGAAGTCTTTGACCAAGTGCCCACCAACTCCCTTAGTATAAAATGATTCCCCTTCCTATAGATATTTTGAATTTGCTGTGGTTTTTCCCTGTTCCCAGAGCTTCTGGAGATTGCCTGTCGTCTGTGAGAAACTGGCATGGATTCTGTGAGGAGAGGTATTACGCATCTCTAGAACTGCAGGGATTGTAATTTTTAAGCAGGACTCTGTTCAAAGATCTCTGGAGATTTTCAATGGAATATTATTTTTCTTTCCATACTGGATGATTGCAATAGAAATATTGTGTTCCCACACATGCACAAATAAAATCATCAGCTTTGTACCTCCTCCTGAGCCTGAAAGAAATGACACATTTTATGGGAAGCACATGAAAGAAAATTTTAGCATTTATTCTTGATGTGAATTCAGTAGTTGAATGAAAAGAGTTGAGAGTTGGCACCTTTGCTGAGCTGTCAAAAAACCCCCCAAAAAACACAACCCCACCACAGAAACCAAGCCTTCCCCCCTTCTGGTCTGTGTCTTCATATCACTATTAAAATTCCATCTGAACTCCAGCCTTTTTAACCAAAAAGCAAGATGAATAATAATGGTAAATCTAAACCTACCCCAAACCATCAAAAATTGAACAAATACAATGCCACCACCATGCCCATAATGTTTACACCAAAAGTGGAAAGTGGAAGAAGGAATTAATTTACTACTATTGATGTGAGAGGTAACCTGCTAAAGCACTATTTCAGCTGCATGCAGCTCTGAAAGACAAAAAAGGAGGGAATGAAAGAGAAAAAAGGAGGGAATAATCTTCTAAATAAGATGTTAAATAATCCACATTAATCAAACCCTGTAATATCTTCACACAGAGACATGCTGTCTGACAAGAAGGCCCTTTTAAGCAAGTAAAAACAGAGGGAAAAAATATCAAAAGATCTGCTGAATATTTTTTTCCAGTTTATTTTTCCCTTTTTCTTCCCTGCACTAACAATTTTTAAGAGGCCAAAGATATTCCAAGTGAAATGTCACCATTCTTACAAGCTTAAATAAACTATTTATTAGCAGTAGACTAAGTACTCTGAAGAAATTTATTTGCCCTGGCAACAATATTTATAAATGACCTATGAAATATTATAACATTGTAGAAGCAGCAGCAGCCTTTCAGTTTGCCTGTGAGGATCCAGTTCCAGTCAGCACAAGTGCATTTAGAGGGAATATTTAGGGAAACATTTCTGCAGTGCAGCAGAAGGGAGAAGATGAAAAGCCCACGAGCACAATCTTTTCTTTGACGCTGGCAATAAATAAATATAGAAGCAATAAATAAATAAATCATTCAGTTCCAGCAGCCCTTTTTACAGTGCCCATCAATGGAGTGTGTGCTGCCTGTCCAGGAGAGGCCTAAATGGGACAGGGAGCTGAGATCCTCAGCCACAGCCCCACGGGGCTCCCGAGGGGAACACAGGTCCCCATTGAGCCAGGGACACACGGGCTGCTCTTTACGGGGCTGTTTCTGACCAAAACACCCAGCAGAAATCCAGCAATTAGGTATTCCAAACAGAACTGCTATTTTGAGAACAACAAACTTCATTAATGCCTTAGGGGGGGAGAGGGTGGAGAGGGTTGAGAAGTTAAACGCATGTGTGCACACAAAGGTGTAAAATTCAGACTATTTAAATGCTAATAAATACGGTATTTGAGCACTCGTTCCCCCCAGTGACAGAGAAGCCAAACTCTATTTGGTTTTGCACTACAAAACTGTTTTATAAAACAGCTTAAATTGGTGATATTTGTCCTCCAACACGTGATACATAAGAAAAAAAGGAGAGGAAAAAGAGGAAATAAAACAGATGAATAATTCTAAAACTGGATACTACTTCCTCAGGTGAAGATAGCAGTTTTGACCATGGAGGGAAACATGAATCAAGGACTTCAGGGTTAGGTTTCTTGAGTATTTTCAGTTCAAGTCTTACTTCATTTGCTAGGGTTTTTTTTAATAAATGAGCCAACACACAAACAACAAAAGATTTTTTTCCCCCTAGTATCAGGTATATCACAAAGAAAAGTCAATAAAGTTTTTGATATCTGCAGATATCAAAAACTAGCTTCTTATATGTCCTTTGTTTTCACTGAGGAACCAGTTAGGAGAACTGGTGGCACAAACACAAACGTCTCTTTGGGATTTAAACACAGAAGTCCTCATTTGGAAGACCAACAGATGGCATGAATAAGACAACATCTACCTAAAGCATTGCAAGACTGACACAATGATACAAAAAGCCCCCAAATCCCAGCATTTTGGTGCTCTATCATAGGCTGTCTCACTGATGCAATAGACTTCAGTGCATAGATTTAAGTTTCCTAATGTCCTTAATTTTTCACTTGGATTTTTTTCCCCTAACTGACCCCTAGATCTTTGCACACCAAATCTGAACGCGCTCAAGGCAGAAAGCCCTGCTGAGATGTGGTCAGGAGCAGGTCCCAACAATGCACAAGGCACAGGGCGTGTCACGATTTTCATCTTGACAAGAACATCGAGCCTGAGCTCATCTAGGGAGTGGTCCTGGACAAGAACCTCCACTAACTTGGCCAGGGTTTCCTGTTTATAACTGAATAAGGTGTCCTTTTTGCCTAGTTTGCAAAACAAGCAGGGCACTACCCACTGCTGATCCTTAACTTCTGCTTCCCAGAAAGACTTCTCACAGTGCACAGCCATCTGTTCTTCGCAGGGTGTCTGTCAGGCTCATGGGACTGTGTGAAGGTGGGTGCAGAAGAGTGGGGTTTTTTTCCCTCCCCAAAAGTAATGAGAATTCAGACTAGTGGGACTGCCTACAAAATTTCCTTGGGATTCTCCTTATGTGTCCACTTGTGTTGCAGCCCTGTGAGAATTTAGGATTTTCTCTGTGTAAGGTCCGGGTGACATAACCACGATTTAGACTATGGGACACCCCTGTGAGCTGGGGAGCACCCCAGCTGCAGAGGAGGTGTGTTATGAACCTGTAAACCATGCCATGGCAGGTTCCTGCAACCCAGCTGGGTGCTGGGGGAATGGGGAGCACACAGGACATGGGGAACACAGAGTGGCTCCATGCATCCCCATGTCCTCATCTGCAGGGCAGCACTGCGGCATTTCTTCTGAGGCTTGTTGTCAAACACAGATGGCAGCAGCCCAGGATTTAGAGATCATATCAAATCCAGTACCTGGAGCTCAAATCAACTCTGGAAATGATCAAGACTCAGGCCAGGGGTGTGAACATAAGGCTCAAGAATCTAGCTCAGTATGTGTGAGACTGGAGCAGCCTCTCCTCAGGCCATACCAAGTGACAGTCAATGAAGCAGCAAAGATCTATTTGCTCTGGAAAACAACAGGCTAAATAAATTTTGCTAAATAAATTCCAACAGATTAATGTTATTCCCTTCCCAGATTTATCTTCAAGACATTATATTTTCCATCCTTCCTTCTTACTCTTCCCTTCTCCCCCCAGTTGGTGTTTCCTTGCTGCCTGGTCTTTGTGTAGGGGCTGGGTGCAGCTCAGAGCTCCACATGTGCCCTGACAATGATGAAATGGGAATCAGGAACCGAGGCTGACACATTAAAAGGTGCAACACAAGATATAATCTGTTCCTTGCTGAATCCAACTTGGTCCACTCTGCCTGCTTATTCTAGTTAAATGCACATGTCAACATATAAAAAGTTATTTCAGACTGCAGCATTTGGTTCCCCGAGCCAAGCCA
Organism: Zonotrichia albicollis; assembly: GCF_047830755.1. Taxonomy (NCBI): domain Eukaryota; kingdom Metazoa; phylum Chordata; class Aves; order Passeriformes; family Passerellidae; genus Zonotrichia; species Zonotrichia albicollis. The sequence goes on from NC_133822.1 coordinate 18,852,408, forward strand.
AATGAACACAGGAATAGCAACTGTACACACGCCAAGGAAAATGAATTTTTTTTTCCCTCCTACTGTGACATTTTTGAAGGCAGCCAATTATACATTAAAAACATCATGAATGAGCAGTGTAATTTTGGAACCATAACTTAAAGTGAAGTATTCCTTTAAGTATGAAATTAATATAATCATGACATTTTAACAGCTTTTCATGGTCCTGCATTCTCCTACAAGGACTCACTCTAAGTAAACCTATAGGCTATATAAAAAGACCACAATAATCTTTTCCCACTAGTAAAATTGCTACTCCTATGAGTGCTACATATATAGGAATTTTTGCATACATAAACATAGTGTGGTCACTTGTGGGATCTATAGGTTACATTGGGGGCATATTAAGGGAGTAATGCATGTGCCAAATTTGCTGGCGTGTTTTATAGTGTCTACATTTTTCTATCCTGTGCTATTTTGTACATTTCCTGCCCTGACATAAAATGACCTCATTAACAAGAAATTCTAATAAGTATACAGAGGTTTTTTTTTTTATTTCAAGCCCTGAACTTTGCTGGCTACAGCTTATTTTTATTTAGTGACCTCCTTTTGTATGTATAGTCTTGGAGGAGGAGAAAGGGGAGGAAAAAAAATAATAAAATGAAAGAAAATTCTGCTCACACAAGGGAGTTTTCTCCTGAATGACATAACCTGTACTCTGAGCTATGGTCAGCCTGCTTTACCAGCCAGTAAAATTAAGCAAATTCAGAGAAGATATTTTGGGGATTGAAATTTGCCTTCCAAATACAAGCAGTGGGTTTTTGCCTTCCAAGCCAAAGAAGGAAATCACACAGCAGCATATGGAGTACTCTATTCCCCACATATTAAAGTTGTGTTAGCTTTACAGCAGTTCCTGTCACCATTCAGTATCTTACCCCCCAAGAAGTCATGTTTTACACAGGATCAGAAGTCTATTTTTGCAATCCCACCTCAGGGTAAAACTCATTGGGACTCCAGGATCTGACACCCTTGCAGTGATCCCTGCACTAACAGCCCCCCTAGCTGGGGCTAGAAATAAATTTGTTCTGAACATCAGATTTACTGTTTTCTTTTGGAGATTTTTCCCTCTGGATAGTGAGTTCAGAATGTGCTACAGTAGGAGAGCTGAGAGGACCAAGCAAAAGCTCCAGTTAGAAATAATAGCAATATTCAGTACCTCTAGAGCAATCTAAGTTCTCTGTAAAAATGGAGGCTGGAATGCATAAAATGTAAAAAGTAGCCAGAAAAATAAAAAGATGTGGATGCAAAAACTACAAAATATCAGTCAGAGCTCGATATGTTTACTGCACACACAGTTAACACATCCAGTACACCAAAAAATCTGCTGCCTAAGGCACAGCCATGCAAGGCTGCAAGACCAGACTCCAGTGACACCTGAAGCAGATTCTGAGCTCAGGCTTTAAAATCCTCTAAGAAAATCAAATTTGTTTGCCACTTCCAGCAAGAATGACTTCGTGTTTCACCTCCACCCTTCTCCTCTGTCAAGCTACCATTTCCCAAGCTCCTGCTCCTGCCCGGGCCTCACCTCCCAGCCATCTCTGCTACCCTGGGGCAGCTGCCCACTGATTTAATGATGAGGGTGAATGGAGAGGTCAGAGCTAAGGGGGGCACAGAAATGTGTGCCCTGAGGGCACTGCTGTGGCCTTGCCTACCCAGCCCTTCATTCCTGAAGATGGATATCCCATTTACCTGGTAATCATACTTATAAATATGGCTTTATGGTGGGCATACTCTTTGGATATAGTCCTGCCCTTTAAAAAATTATTTCTAACTGGCTTGCCCAGATTAATTTCAGGTATGTAAAGTGGTGCTGGGAAAAAACTCCTGGGCTTCAGTTCCTGTGCATTCATCAAGGACATTCCTCTTTCTATGGCACTACACAACTTTTTAATCAGAGTGCAGAAAGCACTGCACAAAGGTAGAAATGCTCTCTGCATGGCACCACTCAACCTTGGTATGAGTTCCAGGCTCAGCCTGCCACAGGCAAGACTTGCTGCTGGTGGCTTCAAGAAACTCTGCAGATACCTACAGTGACAAGTTGTGCAAAGGCAGTAACAAAACTGATATTAACAGGCAGCTCGTGGTAAGGCTGAGGAGGAAAGTTAAAGATGCTGATGTGTTTTGAGCTGCTGTAAAGAACGTGGGCTTTGCTGCCTCCTAGGGTATGTCCTGATGGCAGAGCCCGGGAGAGACCTGAACTCCTGCAAAACTTCCCCAGGGCAGGGAAGGTGCCAGTGGGTTTATGAGGGCAGAGAGGCCAGGGTGGTCTAGTTCTGAGCATTCACTTGGCCTTTCAGCTGCTTTTTCTGGACAGTGTGTAGGAGTATAAACCAGAGTCTGCAACAACTACTTACAGTCAGTACAATTAAAATCCCTTAAAAAGCTTAATATTTTGAATACACACTCTGCATTTCATGTTCATCCTTTTCCTTTTGGGAATTTTGAGGCTCCAGCTTTTTTTTTTTTTTTTTTCATGGGTATATCCACAGCAAAGACTAGAAGTAAGTAATTTTAAGAATTCTCACTGTTGAGGAACACTTCTGGTGCAGGTAGCTGGGCTGGCAAGCTGCAAATGGAAATGCAGGCTGAGATGCAGGTTTAAATGCAGGCTGAGCTGCAGATTTAAATGCAGAGTCAAGTACAGCCTGAGCTCTGGGTGAGCCCAGGACAAGAGGATGAACTGCTGACCTTTGGGGTGACAAAGGGCACAAAGGCAGGTGACAGCCAGCCAGGTGAATGGACACTGAGACACAGCAGCAGCTGGAAATTGCCAACCTTTTGAACACAAGGGAGATGGAAACAAGTGATGGCAGCAAGGTGGATGGACACAGAGATGGGGACTGGCCATGGGGAGACTGTGATGGGATAAAATCCCAGAGTTCCTTTGCTGGGGTCCCTCCTTGGAGGCAGCAGCTTGGGCTGTTTCGGTGTCACTGCCCCAGGAACAAGTGGCTTCATGGAATGAGACATGTGGGACTCTGCCACCTCTGCCATGGCAAAGCTGGTGTGATGTGAAGGAGGTGTGAGGGGAGCCAGGCCAAGGAAGGGCCTTCAGTCCCAGAAAGTCTCTGACCTTGGGAGTGCCACTGCCAGAGAGTCCCAGAGGGAATGGTCTGACTGGGGACTTTCCTTAACATCCCATAACTGCACAACTCCAAATGCAGAAGCCTTAAGAAACGTGCAGGGTAGAAGGAAGCTTGTGATAATATTGCTGATAGTCTTGCAATCTCTACTCCTGAAGAGGAAAGGCAGCTGTGTGAGCCAGATCCTCAATCCAGAGGGAGATCTGGTGAGACAATTAACCTGACTGGCAGCAAAGCCTAGCCCTGTACTATCCCACACTTCACATTACACTGTTTTGGCTCTATTCCACACCTGTTAAAGTTGCTTTATATGCCTTGCTGTATCTTTCACCTCTTGAAAACCAGTCCTTTTTAAGTCAGTTATAGCCTCCTATTTTTCATAGTGCTTTTCAGAAGAGAAAATGTGACTGAATTTTCAGTATTTCTAGTTGTCAGGTTTTGAAAACACTGAGGCCACATGTGCCATCTAACTGTGGGCTGTAGGTCTCAGAAACAAATACAGAGCTGCCAGTTTGGTCCTTGATGATACCTTCTAAACCAGAGCAAGCAGGGGAGATCTTTATCTACAGATACAGGAGGGGGTAGCTCGGGGCAATTGGACTCTGCCCCCAGGGAACAAGGGACAGGACAAGGGGAAACAGCTCAAGCTGTGCCAGGGGAGGTTCAGGTTGGACATCAGGAGAATTTCTTCCTGGAAAGGCCAAGCCTTGGAAGGGCCTGCCCAGGGAGGTGGTGGAGTCCTCATCCCTGGAGGGCCTGGATAGGGCATTCAGTGTTCTGGGCTGCGTGACAAGATGGGGATCTGGCACAGGTCGGACTCGATGATTGTGGAGGTTTTTTCCAAGCTAAGTGACTCTGTGATTCTGTGACAGCTTGTCAGCACATCTGTAGTGTTCGTTTGTCCATCCACAGCTTGCCCAGCACTCCTGGAGCAGTGTGCTAGACCAGCAGGGATGGTGGATGCTGCAGTGACTACACCACATTCCTGAGGTACCCTGCAAGCTGAACCACCCTGTGCTCCCAAGGCTCCTCATGGCATCACAGCCATAGAACCCAGAATGCTGGCTCTGGCCTGATGTGACAGCACACAGTTTATTTTATGGGCACTCTAGACTGGAAAAGCACTCCCTCATAAAGAAGAAAAGCACAGTTCTTCAAATACAATGCCATGAACAAACCCCTGGGTAAAGTGCTCAGTGATTTAGTAATATTTAGTTGTATTCTGACACTGCATAAAAATCCAAAACTCGAGGATGGAGCCTGTAATAAACTAAGCACTGTCCCCACATGACCAGAAGACAACTGAGGTACTCTGCACCACCTCTCCTTATCATGCTCAAACCCTCCCCTCCTGGTCTCAAAGGACTGCAGTGTGGAACAGACACATTGGCTAACATGGGCTTTATTCAAACACCACAGAACACCCAAACTTCTCAACAGGAAAAATATAATTTTACTTCATCTACACTATTTACTAGTAGGAAAAGTGATTGTGCTGTAGAAATATGTATTACTGGCCTGCTTGCTTTTTCCTGCTCCATAAAATTCAAAGCTATGTATTGAAAAGGACAAACTAGTGGTAAATACAGGGAAAAAAGAGTTTTTCAGTTTTTCTCTCCCTCACATCATTAGCCTTTATATGCAGTCCAATATATGAGTTTTCTATTGAAAGTTCTCTTCCCTAGATGCAGCCAATACATCAGGGAATGTTGTCACATTACTGCAGTGACTTGGTGAGTTTTTTCTGGTTTTTATTTTTCTTTTCTTTTACAGAGTGCTGTCATCCTGTAACTTGCCTTGCACAGCACTGTTCTTCATACTGCTTCTTACATATAATCCATTGCAAACACCCAGAGACCAGTTATAGCAAATTAGGCTTGAATTAGCCCATCCCTCAGCTGCCATCAGTGGATGAATAGCTCAAGGGTTAAACAGATGCTTGCTCTGATTCAGCACCACAGCTCTTGCATGAAACAGAAATCCAACTGTTAGTCTGGGAACTATTTGAATACTAAAAATCTGTTTTATTTTTTTTTTCCCAGTGTACTTCCCCTGATCAAGATGGATTAGAGGTCAATATTACATGGCATTCAAATAGCATTAAAATTGCCCTGTAAATTATTGATCTGAAAAATAGCTACAGTAATTCTGAGGAAAATATTTTTTTCCTATAAGAAAATTTTACTGTGTTCTCTGTGAATTCTTCATGATGTTGGAACATCTTTAATTCAATCATAAAAATTAATTAGAAATAAACATGTTCAACTGAAATGCTCAGAAAATCAAGATTATTTCACCCCAATTTTCATTTTCAGAAAGTCATTCTGAAGTGGAAAATTGGAAACACTTTCCTTCAGTGCATGATTTAAAACACATGATTGTGGCACTTTCTCAAAAAAAATGTTCCATTGGAAACAAATTGTCATTTTCAGAAGGAGAAACATTCCAAACAAATATTCTCAACCTGTCTGTAGGGAGGGCAGAACTTGCAGTGCACAGGCATAACCAACAGAGAACAGCTACAAAATATATTTTTGAATAAAGCTTTCTAAACGAAATTGTTCAACATCTGAAATTATTGGAGGTAGCAGAAAGTGTTCAAATGACTTTTTTTTTTTTCCCATCAAAAAATAACAAATTTTAAAACACTGCAACACTGCTCATAAGAAAAGGCAGGCTTAATGCATTAATGCATTTACGCATTTTTTTTCCAAGAGGATTGGTACAATACTCCAGTTTCACATTGCTAATCAAAGGCGTTTTGATTTTGGGCCCAGGATCATGTAGAACATTATGTTTATTTGAAATAACCTATTAAAAACGTTAAAAAGTAGATGTAAAATACTTAGAGGTGATCTGATTTTTGTTATTCTTTGGACATTCAGGTCAAAGCTCCTAATGGGAGGATCTGACTTTTTACAAAATAAAGGTCCTAATCTCGAAAATACTCTAAATTTTTTTTTCACCCAATAATAGTAAATAAATTACTTTGTTGCATCATAAGCAGCAGAACCAGCAGAGCTGTGACTCCTCTCCATTTGTGGCTGGACTTTCTGGTGCCTGAGAGGAGCCACACTCACACTGCAGTCTGTTCTGGGAGCAGGGGGATTTCCAGAGTGTCTCTCCTCTACACAGGCACTGATTTTCCCTAAAACTCACAGGAAATTACCATCTCCAAGCTCAGGACCCTTTCCTCCGTGTAGGTCAAAGCCAGTTGTGATGCTGGGAAGGTTTTGGTGGAGGACAGGAAGGCACAGACAGAGCTGATCATCTGTAGCCTTCTCTGTCAGTGCTGCTATATCCAGGACCTTTTCCCTGCAGGTTTAACAGCTGACTGCCTCAATATGTATTAGATTCCCAATGGATTAGATTCCCAATGTTCTAACAGCTCCCTTTTGTGGTATTTCCCGGCAGCCCTAAGTCACTGTGGTGTTTTTCTCTCCCTCGGTGCTCACAGTAACTCCGTGTGCTCTTCTCCAGGAGCACTTGTTCTTCTTCTGCAAGTGACCTCCTGCTTTTCTTACTAAAGGGAAGCTTTGAACCCAGCTGATTCCAGCTGCTCTGCCACATCTGGCTGTGAAACCCCTGCCCTGCACACTCCAAGGTGTCCAAATTCCTGGGGAATTCGCTCCCACCAATGAAGTTTCAGCCAAGAGAGGAGAGAAGCAACAAGACTGCACCAAGTGCCTAATCAGAGCAATCCTTGAGACTGCTCTAAATGAGATCAAACTGTTAGGGCTGGATCCCAGTCAGTGCAATCCCTGGGGAGCACACACTGCCATCTGCACGCTCATTTACTGGGCTTTGGAATTATTTAACATTTGATTTATGGTGGTGAATTGCCTCCTGGCAAACATTCACTGTGCAAAACTCTCTGTTCCCTCACCCATTAAAAATCAGGGCCTGATCCATGTGAAAGCTTCCTGATGAGTTCACTACGTTTTGGATCAGGCCTCTGGGTCTCAAGACTGGCAGATAATATCCCATTTCTGTCCAATTTTCTTGCTCAAATTTAGAAGAAGCTCGAGTGTTTTCCATCAATGTTTTTATGTTTACTTTTGGGAGAATCCTCGCAGTGGGTCAGGTTACTGTGATATAGGAAGGATGACCCACTCTGACATACAAATTTTCCAAAGGATCTCAGCCTGAGGCTGACATCTGCCTCTGAGAATTTCAGCCCAGATGGCTGGAGTTTGGCAAAGATGGAAGGAACTGAAAATAGAGCTCTGTAATGGAGAGTGGTGTAGAACCTTAATAATAGGAGGGTGCTACCAAATACCACATATGATAAAGCTCCACAACAAAAAACATAAGGGAAGAACTGAGGGAGGATTCTTCCCGTTATGCCTCAGAATATATGATCCATCTCTTCTCTTACTTGAAAGGGTATCAGAGTTAGCTCTTATTTTTGCCTGATCCTCCATAAATTACATCAAAATCAGGCAGCTCAAACCCAGCCTTTCCCTCTCAACTGTACTGAACAAGGTTTATCTGAGGAGCATAAGCCCATCCCAGAGAGTCAGAAGAAGTCAGGACTACAATAGTTCATCTCTGCACTGAGGAGTCAGTAGCAGACTAGAAAAGTTGTGTGGCTGAGATCTAAGCAGTTAAATTTTCATTACTTTGTTTGCAGATTAAAAGCCCATCTTGATGTTTCAGTTACAAGAACACAATTTCAGTTCTACAATACTCAGCATACCACAAAGATTCCTTTAGTCATAATAGGTGTAAACATGATTTCACTCAGATTAATTCTGAAATGTTTGAGTCCCTATTTCTGCTTTCACCTCATCTCTGTCAATTTGCTCTTGATGAGCAGAATGTGAACACAGGAGCTGGAATCTTGTTAAAGCCATTTAAGAAATTTGCTGCCATTTGCACCTGCATAAATCCTGAGTAACTTCACTGGCATAAATGGAAGCACAATTTGGCTTGAGAAATCAGGGCTTTAGTTTTTTCTTACTTTTGTTTTGTTTTAATTCAGCAACAGATTAAAAATAAAACTCTAATGACATCATGCTTATGGCACAGAGTCAATGGATTTATGCTGGACTGCTCCAGAGTAAATGAGATAGTCTTTGACCTAAGAAAATCCACACAACACCCATTTGCAAGCAGCCTGCTAAAAAGCTTTCTGTTATGGAATGACTCCATCTTTAAGGAACTGGGGGCAAACCACCCACAAACACCTTGGTGCCAAAACCCAGTTTTGGGTTTTATTTCAGACATATTCTTAAAACCTCAAAAGTGTAGCATGCTCATATTGCAACTGACTCATTATGCACAAATTTTTGGCTTTTGTTTTCCTTTTTTGTTGCTTTTATTTTTTTTAATGCATTTTAGTTATGCCCATCACCCCACTCACAAATTAGGGGTTTAGAATGGAAAATCTTACCAGCTTTTCATGATAGTGGTGCTTGCAGGCACTGCCATGATAAATAATTTACTATTTAATGACTCCTGATGTAATCACAGCAGGAATCAGGTTCACCAACATCCATCTCTCCATTGTTACCACTCTTCTCTGAGCCCATCCTTTTAGCTCCCAACTCAAGTTGTGTTTAAATTGGTAAAGAGAGAGTTTACTGCCACAATCCAACCTCTACATTTGTTTATGTTGGATGACATTTTTGTCCTGGCTCGCATTACTCAGATGGATAAAACTCAGAAGGGTTTGCTCTATTGCCCTGTTTTCTCTTAGTGTTCCTGCATTTTTTAAATGCTACCAAATGGTTGCTTTTGGCTCTCAGCATTATCACATGTTGTCTATAAGTATGGAAATAGTTATGGTAATATGGACATAAATCATAACTGTAAATACCACATAAAAAAGACTGCCGTATAATTATAAAAATACCTAATAGATTTCTTTTTCAAAGACAACACAGCTGTCCTTTCTAACCTTTCATTTGCAGATTCTTTTCTCTCCTGTTTTTATTTATAGGTTGCCGTGCAGTTTGACATAGCACACCACGATTTTTGTTTCTAATTTTGAAAAGAAAAGGAAAAGAAAGAATACCCATTTCATCATAAAGAAGCATTAGTTTACAATTTTGAAAAGAAACTAACGCCAGCTCTAGAACATCATCTTGGAACCAATCTCCCTCTTAATACATTTCAAAAGGATCTGTCAATGGCTACATACCACAGTATAAAATTAAACCCTGCCATGGAACTGAAGGAGGGGTCGGCCAAATGGCACACATCACATGTTGGGAAGGAAGCCCCAATCTTTTTCCAAACATCTCAGTGTTTTTTTTTTGTTTTTTTTTTTTTTTTTTTGTGAAAAGAACCACACTAGGTTATTGCATTGGCCACAACAAAATAAGAATTTTATGCTCTGCTCAAGCAAAAACAGGTTGAAAAGTGTTCCAGGCAAACTCCCACTATGCAATGTGCCATGTCAGTGAGAGGAGTGAAGCCCTGCACAGTGTTGATGTTGCCAAAAAGAAGTTTGGATTTTTTTTTGCCTGGGAGATACCACCATGCATTTTACCTGTTTCTAGTCAGCTCTGCAATGCTTTAAGGCAAAAAGGAGTAGACTTCTTTTCTGCAGGAGTTGCACAATGCTTCATCCTCCACAAACTGGTTCTTACCTCTTCCCTGTTAGTTTAAACTTCCAGAAGGACCCTGCTTGGTCACAAAAAAGAGGCTGCAGGCAGTGCTCTCATGCCACATGAATGGAAGGCTGTTATCTTTGTGTCTTTGCAACATTTTTGCCTCAAAGCTTCTTCCTATCACCAAGCAACCCCTTCAGAGACCTGTGCCTCTGGCTTTCTGTACAGCAAATTCCATGTTTTTGCTGAAATAATAGCAAACCTCTCCAGGGAATGGAGTTCATCTTAACCATCAGAAATGTGTGCTTCTCTCTCCCTCACTTTGCAAAAAGAGTAATTATGGCTTTATGCAGAACAACACACAGTTCTCAATGGGTTTGTTACACTCTGATTCCCTTCAAGAGAGGCAGCTAAAACAACTGAACTGCAAAATGCTGGTGGGGAAGGTCAGTCTGGACCAGAGGTGTGCTCACTGCTTATTGATGCAGCTCATTTAGGCAGATAACATTCTCAAATCCACACTGCATTTTTATCAGTCTGCACCAACTGGCCTTTGTCCAAAAATGTGTCCTTTTATCAGATGTGTCACTCTTTTGGGAGGCTGCCATCACTAGACTGGGTGACTGAATGTTAAAATAATTTCTCCAGGGGGAAGAGGTTGATCCCAAAGGTTTTCTAGTTCCAAGAGGGGGGATCATTTCTCATCACCAGCTGGAGCCTCATGTCAGACATGCCCTTTCTTCATTTATTCTCCTCAGAGGTTGAAACTCAGCTTGTCCTTCCTGATTCCAATATTGTTTCACGTTTGGACACATAGCAGTTACTACACAGTGAATTGTTAGAGCAGGAGAGCCCATGAGACATGGGAAAATAATTTAGGGGAAGCAGTTTGACAGCAGGATGCAGTAGTTTCTATTGTCCCATTAAAACAGAGATAGCTGGGAACTTAACTTTGTATTCATTATGTAAACAGATGTATTGTAGCCTGATGTGCCAAAAAGATGCAAATACAAAAAGAAATTCAAACAAACCAAAATCCCCAAATTTATGCCACCAAAACCTCAAGCAAACCAACACAACAAATATTTGTCCTTCTTCTGCACCATGTCTACTTAGCAGGGATATGAGACTGAAGCCTTGTACACCTGAAAGAATGGTAATTTGTGCTAAAAGATCAAATGCCCTGGGTTCCCTCTGAGTCTGGCATTTATTTTACATTTGCAGTTTGGTCTGAGAACAAAAATGAAGCTGCAATGATTGACTCATCTTATGAAAACATCTTGACACCTTTTTATCCTTTTCTACGTGTTTTCTCTGCAACAATAAATAAAGAAAGGGGGAAATCACCAGTTCCCATGCAAAATTTAAAGTTTAATTCTTCAAACCAAAGAGCAGCTTGGTCTTGCCCACTAATGGCTTGAGGTTGCACTGACTTTATTTAGACCATGCCTAAATTAAACACAGAACACAAGCAGGTATCAGAGATCAGTCACTGCAGCATTTCCTGCATCTCCTGTAACATTCCTCTTCTTATATCAAGATGCCTCTACAGCCCTCTAAGTCAGGCTTTGAAATAAAATTGATCAAATCCACAGCATATTGTGCTAAAGCTGGACCAAGGCCAGACACACTAAAAACTTTCTCACCTCTCCTCTTCATAAATGGAGAAGTCAGGAGACCATGAGCTGCTACTTCCAGAGGTATTTACAATTTCTCACTCAAAGCACTCTAACTATTATCACAGATATTTTATTGCTAAATTTCCAGTCTGTATTGGGGGTTTCTCTATATATGCACATTCAAGAACTCTGAATGAAGCCGTGGCATGAATTTACAGAGTATACAGAGGCCAGAGAGCAATTTATCTCTTTCAAAGTGAGTAAGGCAATCTGAATGAAAGCCATTTTCACTTTGAACGGCTGTGGCTGCACAAGGGATCAATCCACTTTAAAATTGGCTCGGATAATGTCTTTATCTGATAGGCTGATTTTCTTGACATTGTGCAAGAAAGCTAAAAATCAAAGAAAATCTGTCCTTTGATAGTGCAGTGTCTCATATTTCTGATGTTGTCCTAGCAATCAGCATAAAAAAATTGATTTTTGATTCTTAGTTAATTAGTTTAATTTCAATTTCTGCTTTTTGGCAAGATGCACAATTCTTAAAAATTATGAGAAGTTTCTTTCCTCTTTCCTTCTCACCTCACTTCTCTGGAAAAAAGTGAAAAGAGAATTTGCATGAAAATTTGAGGAAGACAAGGTTACAAAAAGGGAGTGGATATGCCAAATTCAAATGGACTTTTGTCTGAGCACCATCACATCCCCCAGCAAAGCCACTGTGCTGTTCCTGCCCACACAAAGTACCCTGCTGGAGGGACATGAACTTTTAGAGCTAGGTAAGAGAGTTGACTAAAATACTGTTACAGAAATAGAGCCTGAGTTTTGAGCAAACTCATATTTTTGTTATCGCTTGAGTGGAAAAAGCTCTGGAGGATGTTTGGGAGAGGTCTAAGACAATAGAGCTTCACTGAGCTTTGGCCTTTGGGCACACTGCTAAGTAACTCTAATTAGTAACAAAAATGAACATATTTCTGGAGAGAAGACAGTGAGGGAGGGGCAGAAAATGTGCAAAGGTAACTGCACAGGGGGAAAAATGCAGTAAATATTAAAGAATCTCAAGATTTGTAAATGAGATGTCAACTGTCGCTATCCACAAAGATTCCTGACACTAACATTTCTGTTCAATTCACTAATTTTTGTGTGATAAACACCAGCCAGTTCACAGCATTTGTATACAGGGTGTGTGGTTTGACTTCACCATGAAAGCATCTCCTTTTACAAACAAGAACCAGGACTGCATAGCAGGTAAATGGTTAATGCTGAACAACACGCACATGAAACTTCATCAACTCCCTCAGAAAAATTAGGATATTATTCATTATTATGGAGCCCTGTAATTCTAAAGTAAATCATGCCAAGATACTATCTTGCAGGTCTCTAGATCAGATATCATTGCTCAGAAAAAAAAAAGCAAGCTTTCATGCACTTACCTTATCCTCCAGCCGGATCAGTCTGGCTCCTATACTGTAGTATCCTTTGTCTACCCCTTTTTCTAAAGAAAGAGGAATAAAAATGGGACATTCATTAGGTGGAGAATAAATTCAAACTATGAATTATATCTATGGTATTCAAAGGAAAAAGAAAAAAAAGCTGGTAATAGTAGGGTAGCATAAAATACATGAACATAAAAAGAAAGAATGAGTGAGAGAGAGTGGCTGGAGAGCAGGAATTAGTTTGTCAGACTGACAAGATTGAGTTAGTCTAAAGGGCAACTTGGACTTTGGTAGAGGAGTCTGTAGACATGAAGGGGTATGCATGGAGTCAGGAGTAACATTGTTTTGTTGTTTAATTATTTCAGTGGTTGGATGGCATGGGCAGGGTACCTGGGCCCACCTGCAATTTTGAATATTACTGGCCCGAGCAAGGTAAAATTGCTATACGTAAATAAATCAGAATAGTTTTCAGCTGGGGCTGCAGGTCTAGGATGCAGCATATCCAGGGGTTCAAGAGCTGGAGTGGTAGAGATCCATCCATCCATCCATCCATCCATCCATCCATCCATCCATCCATCCATCCATCCATCCATCCATCCATCCCTCCATTTCCTCTCTGCAAAGGAGTCACACTGGGAAAAGCTCTTGCATCCTCATTTTTCCTCCCACATTCCATTGCAAAGGGTGGAATTGGGAGCCAAGAGTGAAAACTGTGGAAAATGGGATCTATGCTTTCTGCTCACAGGATCTATTGCTAAGGAATGCCATAGTTTGAGGGTGTTATTGCACAGGGAATGAAGCACAAACCCACACACATTCAGAGTTTTAACATTCACAAGTTAAAACCCACAGTCTAATACTGAAATAACTTACAAGCTGATGGCAATGGAAGTTGGATGTTTTTCTCTACTAAAGTGTATTTCCAATACCTGGAGTAATTACTCCTGGATTTTTTCATGCATTGCTCCATTTTCATGAGCACTTAAGGTCTGGTTTTTAAAGCTAACTAAGTCAATTTTGCTGAGGGCATGAGCAAGGCTGAGATATGTTGGCAGGTAGGCTGAGATATGAATTTACACTGTGCCAGAGTTCACAGTGAGTGCCTGTGTGTGCTCATCACATTCCTGGATTTCTCAGGGACTCATACTTGCTTTACCATTTATATTTGCTATGGGATATGTTTAGTGATCTGTTTGCAGCAAAGTTCACCTCAAGGTAACTTGTGCTGCACACATCACAACCCCAGAGGAAGACCAGTAAAAGCAGTGCTGGCAAGAGCACTTTGTGCTTTCCTTCTCCTCCTTTAAAAGGTCCTGCACCCTTGGCAGCTCTTTGTAGGCTTAGAAAAGAGAAGTGTTTCCCCAGAGAACCTGTAGGAGCAAATAAAGTCAGGAAAGAAAATGTGGGGCAGAAAATAAGTGACACAACTTGGCTCATACATGTGTACTATTCATCGTTCACAACCTCAGAAACTTCTTAAAATGTAAGTGGCTGAAGCTCAAGTTTATCTCTGTGTTCATCTCTGCCTAAAATGAAATAATTGACTCTGCTGTCTACTTTCTAGTTAGTAAATCTGTAAACACATCTTTCAAAGTATATATATCAGAAAAAAAAGCATGACTTTTAAGATTTCTAAATTGGGATGTGGTTTGAACAGCAGTGGGCAAAGAGTGTTTTTGTTTAGGTCTAACCCCAAAAAGTCCCCCAAACCTGAAGACCTACTTCAAAAAAGATTTTTCTTTTTTTAAATAATAAAATAGTAATTTCCTCACCAGCTCTAATTCCATCCTTCAGATAATCACCAAGACATCCCAAACCAAGTTAATAGTGTTTCCTATTTTAGTTATTCCTGAAAGCTGTGTGGAACAGGAAAGAAAACAGGGAGCAGATAAGCAGTAAGAAGCTGCATTGTGGCATGTGGCACTGCTCTAAGATGTGGAAAATCAGAAGTGGGAGGAATGATGCTGTCTCATGCACCCCTGTGCTGGCACACAGGCTCTGAAAGACACAAAATGCTGTGGTCCTCCCCCATTTCTTATCAGCCTCCATGGGGAACAACATCCAGCCCTAATTTAAAAGTATTTCCTTCTAATAGAGCACATCTTTAAGAGCAAATGTGGTGTGCGTACAATTCACCAAACACGGGGGTAAGGAGGGAGGGCACAAGTTCAGATAAAGTCGCTCCAGTACGTGTGATTTCTAGCTCATGTTTCGGTTTCTCTCTGGAGTCTTTTCTAGATAGATGATTTCAGACTTCCTACATTATTAGATTGATTGTTTTTACAGAGTTGCAAAGATTGCATGGCCAACTATAAATATGAAATGTCTAAATTTCTCCAGGCTTTACTTTGTAATCCAAAATAACTTCCTTTTAGAATTGAGTTTTTACTCTGTGTTGGGCACACTAAAACAGAGATCAGATAAGCAATCCTCTAACACTTATGGGAAAGGCACAGAGACAAAGGATGAAAAGAAGCACAACTTACTTGTAACTGAATGAAAATACTGATGGGAACATTTTATCTCAGAAATTAAAAAAAATAAAATCTTGCATCACATGGTTGGTATGATACAAACCCATTATTTTATATATTTAGATTTTACTCCAAGAAAATACTACCAAATAAGCAATAGGCAGTCTAATTCAGGAGACTGAATAGTTAATACAGATTAATAATAATAATAACATATATTTATTTAAATGGACATTTCTTCCCTGGAAGTCTTTACCTTCCTGAGTATTCTACTTTCAAACAACACAATCCTACATGAATTTCCTAATATTTTCACAAAGCTGGCCCACCTATTTTCCTAGTGAAGAACAAGATATGCCTCTTGCTAAAAACCAGAAACAAAACCAAAAACCCCACAAAAAAACCCCTAAAAAACCATCAAACACTTTTAGTTTTGCTTCACACCAGTTCAATATATAACTCTTTCCCCTAATGGAAGCACATTATATAAATTACATAAACTGATATGAACAGGGGGAATGAGCATCCTAATCTTATTTTTTCACACAGTTAGTGTGCTGTATCTCATCAGAATACACCAAACTTAAAAGAAAATAATTTTTTTCCTTTGATTAGGGAGAAGTACTTATGAGGACCTTTAGGACAGTGAATGAATTGCATAGAGATGGTCTGAAAATGGTAAAAGCTGGAAACGACTCTGCTTTATAGAGCAAGAGTCCTTCCTTGATTTTTACACAGCTAGAGGGGAGCTAATTCAAAAATATTCAATTTTTTCTGAAAGCCATCAGCTTCTTTTAAGCAGAAAATGAAGAATTTGACAGGATTCTGGATTGTTGAAGACACCTCAAATCTTTTGTCCCAGATTGTAAGGCAAGATGAATTCTATTTGCCATCTGTTAGAGGTGTGGCAGTTGTTTTCTGTTATTGGGCAGTTTTCTTTATCTCTTCCACAACCACTCATCCCTCCAGGGAGACACCTGCTGATAAGGGGCCATTGAATGTCACTGCATGGCTGATAAGAATTACAGCAACCCACCGTGAGAAGCTCTGCCCAGAGGGAGGAGCCAAACATTCCTAACTGGATATAATCTGAGATCCTGGGACATCAAGACAGCTTCTCCACTGGATTTCCCAGAGGAACAGCTGCTGCCTCTTCCACTGGATCTTCAGAGGAAGAATACAGGATCCCTGCTCCAACAGAACCACACCTGACACTGCAGGAGGGCTGCAGCCACATTTCCAATGGGACTGCCACCAACACCCTGACCAACAGGGTGTCAGGTTGTGTTCTGACTGTGTCAGTGCTGTTTTAGTTTACTGCATTGTTTATTTTATCTTTTTATTTTCTTCCCTAATAAAGAACTGCTATTTCCTGCTCCCATATCTTTGCTTGAGAGCCCCTAATTTCAAATTTATACCAATTTGGAGAGAGGGGGTTTACATTTTCCATTTCAGGTGAGGCTCCTGCCTTCCTTAGCAGACACCTGTCTTTCCAAACCAAGACACCTTTGTAAATGGTATCTCAGAAAGCAGAACAGTCCCTCTAGGAGGCATTGCTGCCTTCTCTTCGCTACCCGGGTGTAAATGCAGCCCCCTGGACCTGGGTTTGCTCTAGCTCTGCCAAAGCTCCATCCAGGGAAGATTAGGATGAGTTTATGGCAAGATCTGGATTCTTGGGTTTGCATACTGTGCATGCTGCTGAAAAAGAAGGTCAGGATTGCCCCTTCACACCTCAAAAATAGCAAATAACAAAGTTGCCTCAGTCATGGCAGCTTTTATTTGGAGTCTCTTTTCTTGTCAGCCAGAGCCTTTTGCAGCTGATTGGTAGAAGAAATTTAAAAAAGGTAAGGCATAGTCCTGGATCAGGGACTTGTGATTTCCATTGGACAGCCTAAAAGGTAAACTGCCAAAATATTTTTGTCTCCAGGAGGGGTGGGATAAATCAGTTCTTGCAGAAATATGGGTATCTCTCATTTCAAATATTAATTGACTTAAAAAAGAGAAAACTTAAGCTGAGCATATTTTTTATGCTTTAAAAGATACAGTGACCCAATTTCTTTTTAACAGATTGGAAGGAAAAAGTATCAAAAAGCTTAGGTGGCACTTAATGGAAAAAAAAAAAAAAAGCAAAGAATAGAACTGTCAAAATTTTGCAAGAAAGCCCTTTTCTCCAGGCATTCCCACCCGTGTCATACAGAACCAAGAGGTTCAGATAAACTGCAGATAAACATCAGCTTTTTGTGTACTTTTCTGAACCCAAACACTGGATCTTTTGTTTTACCTTGGCATTATGCTTCGCCTTTGCCCCTGAAAAGCTGTAGTAAGTCTCAAAAATTGCATTCAAAAGCAGTTAACTCCATTGTGTGTAGTGAAGGTCAAGCACTTTTTATTTGTATCAGTGTATGTGTCTACTTTTTTGATTCCATAAATTCAATTAATATGCTCTTTCCCTCTACATCAACACTTTCCTTTATGTTTATTATGACAGGAATCTGTTTAATCTGACAAAATTTTGTCCCCTGGAACACTGGGACAGTCTCCCAATGAAACTCAGAGAGAGTCTGCTGAATTTACTCATAAAAGTAGGGTCCAGGCCCTTGGAAGATTGATTCATTATCTTAGTGTTTTTAAGTCCACTCCTGCTTGAAAGAGTTTCAAAGAAAGGGAGGAGATGCCAAGAGCAAAAACAAGAAAAAAGGGAGAATTCTTCCTATATGCACATATGAAGGTGGAATTATCAGAATTCTTTGTAGAAAGCATGTCAGATATTGTAAGTTTAAAGGGATAATTAGGCAAGTTCGTTGAGGACAAACAATTTTGGAGACTAAATACACTGAAATCTTGTCAGGAAACCTCTGATGTGCAATGGGCTGAAAGCTGACAGGAAGGCTGGAGGCTTTTTTTACACATTTCCCAAAGCACCTTGCTCTTGGCCCCATTGGAGTCAGGACTGCTCTGACCCAGCATGGCTTTTATTCTCTCCTCGTATCCTTATCTTGTTTTAACACAGCTTTTAGTGCTTTTTTATCTCGGAGAAACTAACTTGAAAAATAACAATAATTGCTTCCAGTAAATTCAGATTCTGGGTCTTTTATGACATCATACACTTTTGAAAAGTAATAATACTATAGACAGGCTGCAATTGCTTTTATATAATATTATCAAAATCCACAACAGGGACTTTTCAATAAAAAAACTGATCCAAACCCCACTGAGGTCACTGGAAAGATTCCCGTTCATTTCAACGCGCTTGGAATCCGACCTTAAGATTCTTTGAATGGGAGTATAATAAAACAGGAAAAAAATAAAAGGAGCTGGAAAGAAAAATTCTTTTCACGTTTTTTTTCTCCTTGGCAGTTTAATTTTCTTTGCATTGTCATTTCTTTTTTGCTTGTCATCTGTACAAAAATAACACAGTCTAGGGGAAACACCCATACTGGTAAAAAATGACGATTTTAGCAATGCCTGGAAAAGTATTATATAAAAAAATCTATGTTCAGTGTAGAATAAGCCATGCATTCTGAGGTAAACTCAGGAATAACCCTTTTTCTAGAGAAGGGGAACAGTACAAAAGTCTGTTTTCACCCCAAACAAACAAACAAATACTGCACCCACTTTTCACTGTTCACCACTTGGAAAATCCTGGGAGTAAAGTTGGGTTGGATAACACCAGGAGTAATTGCAAACTAACTCTAGGTTCAGTTCTGCACACCATTCCTCTGGAACCACTTATCTTATTTTTGGATTTGTGGAGGGTTTAGATAAAATAACTGCTAGATCAAATAACTTCTGGTTTTGGTCTTGCAACCCCCTAACTGAGCTCACCAGCTTCTGCATCCCAACCACCATTCCACCTCTTCCAGTCAGTTCCTTGGTACCTCAGATTATTTCCAGCACTTGTCCAAAGCCACAGGCCCACCTAAGACCCTCCCAGTGGTTTCTGTGACCCTTTTGACTCAAGATTTGGTGAGACCAAACTTCCTGAACATCTTCAGCTTCTTGAATCTCTCAGAATATAATTCTACAACAGGTTTCTAATTATTCAACTCTGAAACCAGAAACTGCTTGATAAAAAGTGCTTCTAACACCAGTCTTTTCAAGCATAAATTGCAGTTTCAGTTTGGTAATGCTATACTTGAAATAAAATAATACATTCTTGGAGGTAAGGGACATTTTTCCATAAATTTAGCTTGCACATTTTGGAATGAAATCCCATGCATAAATAGTTATAGAAGTATTCAAGCTGACAGATTCTTTTCCTGTGGTCCAAAACCAGCTACAGGGAAAAGGGATTGTACTACTGAGCCTTCTGCAGCAATCAGATGTTGAAAATGTGTTTTGAATGATATTCCTTGTTCTGATAATATTAACCACTGACAACATGCCATGTTTTGGAGGCTCTGCAATTATTTTGCCACACTCAGTTGTGCTCCAAGTCAGTTGTGGATATGGGACATAAATTCAGGAAGGAAGAAACCTTTTTAAGTGGAATAAACATATATTGTAATCCCACGTCCAGACCAAAAGATTTAGAAAGACTATTTTTGTAGAAGGATTTCCCTCAGGATATTTCCATCTCATCATGTTCTAATATACATTTTACATTTATTCTTAATTTCCATTTACTCCCCTATCACCTGAATGAAAAGTATTTCTCTTTACACAGGCATTCTAGGGCTTATTAACAGAATTACATTCATGTATGATTGCCTGCATTATAGATCCACATTACTGTAGCCAAGGGTATTTTCCCAAAGTTATGAAGATAATAATTTTGCATAAAATGCAGTCACCATACCTGGGAGGAAAAGACCTGGCTTTCCCAAGGATTGATCCAACCTGAGAAGCAAACAGAAAATTACCAGCGGAGCAATTACCAACAACTTAAACTCCGTTGCTAAGCATGGGAGCACAATTTACATGAGAATTTACAGTAGCTCTAAACCCAAACCAAAACAAGCAAAAACATGAGACTAGCATGACTTTCTGCACACACAGTCAGCAGTTTAGCTCTTTAAAAGTTTTTCCTCCAAAATCAAACCATATTATTATTGCTATTTTCGTGAGTACTAATATTTCTCAGACTTTCAAGTTGTAACTAAAACATAGTTCTCCTGTGTCCTATGTAATCTAATAACAAAGACTATACAAACAGAATGACTTCTTAATAACATTTGTAACTATTCCTAGAGCCTCATGCAGGCGGATTTAATATCTGTATATGTTGACACAGTAGATTCCATTCAATAGGATTTTTTTTTTTCATTTAATTTAAGGGCCAGGGGAGTTTATTCTGGTGTCCCAGTCCACAGCATTAATTTGTAAAGAGAAAAGCACTTTGTGCTGAAACAGAAGAGAATAGTTTTGTGGCAAAATATTTCAGCTGCAAACCCCAAACTTGGAGAAAGCATGTGCATGGAGGAATGTGGACAGGGAAAAGTTCCAGATAATGCAGCACAAGCGAAACAGATTTCTTTCAGTTGTGGAGAACCACAGAGTGGAAACAGAAAGGTAAATCATTATTTGAAAAGTTTTCCTTTTCTAAGAAGAGGACAGAAAAGCTTGGATCACACTATAAACTTCACAGCATGCACCTTCATTTCTTTTAATTCCACTTGGAGAAAAAGGAGAGGAGAATAAAGGGTAATTGTAAACTTGGTCATAAAAAGGGTTAAAAATGGCTCCAAGTTAAATCCTCCAGATATTGTGCTCCCTGTTGTGCTTGCAATTTTGGACAATTACTGTTCATTAAGAACACATCTCTCCTAAAGCCAGCTGGCACTAGAGGAATCAGATATTTCATGAGGTAGACAGGGCCTACCTCCTTTGAAGTTCCTTTATGCGAACCATCATGTTGAGGTGTCCTTGGGAGTACTGCTCAATCACGTCACGGACGTCGTACGGCTTCCGAGCTTGCTGGGAAAGGAGGCAGGCAGCAAGTTGAAAGGTGAGCATTGACCAAACTAGATTTCTACTTCAGACAGGCCTTCATTCTACTTTTTTTATCTGCTCATTTTCCTGCCATTTTGCAACAGTTGTTGTAATGAATAAAAGAAACCTTGCAGCCATTGTGGGAGTGAATATTTGTTGTGGAGACGGAGCCAAATGATTCCCATTACTGTCAGTTAGAGTCATGTCTTCATGTCACTCCATACTGAGCAAAATATTAGCCCTTCACAGTGTATTTGGGAAACACAAACACAGGATGGATAATTTATCTGGGACTCCCATGTGCAGTATCTCCTGCCTCATTCCAAAGCCATGTGTTAATCATAATGTCAGGGGACTGAACCCCAGGGATTGGCCCAACTCAGAGCACTTGGACCCAGAATCAAACATCTCTGAAGACCAGAGATGTCTAGTGACAGAAATATTGCTGCTTGAGGAACAGGGAAGACAGATGCTCTGCATAAATCAGGAGACTGCCGCATGTAGGTTTTGTTTGTCATCCTTTGTCTTTCGTGATACCTTTGAGATCAGGGAAAAAAGGTGCAATTAAAATAAAAAAGGACAGATAAAAAATTGCAAGAGAGTGAAAACACTCCCACCTGCCCAGCTATATTCCCATCCTAATGAGAATCAAGGTGCCTCTGCCAAGCTTTGGTTTCTTGCTGCAACTACTGCGGCCAAATTTCGAAACAAGTCTGGAGAATTTGCAGAAAGTGATGTGGTTATAAAGAGTGCAGCACAGTGAAATTTTAGCAAGTAAAATCAACGTGTGTGGGGAGGTATCAATGCAAATCATGGCCTGTTGGAAAGACCAGCATTTTGAGAACCCTTATGGGAAATGTGGGGCAAAATGTCTCCCTTTTTGGCTCTGACTCAAGAAAAGAAGGGGGGGAGAAAAAAAGCAAAGGTAAACTGCAAATCTAGTAATTGAAAATTACTGAAAACAGCTCATTAGTCATCTTGTTGTCTGTTTGCACTCTGTCACAGCCTCAGCCAGAGCCATTAGCATGCACCACTGCACACATGCATTGAACACCTACAGTATGTGCTGGAGTCATGCTTGGAAGGCTGCCACACAATCCTAGAAATTTCAAATGAAAGCATGGAACTGGAATGGAAACAAATCCTGTGAAGTGAATGGAGAAGCAAGAGTTCTTCGTGACAAAATTCCTTCCCTGCACACAGTATATACCTGCACCAATACTTTCAGAAGAGTTGTGGTTTTGGAGGTGTGTGTGTGTGCATTTGAGTGCATTTGGGAGCAGAGGCTTTGTGGGGGAGAGAGGTTTCAGCTTTCAGCTTATCGTTCTGTTTTTGGTCGGGTTTTTTTCTCCCCCTTCCCCAGCTCCACATTTTGCAGACGCTGACACATCACTATTTCTGGCCAGAAAAGCAGCCTATTGTCCTCACCCCGAGAAGCAATGCCAATATCACTCTTTAGATGGACTAGGGGGGGTGCCTGGCGAGCATTTTGGCTAAATCCCGTGTCCTTTCCTTTGGACACTCTCTATTTAAACACCGAGCATGGCGCAGAGCCTGGATGTGCAGGGGAGCTTTTCCCTCCCCTCTCCCCAGTGAGTTACTATGTGCATAATTAATTCTACTCATTCCCAGTGAAATTTCTTTTCCCCCTCAAAAGAAGTCCTCTGACAGTTATCCCTTTTACCAAACCATCAGCTCCTACAGTTGCAAAGTGCTGCAATCTGCCTGAGTCCTCTCTGAAGCCGAGTAAAAAAGTCCCTCCAGCTTTCACCACTTTCCCCTCCTCTTTTTCCACAAAGATTTAGGTCTGGGCATCTTATGTCCTGCCAAACTTTGGCACAATCCCCTGTCATGTTTTTATTAGGAAATGCTGAAATGATACAACTGAAGCCAGGAGGTAATGGGCTTCCAGAGAAGTGTGGTAAATGCAGCACTTGTACAACTCCTTTGACTTTCATTCTGTTCATAATCCCAAATCCTGGCCATTTGAGCTCAGTATTCCACATTCAGCATGCAAAACTAAATAACATTACCCAGCTTTGAACTTCCAAAATTTAATTACTATGGGGAGTTCTATAAACTCTATTTCATGGCCCCAAGAAAGGAAGAAACAAAAGATTATTCCTTCTTCTTCTACCCTGTCACTGACTCACAGGATTCTCTCCATAAATTGATGAAATTCAGTTTTTAAGGTTTTGCATGACTGCCATTAGCTGACAGCTCCAGAAGATTAGGTCTCTAGTGGTTTGAAATACATTTATAAACTGAGTTTTTATTTTACAGAACTAGTGTCCCTATTTTCTTCTTCCTTTTTAAATTTTTTTTTTAATTTCCCATAGTGTTTATCTCTCTGGTATATTTATAGTATAATCCTGCTCTCCTGTTTTTTGCTAGTTTAACAAACTGACTTCTCCTAGTCTTATTTGAAAAGATAGGGTTATCTGAAGATACATGTTTGCATGGGATTAGGAAATATATAAAATGTTCTATCTGCCTTAATTTAGAGTCTTTTGAATGCTGGGATCTTATCTCAGGCTTCTATACTCTGTACTTCTACCCATTTAAGTGCTCAGTTCTAATCAAACTTCCCTGAAATGTAGGTTTTTTGATTTATTTTCTTAAAACCTCTTCAAAAGGATTATAAAAGGCCATTAACTTGCAGTGCATCCTCTTGAACAAAAAAAAAGCATGAACCTTGAGATGGAAATAATGAAGGCTTTGAAAATCAGTCCAGAAGTTAATTTTTCATTTCCATGGCATTTCCAACCCATGGATGATGAGAATGATTATATCAGGATCACATCCCAAACAAGATTTATCATAAAAAGTCTCATTAAACAGGCAAAATGAAACAGTATTTTCAATGTAGCACATTCAGTTTGAGCACTTTGTAACCCGATTGAGAAAATTAACTGAGCACTTCATAATGACAGCAAATTTCCAGACAGCAGATGCTCCCCAAGTTTATAAAATATGGCCTATGAGGTCCCTTTATGGGAAATACATTTTCAAATGTGAGTCACACCTATGAAAGCAACCTTGCACCCACAGTGCTCATCAGTGAAGCCTATTGATCTGTCAGCCATACACAGCATGGAATTGAACATTCCCTAATTGATCAGATCATTAATAATATTCTTGTTATGATCAGTATTTTTGCAGACACCCTGACAGAGGTTTTTTCACCCCAACACCAGTGTTTTCTTCACTTCTGCTAGTGTATGGGTAAGTATTGGCCAGTTAAACAAGCAGAAGCCCTAAAACCAAGTGCAGTAAAAAATGACTAGTAAAAATAATGATGCTGATTCCTCAAAGCCAGGAGTTTGTAGCATACTACATCCATGGATCACTGATATTAAAAAATCCACAAAAGGTGTGAGCCCAAGAATCTCAAGGCCACCTTTGACTTGTTACAGCCACCTTCACCAAGACAAGTCTCCTCTGAGAGCGCCTTTGATGTCCCAGGATCTCATGAGATGCACTTGGGATTAATCTTGCTGCTTACCTGAAATTTCCTTCTGGCCACAAAATACTGCATCCTCCTGATGACTTTCACAGCTGTTCTGTGTGCTTCAGTCAGTCTGCCAAGGAACACAAACACCGACAGACATCAGCTGGGGGAGGGCAGGAGGGAGGAAAAATGTCTCAATGGAAGATGTTGACTCCAAGCACCTAAATGTACAACTGTGTTTTATCTTTACAATGCAAAACTGCAGTGTAGCAAGCTGTGAGTGTGTGGATGCTTTGTTCTGCTGCTTTGCCTTCCTGCAAATTGTGGTTCTAAGTATTCAAAACTGATAGGTGAGACAATGAAAGCAGGTGTACAAAGATAATACATGTGGAAGGGATTAGACAGGATTACTGTCAATGCACACAACTGGCATCAGTTTGAAGAATATTAAATGTTCTTAGAACCATGACTGCATTCCTTATTTTGCATTTACTGAGTGTTTGCCCATGAGCTCTATTGCACAGAAATTAAGTCCTTCAAAAAGTACTTTGAAGGAAAGAAAAATCAGTGTCCTAAAAAAAAAGTAAATAAAAATGAACACAACACATCCTCTCAGCACACGTGTGTGTGTGTGTCTGTACTGGTATCCAAACACAGAATGGGACATTTTATAACTCAGCTGTATCACTTCACCTAGAGGATCCTGCATTTGCAGAACATTAATTGTGCCACTTGGCAGGCAATTAATTACCACACCTCTTCTTTATGGTGAATTTTGGCAGGGTAGAGAGGAAGCAGGAACATGCTAATTACAAGAATGAGTATTTTCTTGAAGGACTGACTCCTTCCCCACAGACTCCTTTATTCACTCAAAATAAGTGAACCAAAGAAAACAAAATTTTCCATCCAAGGAAGTTGTATTGTTGGGAAATCTATGTTTTATATGGACATCATCCTTGACATGTGATGATAATCCCAGGAAATTTTCCAGCAAGAATCTCCTGAAAACACAATCTGCTGCTTCTTCCCAGTGTGTCTGGTGGGGGAGAGGAAGTATTGGCTTGACCACCTACTTGGGTGCCACAGTTTAGAGACAAAGTCTTTAAAAAGTGCAAAGGTTACAGTGGATTATTTCAAATTGAAGGAAATAAAGGTTAATCAAGCAGGGACTGTGTTGTAAGAATTAGCATACTAATTCATTTTTATAATTATTCTTTGGGGAAAACAGTGCTTATCCTAGAATATGCTGAGCTGGAAGGGACCCATCAGGATCCCTGAGTCCAACTCCTGGTACCCCAATAATCCCACCCTATGCCTAAGAGCTTCTGATTGTTTGAAGATGCCATAGCCACAGGATTGTAAAATAAGCTTTCAGTAGCTTTTCCTTGCTTCTTCCATTTCAACTCCCAGAATAACATTAAATACATGCATAAATAGCTGTCTGTCCTGCCCATATGCCCATATTTCATTTATCTGTGTATATCATGCAGATCTCCACATAAATACACTCACACATGCAAACACACAGGAGACAAAGCAGAGCTACCTTTGTTGTGCACCATCAGCAGCACTGCTGAGGAGGAATCTTTACATTTGTGTAAGCCCATCAAGGGGATTTCACAAGTGTCACTGATGAGCTAGCAGCAGTTTAACCTGCAGGACCTTTATTATGGTGGAAAAAAAGCTCTCAGCTTGACATGCAGGGCCCCAGATGAGCTCCTGTGGCTGCTGACTAGAACAGAGATGACATTCTGCTTGCAAATGGCACAGAATTGATAAAGAAACCTTTGTCAGCCCCTACAACTATTTTTTTAAAAATAACCACAAAAAAAAAAATCACAGTTTAAGGTTTAGGGGTTAGCCCACCTCCCTTGTGTAGCAGTTAAGATAAAAACTTGAAATTATCCCCTAGAAATAAATGATATGAAATTTCATATATATACGTGAGGGGTTTTTTATTAGGCTAATCCATATGAGATGGTTCAGGCACTGTTTAAACAGGCTTAAATAGACAGGTTTAAATAAGTCAGAGATGGAACCAAACCAAGGCAGTAATTTCATCCTAATTCCCCCCTTCAGCACAAATCAGGGCTACAGAACTTTTTCCATTGTGTTAGCAAACCAAAGTTTTCAAAACAATGAGACTGAACTCTTGAAACTTGATGCACAGCTGAACAGGCCTCATTTTTAGAGAGAAAAGTAATTTATTTGTCAAATATAGCTAAGAAGGTCTCCCAACTATCATTCCAGAGCACTTGATATCATCATGTTCCAATTGGCAAAGCTCACACCAGTCTCATTGGGAGAAAATTCTGAAATAGAAGTGACTGCTCAGATTTGATGGTCACTGAGAGTCAGAAAAGTGTGAAACCTGACTTTGATGGAAAATAGCATGAAAAGGTGCAAATCCATAGACTGAGACATTTAGATAAGTCATCTTAATTGTCCCAATAAATCCCCAGGGAGCACAGCAGCTCCAGATGAGATAAATTCCTGCTCTGTACAGCAACCAGAGCTATCCTCCTGATGGGAAGTTGGGGCAGTGTGGCCATGATCATAAATATTTTTTTTGAGTTTTTAGCTGATTTTCATAGGTTTCTGACCACTAACATCCATAATGGATAATTACAACTACTACTGACCAGGTTACATTTATCCCGGAATGCAGCCCAGCATATCAACCCTGCTAAACCTTGTCTTTTATCCCAAACCCCTGGATTAGGCAAAACTCTTTCAGGCTTGAAGGTGTGGGTCTGTCATGTGCCAGAAACATCCACCAGGAGAGAAGAAATGGTCAGAGATGCTCAGGGCCCTGCTTTGGTAGAGCTCAGCAGGAGCACAGCACCACTTGCAGCAAATTCAGATATTTTGGGATATGCAGCTGATGAGACAGCAGCCTGAGGGGAGGTGTGACTGACCCCACATTTGCACACTCTTTCCATGTGGCATTTTCTATGGAAACAAATACAGAAAGGGACAGATCTACACAGGGACTGTGGTTTCTAACTCCCTCAGGGGTGAGGATTTAACTCCTTTCACAGCCTGGCTCCCAAAGAGCAGGACCTGAGCCCTTGCTCTGGGCAGGAACAGGAGTGGGTCGGTGCCCACACCTCTGTCCCTACAGAGCAGCCAAACTCTCCTTCTTCTGTGCACCAGAGGGCAGTGGCACACACACACACGAGGAGATGCTTTCCAGCACATCCAAACATTTAATTATTTTTAAAAATCTACCCAGAAACCCAAGCTTAAGCTGCCCTCATAAGGATGGAGTCCACACTGAGGGGGGTGGGTGGTTGCTATTGGTTGTGTTGTTTTGTCTGTATGTTATGCTCAAATGAATATATTTAGAGCTTTACTGGCACACAATTCCATGCTTTTCCATCTTTTAACTTAAACAACAGGAAATAACATTTTGTCAAAACCCTCCCTTAAAACACTTTGTAAAGGAGAACAAAATGAAATTTGAACAGAAGTGATCTGGCTTTGGGAAAGTTATGAACACATAAATTAATAATTGAAGCTTCCAACATCTGTAACTATAATGGATACCATGAAATGTCTATTGAAATAACATATCCTTGGATCTATAAATTGTACTGACATCATCCCTAACTGTGTCTTCAAAAGGACCCAAGGCAGTGTGTGCTCCTTACCTCTCTGCTCAAGGGTTTCTCAGCAGGATGCTCAATTTTAAAAGGGCTCACAACTATCCTAAATTACAAGGAGTCATTCCTAGTTTGGCTCCTGGGCCGTGCCTGTGGTAGGGCAGGCAGGAAGGGGAGGGGGTGGTGGTCCTGGACCATGGATGTTTGCACAGTTTCCACCCTGGGGGGATGCTCAGGATCACTTGGCAGCTACTCTGGAAGGGCTGGGGAAGGGGACTGGCTCAGCATCCCCCCTGCAGGCTCTGGCTATGCCTGTATGGGTGCAGAGCCTGGTGGGACAGCCCAAGGGCCACTGCAGGCTGGGCTTGCTCCTCTGCTCAGGGCTCAGACTGCACTGAAAGGCATCACTTTCAGCTAAAACACTTGGATATATTCAAGACTGCCTTTTTTTTCCCTTTTTTTTTTCTTTTTTTTAACTGCAGGAAGGCTGTAGCTTAAGCCAAAGAAGCCAAACATTTTCTTTTTTGTTGGAAATAATTGAACCAGAGGAGAAAATAGAGATGATGCAATCCAAAGCAACTGTAAAAACTATCCCACTGGGATGTTTTTATAATCTTCCTTTGATATGGCATTCTGTTTGTTAAAAGCTGGTGTTGACCAGTTCACATGTACTCGTTTTTTTCTTCTGCCTGGAGTCTGATAATTTCCAGCCTAATGTGCTTGGGTATTGGAATATGAATCCCAATATAACCAGTTAGATGGTGCCTGGGCCAGTTCTGACCTTCGCTGCTGGGCCAAAGGCAGCACTGCGGTGTTTTACCCCAGAGATACCTTGGCTGCTGGAGAGTGCAGCGGGGCAAGTCCAGGCTTGTCAGGACTCCGTTTACCTCAGGAGAGAGAGCTTCTGGCGATGGTGGAGAGAAAGGGAGTGGATTCTGCTAGAAGGTTGCCAGATGTTTATTCCATGGGTACAGAGATGTCTGCACCGGGCCACTGCTGCTAACAGAATGGAGGCCACATGGTCTCATTAACATTTTAAGCTCAGGACAGGGGAAGGGGAGGGGACAGGTGAGCCACCAACCAGGTGAAAGGGGCAGGGTCTCAAGGGACTAGGGACACCTATCACACGACGCCTTGCTGGTATGTTAGCCTGATTGACAGGGCACACTCAGCGAGGGGCGAGGGGGAAGGGAGAAGGTAAAACAGGATATTGCAACACACCACAACACTTGGGAATATTTTAAGTGAAAAAAGATACCTAAATGCCTAAAGCCAGGCAGAATTACAATTATTGCAGGCTATGCTGAGGTCCAGCTCAAGTCTCCAAACAAGCCTGATAGGTGGGATGCATTTTCAGTCCAGCAGCATTTTTTAATCATTAGAGTTGACTTTAGTGTAGGGATCACGGAAGGGACTTTGCCCAGGCTGGGCTGCAGGGTGGCTGCAGATAGTGGAATGTGCATTCCACACTGGTTTTCCTGAAGTTTATTTAGGTGTCATGAATTAGAGGAGTTATTCAGTGTAACATCATGAGCTGTGGAAAACAAAGGCCACTTCAGCAAGGCCAGTTATAGCTCTCTGTCCCAATTGGCAAAACTGGTTTGAGGATACACACTCACAATATGTGGGTTACTGCTGAGCTTCATTCATTTGTCAGATTTTTATTGCTTAGCAGGAAAATACACACAGAGTCACACTAACTCTGTTTTGATACTGGTCCCTGGATGGTTGGTAACTCCTGCCCAGAGTAACATAGAGCATCATCTGCTCTGGAGCTGTCCACTTGGCATTAGTTGCTAAGGCAGCACAAACAGGGACTAAATCAGTGATGGCAACTGAAATGTACAGAAGTTACTTGAGAACTCAGCCCTCCATCTGCCTTTTTGCTTTCCCATCACATTTGATTAAGATTATTCACTTTCCACCTCTGCTTCTAGGAAGAACATTGATTCCTAGTCTGAACTTTTAAGTTTTTTCCCATGGGCAATTATCTCAAATGGGCTGATATTTCATTGGTAAAATTTAAAGGAAATCTTATTTGCATGGAAAACAAGGGACAAGAAGGGTGGGAGCAGAGGAATCAGAAAGAAGACAAAATTACAGAGCTTTTTGCAGGCAGATGAAGCAGTTGGCCATATGAAGTCACACAAAATGGTTCTCATCACAAGGGAAAGGATCTTATATACTGTGATTTTAAAACTAAGGGAAACTGCAATGTCCAAATTAAAAAAAAAACAAACCACCTTCTCTATAAATGAAAATATTATTGCCTTCAGCCAAGCCAAGCCAGACAAAATGCCTTGAGCTCTTTAAACCACAGGAGCTAAGAGGAGGTTGCAGCTTGAGTCTGACATGCAAACACCTGGAACTGTCAGGCAATGATCCTGATTCCAGAGCTCATCCCAGGCCAGGAGCAGTAGAGAAGTACAACAGAAATATAACACGAGAGGTTTCCAGCCTTGTAACATTTCATCAAAGTCTTGTAAAGAACAGACACTTCTGGAGCATTTCCACCCCTTACATGATGGAAATTCTATAAGATGCTATTTACACTGAAACCCGAGGGAACATTTCAGAAAATTTTGGCACAACTTTACTTTTCCCTTTATTCCTAATCACCACTCCACCTTAAATCTACCTCACCTCTATTGTAACTATATCCTTACCTGAACCTTTTCAAGCCCGTGTTTGGCTCAAAGCTACAAATAAATTAGGATTGGCTTCTCTCAGAGCAGAGCAGCCTGGAGGCCTATTTGGCTTCACCAGGCTCTGCTGACAGCCTGAGTTTGTGAAGGAATGCTGCAGACTGCAAATCCCTCCTCTGCAGGTACAGTCCTGGGCAGGAAAGAGTACAGAAGTGAGAGAGTACAGCTTGTGAGAGAGTATAGCTTGTGAGGGGCTGCTTTCTGGGATCTGGTTGTTTTGCTGAAGATTTTGTGGTATTTGCTGTCTCCACCCAGCCACCCATCCCACATACACTGCTGCCTCTGAATTCATTCCAGAACACAGCTGCCTCTACTTCTACCTGCCCCTCTAACCTGGCCTTCCCTGAAGTGAAGGGGAAAGAAAGCAGATTTCCTACAGCAGGGAATTTAGGGGCAGGGAAGACAGGACAACAGCTCTGAGGGCAAACTACCAGAAGAGGAAGAACTAGGACACGTTTAGAGGCAACAACAATATATTGGCAAAGGAAACACCACTGGGAGAAGCAGCAGCACAGGGTGATTTCTTCATGTTGTCCAGGAACAGAATAAAGTAAGCAAAAAGCTCCTGAAAATGCTCAGAGGTGGATGTGACCTGCTCATTGAATGTGATTTCATGAAGAAGAAAAGCCCCTGGACTTGGAGTTGTTTTTCTCAACTGCAGACAGTTGGAGTTTTCAGTTACAAGTTTGTTCTGTAATATTACAAAGTGGGTTTATTGAGAAAGTGGGAGAAAAGCACTGTGTTAGTCCCCTGCTAATTAAAATGCATAATTAAAATGAGTAATTAAGCTTACTACAGAATGCTCTTGTGTCTGGGAGCCCAACTGCCCTTGGACAACAACTCATCTGCTGAACTGTCTCTGGGAATTAAAGTAGTCATTGGATACTGTGGTTACATCTTTCCTCTATTTTTTGTTGGCAGCAAAATAAAAGTCCCTGGTCTCTTTTCTGCCATTTTATTTCTTCCATTCTTGCAATGTCAGAACAAACAAGATGATGTCATAGGAATGTCTTTTCAGTGTGGAAATGCAAACACAGAAAGATTTTCTTTTTTTCTTTTTTTTTCCCTTTTTTTTTTCCTGAGCAAACAGCTTCTAGAAATTGCCACAATAACTTCCTGTGTTAGCTCTGACCATCACTACTGCTGGTCCCAGGATAGGTGAAGTGCTCCTGTCTCCATGCCAGCTCTCATTTGCTTAGAAAACACCCTTAAACCACAAACCCCTTATTGGGATGTGGACAGATACTGGCAGATAGTGACATGTTTTTATCCCACATATTACAATATTCACTGATCCTAGCAGCTAAGTAATTTTTTTTTTTTAATTCTCTCTCCTTAAAACTTGATCTTCATCAATTCATCTTTTAAAAAATGCCTACAGACCATCTAGCTGCTAAAAGACACTGCAGAGACAGCCATCATCAAGTCCAAACAACTCCCCAGAGACACCTTTCTGGAATCTGAATAGCCTTCACATCTGTGCAACACTGCCTTATTCCACAGGTTCTGGTTTGCTCACTTTAAAAAAAACGCCACAACCAAAATTAATGAACTTTAGGACTTCATTTGCCTCCTCTCTGTATTCAGCATTTATGGGAACAACGTGGTGTTGTTAATATACACCAATGACTGAGCGCTGTATTTATGCCTCAATGATT
Organism: Zonotrichia albicollis; assembly: GCF_047830755.1. Taxonomy (NCBI): domain Eukaryota; kingdom Metazoa; phylum Chordata; class Aves; order Passeriformes; family Passerellidae; genus Zonotrichia; species Zonotrichia albicollis. The sequence continues at coordinate 18,884,960 of NC_133822.1, forward strand.
TTCTGTCATGAGAATATAATGCCTGGCAAAGGCTGATTCTCTGAAATACCAGTTTGTTTGGGGTCATTAATCTTAATTCCTATCTTGTCTGAATAGGAACTGGATAACAGTCAAGTCAGGGAATAGTTCTGAGAATTAAAACTTCAATGCCTTTTGGGCTGCCCAAGGCTTTGCATTTCTTTTAAAAAATATGAAATTAATTAATGAGTACCAAGTGCAAGGGAGAGACCCTGTGGAATAACCCAAAATGCTTCTTGTGGTTTTAAAAAACAAAAAACCAGTGGCTTTTGGCAGGATCTTTCCTTAGTAGTTCTTGTGATTTAGTAGTTGCAGCAGGGGCTGTGGAAACATAACTCCTGGTTTCTTGAACTGATTGATGTGACTGGCCTCTGTGTTTCCTGGTGCTCTTGTTGAAGTTCTTTTACCTGACTGTGCTCTAGTTTATATGTCTATAAAATAGGTGTAAAACCTGTCTAACTCATGGAGCTGTCATGGGGATTTTAAAGCAATTAGCAGTCCCAAATGAAGTTGTAATTTATTAATAGAATGAGTCAGCAGGAAAAAAAAAAAGAGTAGTGATAATATGTTTATCCCTTAATGGTGATAAGAAACAAGGGATACTGGTCTGCAGCTTGGGATAAACTGCAAAGTCACTGAGCCCTGAGCAGAGGCTGCTTTCCAAAGCATTCTCCCCTCTCTACCTGCCCTGCTCCTCCTCTGAGCACCTGAGCAATCCATGTAGGAATCAGTTCCCTGTTCACCAGACCCTGGCAATGCAAGACACCCAGAGCATCAGAAGCCAAACCGGACCATTAGATCGTAAATGTGACCTGCTCAACAGTGCAGGGGATTGCATTTCACACAGCTGCCCTTACCCTGAGCCAAAACCCTTGTGTAGGACTAAAGTAACTTTCCAGAAAGGCAACTGGCCTTGATAGAAAGACCTTTATATACTGTTAAAAAGTGCCTTATTTTTTATTTTAATTTGTCAGCATTCAGCTTCTAGGCTCCTCTCTCCAACTGGAGTAGCAGAGCAATTTTAGCCTTTTCCAGGCCTATCTTTATTCCAGGGACCTTCATGGGTGCCAGATGCACAGCCCATGGCCTGGCAGGGAAACCAGGCTATAGTGTGGGGAGGAGAGAGTACAGTACTGCCCTCTGTGGAATTGCAAGGGGAGACTGAAATTCTGCATTTTTTTTTTTTCATTATTTTTCTGCCTGTGGTTTGAATCATGCTACCAGTAATTACAGAAACTCATAATGGAAAGGCTTAGACTTGCTAGAATGGAGAATGAATGGGAAGGTCTGTGTGTGGAAGTGTTAGAAAGGGAACACCAGCAAAAAAAGCCCTGTGAGGGTGGCAGGTGCATGGACATCACAGCATAATTATGAACAACTTTTGAAAATACTCAGTTCAGGAATACAAAGGAACAAGTTCAGTCAGAACTGAAAAAGACCACTAAGAGGTGATGGTAGGACAGTACAGAACAGGGCTGGAGTTTTTAGACACTCTGGTAAGAAGACAGAGTAGAGGAAATAAACCCTAATCATTCCCAGAGGTGTCAGAGCACAGAGGAAATAAAAGATCCTGGTCACTATCAGCTACCAAAGGCAAAAAAGGTTTGGTGGCACCTGGGATCCTGAGAATGTCCCAGCATGAACACTCAGCAGAGCATTACATGGCCCTCCACACAATGGCAAGAAATCCTGAGCCTCCCACCTGGAAGCTGAGCTGGGACACAGGCTGGGGGACACACAGAATGGTGTTTGTGAGTACCTGCTTATGGGATGTGAATGGCTGAAACTTGCCACCTTCGCAGAAAATTACTTCGCCCTTTGCTAATGTTTGGTATCGAGCATTGGGACACAACAACCAGTTTATACCAGCAGAAAAGCCCTTTGAAAACTGGTTGTCAAAGGGATCTCCTCTTTGATCACCTGCAGATTTGCCTTTTCAAAGTCTTCTCAAACCCACAGATATCCCCTCAAGGTCCATGCAAACTTCTATCACAACCCATTTTGAGCCCCAATGCCAGTTTTTACAAATCCCTGTGCCAAGAAAGGATATTGCTTTGCTACTGGAGGAACTGCCACTTCAAAACCAGACAAAAATCATATATCTTTAAAAAGAAAAAAATTAATGTGCTTGAACTGTTTTGCAGACAACAGTGATCATAGTCATAGAAGCTCAGAGGGAACTTTACGTGACCACAGACACGTATTATTTTTCCACTCTGTATTTCATGTAAGAACATGCATAAAAATCCTACAGGTCTCACTTGCCTAATACTGAAAATATGCAGTGCTTATCAATAGTTTACAATAGAAATAAATATCTTGTGAGGAAATTGCAAGCATCACTTGTGAAAACAATCACTGAAACCAGAAGTTTTGCTGAGCTGCTTATTTCAAGAGATTTCACTTACTCATTGAGAAACTTCTTTCTGTTCAGAGATTGTGCATTTTTTTCTTTACTTTCAGGAAAAGATGCTATCTCTTGGCATTTTTATTTTTCTGGCAGACTTTTAGCTCAGCCAGTGGATGAACAGAAGGAAAGTGTTCATATATTAATTGCTTGTGACTTACTATTAAAGAACAGGAAAAATTCTGTTTTCAATGTAAGTGAGGAAATCTGCGCCTTCGTGCTCTGGGGAATTCTGATTTTCCTGTCTTTGTTTCCATCCTAACACAAAGGAAAAATACTTTAAAAGTCATTACAAAACAAAAGATTCTGAAAGCATTTGAACCTGAAATGATAATATGCTTCAATTTTGCCCCCTCCATTTTAAATGCACTTTTGATTAAAAAAAGAAATATTTTATCCTCTCATGAAATGAATACATTTTACCTGTTTTATGCCCTTTCTCCTCCCTGTAACTGGGACTCTTCCCTGCAGACAGACCCTGCATTGCATCATCTGCTGCAGGATGAAGACCACATGTCAGAAAAGATGTAAACTGGTTTACAGGACACTACTGAAGAATGACATATCCATGCTATGAATCCCATGAAACAGCAAATCATCCTGGGAAGACTCAGTTCAAATAATGAAATGAGCTTTGACAATTTTCCACTGATAACAATGTCCTGAATTCTGCCTGCATCAAAAGAGTTTTGTTTTCACTCCTCTGTTACAAAATTAAATTCATAAAACTTCCACTGCCCTCCAAAGTTTTGTCATGGAAAAACTCCATTTTTAAGTGTTTTTTTCTCTCTCTTTTGAAACATCATCAGCTCTTTTTTTCATGGAAAGTTATTAGCAAATGAGTATCTGGTAGAAGCAAAAGATAGCCATTTACTCTGGAGTGCAGGAGGTGAGCTAATTAGCAGGATAATGGCTATTAGTGCTTCAAAGTCTCAACCTTCTGGGTTTTGATTTTTTTGTGTGTGTTTTGTTTGGGTTTTTTTAATTGGGCCTTGAGGATGCCAGTACTTCAATCAAAAGTGTTTCTAAATAATTATGCACTCATTAAGGTGGCTAACCACCTGAATTGCTTGCAATTAGAACACTTGATATAAACAATTAATTATGTTAGCACTGCTGAAGGCTGTTTTTAAGATCTAGATACAGAAATATGTTCAAACAAAGCAAACCCCAAATCACAAGGGGATCTTTATTTCATTTGACACATGCCCACTGATTGTTCTCTGACGGCACTCTGAGAACTCCTCTTGAAAGCCCTGTGTATGAATGAAATAAAAACTGGGAATGATGTTATCAGGACTCCCACTGAAATGGAATGATTGTCTTAATCCAAGGAACTGATATATAGAAATTGCCTCAAATCGGTTTTGTCTTCTCCTTGAGCGACTGGCTTTATTCTGGATCTGAAGGAACTTACTGCAGAGATGATGCCGCAGCTCAAGCATTTATGTACTCAAGCCCAAAATTTCAGTGCTCCAAAAAGTGAAATAGGTCATGACCCTCTGTACATGTGGAGCTGAAGTAAAAATGTACTTCTTCTCCTCTAATTTAATTCTCTTACACAGAAGTCTCCCAGCATTCTGCTGTCTTCCAACAAGTCCTCACAACATTGAGCTGGCTTGATAATGAATTACAGGTGTAGTTTTCTAAAAGTTCACAAAACTATAAACTTCAACCCCATTCCAAAGGAGTTTGACACAATTTATCTTTTTGCTTGGCTATTATGCAAAAAGAAACTATGCAAAATCTAAGGTTTGGCATGGATTTGAAACAAAACCACTTGAAAGGCTGCAAATTAAAGTGAATTTTCTTTGACAATTTCAGTTTGCCCAAACCTGAAACTCAAAGCAAACCTCAGGGCAGAAGTGCAAACCAGAACAGATAGAAATCAACACACGTTTACACAACATTCCATGAATCAAAGGTACCTGACTTCACATGACACCAAGCAGAGGCTGACAAAACAGGAATCAGATAGGAACAGTTTTGAGCATGATCTTCACATATGTGATACTTCACATTTAACTAAATAATTCAACTCTCCTATTACCAGTCCTCTAACCATGAAGACTCATAATCTCAAGTTTTAAGGTCTTTTTCCAATCTTAAAATTCCTATTGTCATCACTTCAATCTTTCGCAAGTTTTCAAGTCTCATGCTGTGAGAACTACAGGGGAAATAAAACCATTTTATTCTACCCAACCCTATTTTAAAATGTGTTCTCTGCAGAATAATCACCTGTACTGGTGACCCTGTTGAGTCTGAGTGATAACTGATAATTCCCCTAAATTATAAAGTGTCATCAAGATAATTGATAATGGACACTTACAGACTATGGAGACTCTTGAAAATGTACAGGAAGTTTTAAAAAAATATATCATCCCTGCGTGTTGTTTTTCAGATACCTCAGGCTGGGTTTTGAAACTGCAGTTTCCATTCCTGGCAATAAAGTGAAACCCTGAAGTGTTTACACACCTCTCCTACACCTTCCAAAATAGCTCTTTAATGGAAGTACCTAGGGAATGGGGAACTAGTTAACTTTCCAAATGACTGAGGAAAAATACCTGCATAGGCCAAGATCTGTTCAGAATTAATGAAGAGCTTGATTCTGCAAACCCACATCCAAGTAATTCTGTACATGAGTTATTTCCCTGAGAGCAGAGGCTGTGGACAGGTATCAAACCATATTAAAAATTAAAGTTTGCAATATGGTAGCCCAATTATGCAATTAAAAGTGTGTTTCTTTTCAGGGAGTGTTCTTCAGTTATTTATCCTCATTATTTCTACATGATTTTATTGCATATTTTCATATTGGTCACAAGAAAATTGGGCATTTTGGAGACAGACACATATATGTATAAAACACCACATTTAATTCACTTCCATGAGTTAAGCCCTTTGGTAAATTTCAGAAAATACTTAAACATGCACTAAAGTATATGCAAAGTTCTAGGTTGTGAGAATAAATATGGAAAAATACAAACCTGATTTATAAGCTCAAATTAATCTCTCAAGAGTGATTTAGGCGTAGCTTTAATAGCATGAAAACAACTAATTTAAGGACAGGAGTAATTCAGTTTTGACTGACTTGGCAATCCTTTGTTCTCTGGGTCATGTAAGTGTTGAGTAAATTATAAACCTGTAATTCTATCCTGAGGTCAAGGAACTTCAGAACTGATTTGATATATTGGTCTCCTGGAAAGTTCTTCCAAGGCCACTACCCACTAAACTGTGTTTATGAGTTGACTGCATTAACAACTGATAGTGTCATATAATATTAGCAGAGGTGAAATATACCCTTAAAAAGAAGAATGTGCCCAAACTGGGATTTTTCAACGAGAGACAGATAATCAGATGTATCTGTGAGAAGTCAAGTTTCTACAAAGTACTGAATAAAACAAACATAACTGAGAAAAGGTGTAGATGTTTGACTTCAGGAAGAGAACCAGACTGATTATTCTTGTGAACATTACATGGGATAATTCTGTGTTTGCAAAGCAAAACTTCACATTCATATCTTACATGGGCAAAAAGAAACAAGCCATCAACTACTTTTACAGACTACGTCAGAAGCATAAATACATTAAGAAAATAAGCAACTGCTCATTCAATGCAGACTTTGCTGTATCCCATAACACTTGCCATTGAAAACCTGAAATGGGATGTAAAGTGAGATGTTTTCCATTCAAGAATTAAGTGTGCATTATAGTAGCACTTCTTAATTTTGAACCTTTTCATGTTTCCAAATGAAAGCCTTCTCACTGCTAAAGAAATATACTGTAAAGCCCAGAAAAAGAGCCTGGACTATTCTTTCATCATCAGGCAAAAATTAAAGTTAACGGTCCTCAAAGTGTTTAGGGCTATTTCTTTTGCCCAACATCACAGTACTTACTAGTAAGAGGTATATTCAGATTACTCTGTTCAGTTCTGATTTAAAAGAAACTCAATAGTAATCACAATCTGAAATCTTGAAATCCTTAAGAATAACCTGGTATTAAACTTAAGCATTTCTGTGAAAAATCAGAATTAGGTTCCCCCCACCTCCAAGCCTGTAGATTTCGTATTGATATTAATATCTTCTGGTGACAATGAATATTTGTCCTGGATAGTCCTTGGCTATCTCCTTTCAAATTATTAGCAAGAACACTAACTTCACTTTTACTGTATGAAAATCCAACAGCTGGTTAGATTAACCAGCCATAAACACACACCCGGCTTAAAGAAATAATCAACACCAGAATTAAAACTCCTCAGACTCTTCCCACAATGGGTTACAGCATTTGACCTGGGCACAGAGTAAAAACACTTTGAAAAGTGGCATTACATTGTTGACAGTACTTCAGGCTCTTCCCTGGCTCCTGCCCCTTGTCCCAGAGAGCCGAGCTCAGGGCCTGCCCCTCCTGTTCCCCTCAGCACAAGCTGTGACTGCCATGGCTGCCCTCAGCCTCCTCCATCTGAACAGACCAAGTGCCCTCAGCTGCTCCTCACATGGCTTCCCCTCAAGGCCCTTCACCACCTTCGCCTTCCTTTGGACACTCTCTAATGGCTTTATGTCTTTCTTACGTTGTGGCACCCAAAACTTCACACAATATTTGAGGTGAGGCTGCTCCAGAGCAGAGCAGGACAATCCCTCTGTGGCCCAGCTGTGCCTGATGCCGCCAGGACAGGGATGTCCCTCCTGGCTCCAGGACACTGCAGCCTCATGTCCACCTGGCCATTGACCAGGAGCCTCTCCAGGTCCCTTTCCCTGGCACTGGTGTCCAGTGTGTCCGTGCATCCAGGGCTGCCCCATCCCAGGCCCAGGATCCGGCCCTGTCCCTTGGTGACTGCCCAGCCCCGCCATTTATGGGGGTCTCTCTGCAGGGCCTCCCTGCCATGAGGGAGTCCACAGCTCCTCCCAGTTTAGTGTCATCAGAAAACTGACCAAGTATTCCTCAGGGTGCTGCACCCAGGTCATTACTGAGGAAGTTGAAGAGCACAAGGGCTGATGATGGGGCCCTGCAGAAGCCCCATCAGTGCCAGCCTGATGTCACTGCAGGCACTGTCACCCTGTGTGCCCAACCTGCGAGCCTGTTGCTCATCCATCATGTTATCCATCTGTGGGCTGGACAGTTTTTCCAGAAGAATCCTGTGAGAAACAGCATCAAAAGTTTTGTTGAAGTCCAAAAACATTTATCTCCGGGCTTCCTTGGATCAGCTAGATGGGTTACCCTGTTGTAGAAGGAAATCAGGTTTGACAAGCAGAACTTTCCTTTCATGAAGCCATGCTGGCTGTGACCAATGACTGTGCTGTCCTCCAGGTGTTTTTCAATCCCTCCCAGAATCATCTTTTCCATGATTTACCGGGGCACTGAAGTGAGACTGATGCAGCTTTGTGAATTGGCTCAGAGCTGGATCTCAAGGATGAGGGACAGGGCAGAGAGGGAGGGATGTGCAGCTGGGAGCAGGACCTGCCCATCAGTCATGGAGAGCTTTGTGTTGGCTCAGCCTCAGCCTGACTCACTCCTTCAGCTCAGGAACACCACAACAGGCATCTGACAGATTGTGAAAAAACAGGGGAAGCCTGGCAGGTTTGAGAAGCAAGTGCTGTAACTGCATCTGGCAGGGGAGGAGGGCAAATTAGCAGTGAAAACAGCCCGTGCTGATTTGAGGACGAGGGCACTTGAACTGTCTGGCTGGGAGGTGGCTTGCATAAATATTATTTACATTATATGCAAGGTAGAACTCATCTTCTTATGCTGAGCGCATGGCACTGGCATGCTCCTCACTGAGGGTCACAGGGAGTTTAGCTCAGGTCTAGGTTTTAACAACATCAATAGAAGGGTGAGGGCTTGAAGCAAGGATTAAACTCCGGGTTTAAGTTGCACCACAAACTTCTCCCCAAATATTCTGTGAGTAGCAACTTCTGACTGTTCACTGTGAAAAGCAATAAATTTGAACAGATGATGTGTGGGACAGAAGATTTAGTGACTAAAGGCTGCCTTCTACAACACACAGAGTACCTAAATTTGCAGTCACTGTTTTGCTTTTTAATCTCCATTAAAAGCATCTTCTTAATTCTATATTTGAGTTTCTTGGTGTATCAGTACTACAAAATAAAATTTCAGTTTGCTAATGTTTATCAGCTGTATTCTAAATGAAAGATATTTTCTAGGAGATACTGAAATAAAATTCCCTCCTCCCTCATTTTAGATAATATATACTGTATGGAGAGTATATGCTGTATTGTATATTTTCTATAAAAACATTACACTTTTAACTTCCTTGGGACCACGTATATAAATATTTGTACATGAAATTATAAGATAGGCTTTGAAATTTATGCCATAAATTTCTGTTAATGTTCTAAAAATATTTGTTCAGGAAAATGAAATTGCAGTAAAATATTTTACTACAGATCAGTCAAAGGTTCTCAAAACTTTATATTCTTAAAAAACAATCTTTCAAGCTATAAGACAGAGCTCCATTTTAGATATAAAAAGGCAAATTTAACCAGCTTGTCTTGATTAATACCAAGCAGTTTAACATTTTAGAAAACACTGAGATCTAAAGTGGAATAAAGTCAAGTTGTCGGCATTTTCTTTTATTACATACATGTTTTAATTTTGTTGTCTAGAAACTTATACTGTTAGAGGCAAATGGCAGTGGATGGGGGATTATGTGCATATTTCCTATTGCAATTAGCACTAACGAGAGCAGGATGTGCTGCCCAGCATAAAAAACTCCAGGCACACAAATTGTTAATAAATTTGACTCACAAGCCAGAAAATGAATGCAGCATTCAGAACAATGTGTGGTCTCAGATCTATTTCTGAGGGGGTTCCTTGAGTTTTTCCAAACCTCAGTCAGGAGCTCAGCCCCACCTGGAGACTCCCAATGGCTTTTGCCACTCACAGTAGAAGCTCCTCCACCATTTCTGCTCACACAAAACTCCCTTAAGCGACAGCAGCTTTCCCTCAGGAAGGTTCCAAATAGCCCCCAAATTGCAGGCCCAGCATCAGCAGCTTTCCTGTGTGTCTTCATAAAAAGCTGTTTCCCCTCCAATCCCCACCTAAAGACCATGGTCAGGTGAGTTTGAGTCCCCAGGAGTTCTCAGCTTTCCCAGGAGCTCAGCACAGCTGCAGACAGCCCTGAGCCCAGCTCACACTCACACCTCACACCTCATTCTGCTGACCCAGCTCCCGTGGGAGAAGGTTCCTCACTGCAGCCCCTGCTCACATTGTCTGGCCCTGACTGACACCTTGGAGTGGCTACCTAAAACAGAGCCTAGACAAAATTAGGAGAATAAAAGTGGGTATTAAAGGCCTTCAATAGGTTCTTGGGCACCCAAAAACCTTGCAGAAGCTACACCCAAGATGGATGATGGTCACAAGTTCTGTACACATAAGCTTGGTCCATTTACATATCACCTGGAAATGCCAGCTGCCAAAACTTGCTGCCTGCCCTGCCTTCTCTGCAGGAATCCCACACCTCTGGGTGCCAACATCCCTCGGGGTGCTTGTGCTGCACAAACTGAGCAGCTGCCCAGTGTCAAGGGAAGAGCACAGAGAGATTGATGGGCAATGGGCACAGGCTCAGGTTTAGGAATTTAGTCCACCAATTTACTAATCACCAAGAATCTTTTAGATGTGCCCAAATACGTTTTTCCCTAGCAGCATTAGTGTGTTTTCCAGAAGATGGAAATAGTTTTTCTTCCTCTCATTCCCATCAACAGCAAGCAACAGCTCCTTGGCCTTGTATCAATTTTAATTTCTATTTTTTTTAAGGGGGAAGGGCATATTTTTGTTCTTCTTTCCAGACTTAACACAATTTTCTTATAGTTCATGTTTCACCTCTAAACACAACAAACTTAAGGTCATCTCAGGTGTTGCTCAAAACAAAAGAATCAAGAACACCAGTAGTCACACCTATATTAGAGACAGATCTCCAAAAACCACGTCTCTACATAGAGTTTTTCTGTTTTCCATTGCAATAGATTCTGGTAAGAGAGGAAAGATAAAAAAAAAGAATTTATATACTATTTTTCTGTATCTCCTTTCCAGCTGGCCCATAGAACAGTTTTACAACTCAAGTGTTGAATCAAGGCTAGGAAGTCACTGTGTCATTACTGCTAAAGTATATTTTTGTTTCTTGAACAACAGCAAATGCATTCCAGAAATAAAAATTGCTGACAGACTTTTAAAAATAATGTCAGGCGGCAGCACCAACCAGGAGAGTTTAGGAAATGCCGTATCTGGGGTACCTTCACAACTCAGTTGACGCCTCTATGCATTAGCATTATACTAGGATTGCTGGAGTTCTCAAAACAAGTGAAAATATACTCAGTTATTATCTTCTGCACTACATTCAGCTGAGAATGGAGAAAGTTTACTACAGTCTCCCTTACCTGATTTATGTTGGCTTTTGCAATGAAGTTCAGGTGACTGCAATTTTTTTTCTTAATGTAAAGAAAATACCATGCAGTAAAAATAGCACCACAGTAGGGAAGCTCCAATTCTTGTACTCATTTCAAATCTGAGTCACTGCACAAACATTAGAATAATCCTAAACCAAACAGCAAGCCCATTCTTACAGCTACAGGAAGGTGGTAGGGAAATCAGGGTTGAGCTCATAAAGGTGGGAGGCTGAAACACCTCAGAGATGGACGGGCCAGGTAATTCAGCCACTAACCAGCCTCAGCTGGTAAGGAAAAACTGAAGCCAACACGGGTGTGCCTTTCTTCAGGCATGACAGCACACTGCAGTGTCAGCAATGTGAATGCTGAAAACTGTGTGTCAAAGGCCTGAACTAAAGTGCACAGGACCCATTCCATGCAGGAGGAATTTGTACCAAACTGGGAGGCAGGCTGGGCTTAGATGTCTGTGCAGCTTTGCTGGTGATCTTGGTTACTCTGGGTTCCTCAGAGGCCTTGCTTTTGTCCAAGAAGTTGATTGCAAACTCAGTGAAGAACTAAAGATGATGACATAATGTCCCACTATATAAAAAACCCAAAAGCGTTGAAGAAAAAACTTAGTACAAAAGCTTTCTATTCATCAAACATCATTGATGTTTTTTTACACCTGGAAAGACAGAAATCTCAAATCAGTGTTCACAGAGAAATTTAATTTCTTTTTTCATTTTTTTTCAACATACTTGTGTTCATAGTTGCAAACTTAAGCCATAGTGCCTAATAGAGGTAGCTTCGTGTCAGAAATTTAGAATTCAAACTTTTACCTCAGACAGTAACTCGGATCCACTGTGGCAAAACAGACACAAAAGCTAAAAGTCAACAAGACCACAAAACCCTACTGCTGAAACTTCTGACTTGTGCCTTTGACTTCATGACCATAAGGTTTCACTAAAAGAGTGTTTGGATTGAATATATTTTCTTTGCATTCTTATTGGAGATGGGTTCATATGAGAATTGTATCTTTGTTTTTTGGGATTCCATCTGCTCCCACTGCCATTGCCCTCTGTGTGAGCCTTTCACAAATGGCTCCTGTGGACACAATTCAGGGCTTCAGGTGAGGAACAGTTGCAAGAGAAAGATTAACTCTTCAGATGGGAAGGTCTCCCTTTCATTCAGAACTTCCTTGATAAGAAAGAGTGAGAGAGGGTGGAAAACAGGAGAACAGACTACATAGCAGTGACAGAACTGTCAGTGTTTAGAAGTGTTCCTAAAGAAAATGTTGCTCTGAACTTTTTCTTCAGAAAAGTTCCTGCCTACATGCAAAAGGTGCTGGGTTGACAGAATGGGTAACATGAACTCCCTCAGAATTAGATGATGTTCTGCCAGAGCTATAAAAAAAAGTATAAGAATGAAGTAACTTAGTCACCACTAAAATCATAATTGTACACTCATCCAGGTTGGAAGTGCAGCTCAATCCCTTGTTAGCTCAGGGCTAATGTCAAAGTTAGGTCAGGCTGCTCAGGTTTTGAGAATCTTTGGAGCAGAATCTCCATTTATGAGGTAATAATAACCCCAGAGGCCCATCAGGCTGGCAAGCTTATTCCAATATCACATAAAGGAACTGGGATCAGCTTTGTGGCATGAAAATCACTCAGCACACTACACAGAAATACAAGTAAAGGACAACACTATGACTGCAAGCGTTTAAGAAAATTTCATTCAGCATATTTTTTATGGTTTATGGAAAGGATTTTGGAAGGGCAGCAGAAAGACCAGTTTCTTTCCCAAAAACTACTAATGAACTGTTGTGTGACCTCAGGCAAAATCACTTCAGTGCTCCATGCTCCTGCTTCCCTCCCCACTGGGTCTATTTAGACTGGGAGTGCTCAGGGACAGGGACTGTCTCTCCCTGTCTATTTACACAGTGTCTGACACAGCCAGCCCCTGATCCTGCAGGGGACCTACAGATGCTATTGCATTACAGAAAAATAACAATAGTGACAAGCAAGATGGAACCAAATTAGGCAAATTGCAAGAGAGATTGAATTTACTTGTGAGAAGCTTTGCTGGTTTTTATTTTGAAGAGTTTATTATGACAGCAGATTTTAATGCACAGTTAGAATAGGCAAAACCAGCAATGAAAATGTAGGGGCAGAGCTCTACAAACTGAAGGCTAAAGATCAGCTTTGGGTCTGTTAATGGAACATACAGTTAATATGTTAGAACAGATTTTTGTTACATGTAATATAGCACATTTTCATTTACTTATTTTCAAAATGAGAAAATGTTTAAATTATTTTAGAGACAGAAAATGGGATAACAGTGATCATGTTTGTTAGTGAAATTTCACCCCGTTGTCCCTCATAATGACACCAATAACTTGTTTTATGTTCTTGTCTTCAAGGGTATCCTCTTTCCTTTATAAGTTTCAACGAAATATCTGTATTGAGTTTTCACTATTATCCTGAAATTTTTTCATATTCATTTCCATCCTGTGTGAACTACCCACTTCTGAACTCCATGAGAATATTATTGCAGACTCCAGTAGAATTTTTAGCTTCTTCCAAGAAATGCTTCTAAGAAGGAATACACTGAAGCCTGATGAATCATTCATTTATTTTTTCATGTCAAGGAAAAAAGCAGTCTCAGGAGGAGGTAGCAGATAGTAAGCAAATAGATTAAGCAGCCTTGTTGGAAATATTTTTACTTCCTTCCTAAAATACACTTTAGGATGATATGAATTTATAGACAAACTAATATGCCTTGAAAGGGGAGATAAAGAATTTTTTTTTTATTTCTCTGTGGGGAACGTTTTTGGAAACACCTGATACCTGAGGCAGTCTACTTAATTTCAAAGGCAAGTATTTGCTCTTTAGGAGTCACCTCTGCTAATGGATGCAAACCTAGCAAGGCCACAAAATCACTTTGATCTCTGTTTCAAAATGTTTTTGGAATTTATCCATTGCCAGGGAATGAGTTTCTTCTCCTGGAAAGCTCTGAACCCTTGTATTAAATATACCCCTTGATCAACAAAGTTAAATCTCAACATTTTAGACTTACAATATGATTTTTATCAATACAAAAGTGCCTTCACCATCTAAATATTCCAAAGATTTCTAGGTTCTTTTCTGTTCCAGAAACAGAAGTAGAAATACTTCAGTCCCAAAGACTTGTCACTTCCATCTCAATGTAAGATTTATAAGCAAGAAACTGTGCCAAAACTGCCCAATTACAGTGCATGCAAGAAAAAAAACCCCTATATTGCCCTATATTGTACATTGTGTCAAGAGTTACCAAAATTTTTTTTTTTTTTAATTTTTGTACAATGTCAGTTGATGATTTAAATGCAGGATATCTGTAGCTTTTAATACTTTTAGATTATTTACCCCAGTCTTGCATAACTTCAGATAAAAATAGCTGGAACATAGAGGAGTTCAAGTGTGAAATGGACTCTGGACTTTTAATACAGTGTGATCAAGAAATTTATAATTCTTGCTATATGGAATTCTTAAATCTTAGTGAAACAAACTAAAATAAACCCCCCTGGAATTTGTTTGCTTTGCATTTTTTTTTTCATTAGAACCAATTATTTGTCTTGTACTGCTATTTTGCCTCAGCCAGAACTGAAGAGCTATATTCAATCAGCTTTTTATCTGTGTGAGATCTCTTGGAATAAATATTTTTCCCACAGAGGCAATCTTGTACACTGAATTGTTGAGGACTTATTAAAAGAACAAAAGTCGTAAGGAACAATGGAAATTTCACAGGCAATTCACAGCCTTTGCACAAAAACACCAGTTGAAGAGCCAATGTATTAAAGTAATCCCAGTCCCCAAGGCAGAATTCTGAATATGAACTCTGCAATCTGGTCTCCTGGTTTTTGTATATTTTACAAAGGTCAAACTGAGCCCAAAAGCAAGTGCACAAAATGAAGCATTGGACCAGCAGTTTAAAAGGTGAGAATCCAGTTATGTTTTATCCTTATTTTGCTTTCTTGTCTTAAAGTTATTGTTATTGGCTTGTAAGCCATGTATAAAAACAAATACTCATCCAAGAGAAATATTAATAATAATAAATACAGGATTTCACAATAATTTGATTAACCCAATAAATTAACAAACCCTAACAATCTGGTATACTGGGTATATAACTTAAAAAGAAGGCTGAATAATTTAATTATGTATTTTAAACCCTACCACATATATGACCAAGTCATACAATATAAATCAAGATGAAAATCTTACTTTCTGTGTTCCTCATTCAGATTTTGACAATAACATTATGCAAATGCAAAGTTTGACTTCAGAATATTGCTTAAAAGAGCAGATACTGATTCCTGGCTGAGGAAATTGTACACAGTCTGAGATTTCTATCTTTGATACGTGATTTGGATGATATTTAAAATTAATTTTATTATTTGATATAGACAGATGATATCATATTTATTCAATGTGGAATGAATTTAACTTATGGGTCTTCTCAAAGGTGTAATGCCACCCAAGCTCTGGCCAAAAGAGTGATTGGTAGAATCAAATCCCATGGCCTAATTTGGAATCAACACACACCTCTGAGCTACAAAACGATATTGACTATGTTTGATATGAATGTTTAAGGAATTTGTGTTTGGGGAAAAATGGCAAAATGAGCTTTACACATTAGGACTGAAAAAAAAAGATTATTAAGACAACACTATATTTTTTACTGTTTTAGAAGGAAAGAGGAGGTAGAAAAAGAAAACTTAAGGTGCAATATTTTCTCTTTTTAGGCAAATAGACCTGACATTTCTCTCCCAGCACCAACACAAGTTGGCTCCCACTGCAGAATGCCTTCCTACCACACTGCAGAGACACTTAACTTCCTCCTGGGAAGTGCAGCTTTCTTCCCTAACAATGGCCCAACTGGTTTTCATAACGGAGATAAATGCTCCCTGCTGTGAATTGTAATAGAAAAACATGTCAAACAACCAACAATAAAAAGAAGCACAGCCAAAAGACTGGCTTTTCCTGTTTTTATGTGCAGCACAGAGGAAACCAAGCACGTGAACTGCACTTGGCTCCTTCTAAGTCAAAATATCATTTCTTTTAAATGAGAAGAGGAAAAAATGCAACTCATTTCTGACCCTTTTTTCACTCTGAAGTGCAGACATGAAAACTGAACCCATTAGCACTCAGTTGCCAGAGGTTATAATGAAACCTCTGAATGTGAAAGTCATATGCTTTGTTGAAAATATAAAAAAGGAACGGTTATTCAGTAAGGATTTTTCCACCCTTTTAAAAGCTGTTATAATATGAGTGATAAGGACATCCAGCTGCCATTTTGATGATCCCATGATATTTTCTAATTTTATGTTCTTTGCTCTGGCTGACAAATGATCACTTGCTTAAACTCCCTTTCTCTTTCATCCCACCATGTATTTGCTTTCTGCTGCCCTGCATGCTTCTCTTCATTGCCTTTCTCCCCCAACTAACTTTTAATAGCCTACTAGTTTTATTTTGAAGTCTCTAGATAATTAGGTTGGTGAAATTCCCTTTCTTGCTGTCCTTTCTCACCTGCTTAAACTGGGAGATGCCAAAAAGGAGGTTCCTTTTATTGAGTATGGATGAATCTGCAAATTATTATTCAACAACAGATCTCAGTCTGGTTAAATCGTGCAGAAAATGGTCAAAGAGATCAAATGCACCCATTGCCAAGGCTGAAGACAACCCATGTTTATGTTGTAGCCCTGATAATTGTTGATGAGCAAGTAAAGTAAAGTAAAAAACTGTAATTTGGAGACTGAACAGCTGTTTACAGCGCTGAGAGTAATTTTGATAGAAGTGAGCTTCTGACAGTCCTGCTTGGACAGAGTGAACACTGCTTTTTGTGAGTGCTTTTCCTCAAGCAGAGATTTCTTCTGTTCTCTTTTTCTGTTCCTCTTTGCTACCTGTATCAGACTCCTGGAAGGAAATACTGCTGCACATGCAGTAGACCCACAGTATTAAATTTGTAAATTTTTCCAGGAACATCAGTGCACAGACAGGAAACCTGACACCTCCACGTTTCAGAACATTTAACTGAACATGCCTAGATGAACTCCACAGTGTGTATTTAGATGCATCTGACTCACTGAACATATAGAATAAATATTTACATGAGATCTGAGGAATTCTAAGCCACAGGTGCTGGGAAAGTGGGCAAGTATCACTGGGTACCTCTTCTATTTTCTTAAAGTATCCACATCACTGGTAGGTGATGAGACTGGACAAACTCTTATTCAGTGTGTTCTTAGGTGGGAATCCTGCTGGTGAGAGATGGTGATGGAAAGGCTGAATCATCCCATGTTCAGCATTTCCACCTGGTAATTTGTGTTAGCTGAGATTCTAACTGCAATGAGCCCATTGCTGCTGGATTTTAAACCAAGCATTTCAAAAGGACAAAAATAACAGCAACTTCTCATGTTGTTGTTTGTGATCTACATTTTAACACTCCCTTGCTCCATATTTAAAGCCAGCACCTCACACCTGGAAGTTAATCATGAACCCGAAATCTCTCAGAGCCTAAGAAGGTTCCTCGCTCACTCTCATGGTGGATGGGAACAGAAGGCACGGGACTCTGTTTCTAAAAGTGACATTCTAGAAGAGCACAAATGGTGAGATTAGAAACAATAGATTAGAGAATGCAAGATGTTTGTTACAGTAATAAGGATGATTAGACCGTGAGGGGAATGGGAGAGGTCACGGGAACAGCAAGAGAGAAGAGTCACAACGAGAGGCCTCGAATGTGTGGTTATCAGGAAGGCTGCTTCCACCCTGCTCTGGTTTCTGTTAACAGGACCCCAGCTTGGAGCCCATCTGAAGACTCTGAAATATAAATGCATTAAGGTACATTAGCTGCTATGGCTATAAAGAACCTTTAGAGTCATGACATTATCAGATACACAGGACAAAGAACAGATTCTCAGAGCAGCCAGAGAAAGCAAACAATTAATTACAAGAATAGCCTGCCCACATGTTGTTCTTCCCAGACCTGAGCCCAACACTAAACCTTCAAAGGGCATAAATTAGATTTTAAGATGCTCCTAACCCAGGGAGATGCCGAAACTCACTTCCATTTGATGTAGAATTAAGTATTCTGCAAAGCACAGTCACACGCTATTAGTGCATGCTGTGGAGAAAAAAGAAGTAGTTAACTTGGAAGCATAATGATGATCACAATCTCTGTGGCATTGCAGAAGATCCAGGAAAAGAAGTGGATGCTGGAGGATCTCTTGAGCCAGTGTACTGAGACTGGGGTGGGAAAGGGTAGAAAATGGGCAAAGAGTAGAGCAAATTTTGAGACGGCTAAAATTTTCTTTCTCCTCAAGACACAGCTGTTAAATAGCCCATACAGAATCTTGGAATGGTTGTGATATTTAGGACAAGATTTTGTGTCTTTAGGTCAGATGTTAAGGACTATTAATATTCTGAGTATTCTCACAGTTATGTGGGTCAATATTGACTACCTGCTTGTTCACACACTGGATTTCTGACCATTACAATGAAAAAGAACCAGACCCTGTCTTTCTGAGGGTTTATATCCAATTGGAGAAGAAATGATGGAAATGTTTAAATGGTTGGAGAGTCTCCAACTGCCACTAATGAAGAACAAGAACAGTTTTTTCCAGGTAGAAATTAAAACTGTCAGTCCTTATTACCATATTTTACTGAACTGAGGCCAAACATGTGAGCTGTTGGAAAAGGTGCCAGTCAGAAGGATGTTGTCATCTCTACCATAAAGTTTAAGTTGCAATTTTTAAGTTCAGTGACTAGATGTAAATAAACATCCCCCTGTGAAGGAGGGGAAAGAAGCAGCTGACTGGGTTACATTACACTTGAGATTAGGAATGGAAATTCAGTGAAAATAAAGGAGAAATGATTAATTTACCTTGTCAGTTTTTGTATGCCAACAAAGAGAATGAATGAGACTTGAGAATTTTAAAAATATATCAGACTTTTAGGAGTCAATTTTTTTTCAAAAGTCATGTACAATATGTGGCCTTATTTTACTGCATATCTACTTATTTTTATTAATGCTTATTTAAAATCTCAGTCTGTCATAGCTGTGATCCTCTAGCAATCTGACAAACTGTAACAACACTGCCTGCACTTTGTTTCTTTTCACAGCAGAACCACAGAAAAAAATGTTTATAATTGACTGTGCAGTGACACACAGTTGCCACGTCTGTGTTTTATTTTGCATGAGTTATCTGCAATATGTACTATTTCCTGTTATGTGTATGGCTGCATTCTCCTGTTTCCAGCTCAGATCTGCTCCAAAGGGGCAAAGGGGTACAATCTGTTGGTATCTGTGCCTACAACCCAGAAATAGTCTGTAGTTAAGCAAAGCATTTAAGGACAAAAAATAAGCTCTTTGTTACTCAGCAAAGCAATTTATTTCACTATGCAAGTGAGAATTTTGCTGAAAGTGGATGGAATGATTATTACCTGGCGCTAAAATTGTACTGAATTGCATTTCTTGCCCAGGCAATTAAAGGATGACCCTGCAGATTCAGCTGTAGTGAAATTGCTGGTGAAAACTTAGAAAGGAAACAGTAGTTCTCTGAGCTCTATTATCCTCTACTTTCCTCTATTTTCCACAATAAACTCTTTTTTGTTAGACCCAAAAAATTGAAGGAAAACAGGTCTGTAACCCAGAACACCTTTTTGCATGTTCAAATGCACAGACACACTTATGTCTCAGCTGTGTTTATAAACTGGCATTTTTCAGCATCAGTAGTAAACCAAATGACTGTAAATGCATATGGTGCTTATTTAAACCAGTTCCTTATTACCCATCTATATTTAAAAATAGAATCCTTGTACTTAGTGTCACATCTCAGCAAAAATATGAACGCATTAGAACCATGCCTTGCAGTAGTGTTAAAATTCATTTACATCACAGCTTTCCCCTCTTTTGGCCTTTGACAGAAAGGAGGGCAAGCTTCCCTTTTCCACGACTTTCCACATGGTTCAGAGTAGATCCAGAAAAGAGCAAGAGGGATCTGACATTTTTATTGCTGTGAGTCATCACCAGAGGGTTTCTGAGAGGCAAAAGTTCCTGGAGGGATGTAAGTGAGGAGAGAAGGATGGAGCATGATGGAACAGAGAGGAGTTACCCAGCCTGGAGAGAAGCAGAGTGTGCAAAAACAGAATTGTGTTGTGTAAAGAAAAATAAGCAAGGTTAGGAAAGGCATGAAAGGCCAGAAGAGCTGTTATTTGGGAATTTTGCTCTTGACGATGAAGGAGTTGGCACTGAAGTGTGCAGGAAAGCAGAATCAAGAATTTCCAGTGTTTATCACGTGGTTCAAGCCATGAGGGGACTGTGAGCAATCTGAGGAACAAGGAGCAATGTGAACCACCAATGTGTCACAATATTAGCCAACAGCAGTGAGACCACTTCAGAACAAGGAGTTTTTTGGCAATGAACAGTGATTTTTTTGGCATAGTTAGATGTCCAAAAATATTCTCCTAGGGCTCCTCACATTTCTGGATGGAAAGGATCATTGGGAGTGGATCAAGGAATATCTACAAGACTTGCCTTTCTTTGGTTGCCCCCTTAATGAAATATTTCAGTGGTATCCTGTCCATTGTTATACTGAATATTGTCACAGGACCTGGGACCCCTGTGACAGGGCTCAGCAAAGCATTTCAGCCAGGGCACAGGAGGAATTTGTGTTTTCCAGCATAGCATTTACACACACACACACACAAACACACACACGTTTTGACATTTGCAGTGCAAGGGTAATAATGTTGAAAATGGATAGTAGGAGAGGAATGGAGGAAAAAAACTCTTTGCACAATGCAAGCCAGAAAATTTATGGAATGAAAACTCAGATATATCCCAGAAACATGAGAGAAGATCAGATTAACCTAATTTTTTCTCTGTAATTTTTTTAAAATTTACCTTTTGGGACATAATTTATTCCTTAGACTGAGGACACTGACTTACTAACTTGAGACAGAATACTGCATTAAGACTGACCTACAGATGGGCCAAAAATATTTTATATTATTTACTCCAATATAATAGTAATTTTAAATGTATCTTTTCACTGCTCTAATGTTGCTATTATTTTTATATTTATGTTATTATTTTTATAGCAGGAGGTTAAAAAAATAGTATGGCAATTGGTCATTAAACTTGGATTTCAGTATTTTAAGTACGGCAGGATACCACAGTGTGTTTTTAATCCCTTGATGGATAAGAATATACTTCATATGTAGTAAAATCCATAGTTTTCAGTAAACATATAGTAACTGAAGCTATAATTCTTTTTCCTCCTTATTTCTCCTTATTCACATGAAATTAAATGTTACTGGAGGTTACTGTTCATGTACTGAAAAAAGATGGAATCAATACAATCTAGAACACTTTACCATAAAACTTGAATATTTCCCAAACTTTTGCAAGGGAAGAAAATGAAGAAAAATAAGAGGTCAGAAATTATTTAACTAGCTCTAGACCTAGCTTTACAATTGTTAACTTCATTTTTTTTAATTCCATCCTCCCTCAAAGCACATTTCGCATTTTATTTTGATGAGCTGCTCAGACAACTATTTACAAAATCCTGGTATTGCTGATAGAAAATCCACCCACAAGAAGAGGTAAACTTTAGGCTCTAACATCTATTACTGCAGAGTGCAATGACCTCATCTAAGCCCATGTGGGTCACCTCGTAATTAGTGCAAGGCATTATTGTAAGGGTTAGCAGATCACAGCCCGATACCCCAGAGCTCAGGCTGTTTATTGGATCTTGCCCTGAGCCCCGAGGGAATCCACAGAGACTTCTCCCCTCAGCTGCAGACTTTGTGGAGTCTCTGTGGCCTGGGAGTTTGGTAAACCTAGGACTCCCAAGATCTTTGGAAAAGTCCGCTTTGCTTTGGTTTTAAATCGCTGATTTAAACAACACAAAATGTGATCAGCGCCGGAGCCAGTGGGGTCACCTCTCTGCCATACCTAAAAGGCCATTTTAAGACTGTAGAGGAGCAGGCTTTAAAAACAATTATTTCAGGGGTAAAGAGAGCACTCATCAAGGAGCCGGAGCAAGAGTATTTCACTCAGAGCAAGGCCAGCTCTTTCCCATGCACCCCTGCCATGGCATCCCTGCTCAGCTCTGCTGATACCTCAGGTTTTAAGTTTTTCTGTTCTGCTTTGTTGTGCAGCTTTAGCTTTATATAAATGTTATTAGGATCTTTTCACAGGGTGGTAAAGACAAAACAATCCTTTTCTAGCTGGAAAGTCAAGGAAAATCTCTTCAAATTTCAGGCCCAAAGCATTAACAAAGCGGAAAGAGGATGGCGGGCAAGCAAGCAGGGAGGATGAAACTTCATAATTTGAAGCTATTAATTGGACAGTTAACTCCTATATGCAAATGGACAAAAACTTATAAAAAATGTGAGCTCTCATGAGCAAGCCCTCTTTTGCTTCCATCTTGGAGCCATCTGGGCAGAGCCACATCTGTGGCTCTGGTACTGCCAGGGTGTGGGCCTTTCAAGGCACATCAATAAATATCCACTCTATTCCTCTTAAGTCCATCTAGCCTCTGTTCCAGCTCCTTAAGGCACCCTTGCCAAACCCTTCTGTCCAGACCTGTGACACCCTTGGCTCTTCCAGCCCTTGGGCTCCCCAAAGGCTCTCCAGGAGCTCCCTTCTGCATACCCTGAGCTCCCCATGTTGCTCTGGCCCAGCTGCTGATCCCTGGGCACTCCTGGGCCCCTCCATCCTCTGTAAACGAGCCCCTGTCCTGACCTGCAGCCACCCTTCCCACTGGGATCCAGGATCTCCTATGAGCAGAGCCTGCCACTCATTCCAGACCTCTGCCTAGGGGGATTACTCCTCCTTTTTTTGCTGTATGTGGGGGAAGGTGGAGAAGGGGAAGGAAAGGGCTGTTTTTAAAGCTTAATAGAATCAATGAAGAATTTAAAGAATACATTTTATAACATGTTATGAAAACAAAGGCTTTGCCCTGGTTCACTGCAGCAAAATCACATGAGATGACACTTTTGTACTTGTGGGAACACAGCGTGGGTTGAAATAGAAGGAAAGAGCACATAGGGAAGGATTAGTCAGAAGCAATCAAAGATCCTGATAGGCAAAAGAAAAACAGAAATGTTTCTGTGTGCAGTTGGAGATGCAGCCCTGCATAGTTCAGCCCTGCTCCTTGTAGCATTCCCTGCTGATTTCCCACTTTTTGCTCTCCCCCATCTGTTTGTATCCTTGCCTATGTGGGATATAACCCACCAAATCTGATGTGCTGAGTCTCCCTGAGCTCCAGGAGATGGGTTCACGTGTCTAGAATGTCTCAAGAATTACTTGTGTGACAATACAGGCAAATTCAAGGATTCAAAACTTAAGGATTCAAACCATGAAGTGTTTGAGATAGAGATTTTTAATTTTTGTCTGTAGACCTTCATTCAAAAAGGTGTAGCTACAGTAATACTGCCTTGAATTGTATTAATGTCAGAGATGACAAACCTTAAATGCAAAATGTACTACTAATGAGTAACTTCTGTTTCTTTCTGCTAAGGTTTTGTAAATCCTTGCCTTACAATCTTAAAATCTTAGTATTCTCAGTCTGAAGTTTTTTTCCCTCTCTGATCAGTATCAGTATTTAAAATATTTATTTTGTGTTAATTTCTTACAGCTGTAGCATCCTCTTCCCTTCTGAAACAATGTGGGTTGAATACCCCCTCACCCTTCTCCCCCCCTCCTGACCTGCTCCAGACTTTTGGGTTTTTCACATCACCAGGAACATTTGTTTGCTGATAGTTGTTTTTTTAATCTTTAACTGTGTACATTTAGGAAGAGACATGCAAGCAGTAACTTTCTGTGAATTGTTTCACATTCATTAAATGTTTATACTTCCCAAATTTATGTCAAGACAACAAGTTGAAATTAACCCAATGAATTTGCTGACTGTTCTATTTGGTGACTTGCTGGAAGCATCATCTCCTAGTTCAGATACAAGTTACCAATCATTAGACACAAAAATGCTTATTTAGAAATTTCAAGGATTTTTAGGATAGCTCTGTAGTTTACAACATGATGCACTGGATAGAAAGTAATTTTAAACATATATTGACCTTGCTGGGCTGAGCAAACAAAGGAAAAGTGTTTCATAGCTGCAAAATTACTTTAAAAAATAAAATTTACATATATTTCTAAGTCAAACTTTAAATCAAAATGTTTGTGTTAGTTCTGAAAAAACTATTTAATAAAAAACTTTGCTTGGGTTTAATTTCTCCAAAAAGAAATGAATTCCACCTGATTTCAAGAACAGTGCAAGTACAACCAAAGCCCCATGTAATCTGAAATATCTAATCAGACAGAGCTACAGGTGATCGTCCCTCTGCTTAGACTGTGATTCTATTTTTGGATTAGGTTCACTTTGAGTTCTACCTACAATTTGGGAAAAAGAGCTGTTTGGTGGTTTTAGTTTTGCTTTTGGGTTTTTGTAATTGTTTTTGTTGTTGTTTGTTTTCTGTTTTGTTTTTTTAAATGTTTTCCATTTTAGCAAAATATATCCATGAGCAGTTTGCATTGGGTTTTATAAAGAAAACAGAACTGATTAAAAAAATCTTCCCCTTTAAATGTATTGAAGGTAGGGGAAAATAGACTCATTAAAAGAATTGGAAGTCTTTATGTTGTAAACTATAAAATAGTTGAAGGCAAAGAGAGGCATGACACATGAGATAATGGATTATAAATTAATTCCATGAAAAAGACCTAGTTAAAATAGGTGTTCACCACATCTTAAAGAGCATTTAGAAAGGGCAAGCCAGCAAGGGAGAAGATCTCAAACTAGCTAAGAGATACTGATGGCACATATTGTGAAACACAATCCTTGACATTCCAAGGTTCAGATTTTCCCTTTCCAGCAGGACAGGGTACCAAGGATGTGAGCTAGGGCAGGAGAGAATTCCAGCACAGCCAGCTCAGATACCTCCAGGAGTGGATGCTGTCCCTCCCAGCACACACCCAGCAGCTCCAGCAATATCTAACACCTTTCTGGGTCAATGCCAGGGATCCTGGCCTTGGGTTGTACCAAATCCTTGCAGTGTGAGGTAAGGAATTACAGTTCCTCACCCTCTCTCCTCTTGTGCCATCAGGTGCTGCCTGACCCACACTTAGCAAATTAAAGGAAATGAATCAGCCTTAACCCTGCTCTTACACAGCTGGTTTTCATGAGTTTTCTTTTAGAAAACTCTCCCTCCATGCACCAATTTTCCTTTTCACAGTGATCCTCTGAGCCTGACACTGTCTTGATTTCCACACCACCAGGTGAGACAGTCCTGCTCCACTCCTGCTGCAGGAATAGCAGCAAATCCACAGGTGCAAGCAGGGACCTTTGGAAAGGGGCAGCACCCATTGGGAGCTGCAGGTTATACTTCAATATCTCCAAAGACAAGGCTCAAAGTGAATTACACTACTTTTTGCAGGTTTGGTGCATTCCAAAGATCCCAGAAACTTGGTCTGGGATGCAGGGTCTCAATGTGAAAAATGCAATTGTTTCACTGAAGAGGAAAATAATAAAGATGTGCTGCTATCACATCTTTAAAGAGGATGTGGCTTGACAGTTCATCACACCAACGTAGCAAGGGCTTCAAACCACCTGGAATTACCCTCCCAAAGTGCACAGTGAGAATGCAGGTGCAGAAAGGT
The DNA here is from genome assembly GCF_047830755.1 of Zonotrichia albicollis. NCBI lineage: Eukaryota > Metazoa > Chordata > Aves > Passeriformes > Passerellidae > Zonotrichia > Zonotrichia albicollis. The sequence goes on from NC_133822.1 coordinate 18,910,456, forward strand.
GCAGGCTGGTTTTTAAACAAGTCTTTACTCGCCTGCCCAGGGTTTGTAGTGGGCCCTAACACAAACCTCACTGAGCACAACCAGCATGGGAGGATGGGGGAAGGGACGGGGAGAAGCAGTCGTGGTAGGGATTGTGTGACTAAAATGAGGTATTGAATTTCTGGGTTTCACAATGAAACACTCCAGGACAAATGAGGTGCTGAAGCAGGATTTATAATTCATTGAGTAATAGGATTTTGTACTGTTTAGCAGGATTAGGCATGTTAAAGAAAGACCTATTTATTTCAGCCTGACAATGGATGAGAAAAGTGTATACTGCTCTTCGTTGTTATTTTAAGCAATTTACAGGATTACTCAGTAGTGGAGGCCCTGTGCTGCCCTATCTGCAGCGTGTCACAGTAATGGTGATATTTGGATAATTGCAGTTTTCTCCATACAGTTTCAGAATGCTGGCAGTTGAAGGATCAAAGGTGTGAAGGCTGGTGGAGGGGAGGAGGGAGGGAAAGGAGGGATGTCAGGGGAGAAACAGTAGAAACCAATTAAAACACTCCCTTATTAGGCCCATGACCTCGGTGACCTCAGCCTGCCAAGCCTTTGGGACTCCATGTTCTGTGACTTAATGGTTTTTTTCAGGGGTTTTATGCTAAAGTGCTGACTGTGCTTTCTCCAATGATGTCTGCCATTGACACGGGGACTGAAACCTCTCTTGCAAAGTAGTTGGAGAGGGAAATTGCTTTTCTCTAACACTCAGGATGAGATTTCCTTTTATACACAATATTTTGTTCCCTCCTTCTCCTTTCTTAAAAAAAATAAAAAGAAAACAAACAAACAAGATGTTCAGCTGACTTTTTCCTAATATTTGACAGTTTTTTCATGCAGTTGTTTATTTCTGTTGGCCAATGTGGAAATAAAACTATCAGAACATCCAAACTGGGGTTTCAGAGCGAAAGGCACGTGCAGAACAAGTGGGATTTTCCCCAGCAGTGTTTATTCTTAAGCAAATGTATGAAACAGCAACTTCTGTCAGGAAAAATGCTCAGGTCAGGGAAGAGAAGCTGAAAGCCAGATTATTCCTTGAGAATCTGAAATGCAGCTTAATTGAACCAGTATTAGTCCTTCACAACAAAGTTCTTAATTGTGACCACTTTCTTTCTGAATTTAAAACATCTAAGGCAGTTTTAAAAACTCAAATCCTTTCTCTCCAGAAACTCAGATAGCCAGACTCCACTGCCAATTAAGTTAAAGAATTCCTGTGGAAATCTGCAGAGTTTGCATAATGCTCAGCTCCAGGCAATTTTAGCCCTGAAAATAAGCCCTGGTGGCATGATCACTCTCAAAACTCTTGAGCTCTGCTCTGAGCAACAGAATATCCATGTTTCTTCTGGAAACCCCATTATTGCTGAAGAAACTGGAAAACTAAGTGCCTAAACTGGGATGACTTTCTACTGAACACTGAATTACAAATATAATAGGCAGAAAATTAAAATCTACTTTTTATTCTTCCTAGCAGATGGAACATGAGGCTATTTAGAGCAGGAAAAAAAGGGTAATGGAAAACAACAAGAATCTTTAAAATCTTTGTTACAGACTCATTTGCTGAAGTGTTCTTGCATTAAACCACTGGCATATATTCTAATTGCAGAATGGGGTGACAAGTGTGGTGTGCATCTACCTAACTTCCCTTCCTCCCTAAAGGAAGGGCAAACCTATTAAAAATCATCAGAAGAACACAGGATTTTTTGTACATGTAACTATTTTAAGCAGCACCTGCAGAAGGTTGTTACATTCTCATGGTCTCCACAGAAAGAACTGAATCATCAAGTCAGGAACTTTCTGGTCCTATGGCAGCAATAACAAAAACCTGCAAGTTTTGTTCTTCTGACCGTTTGAGAGGAGATATTGAATATTTGACAATGCTAATCACCACGTGGCAGAATTAATTAGGACACAATCTCTTGAAAATTGGCCATTAGTACAGGCAGAGACAGAAGAGAGGGGGGTCAATAATCTAACAAAATGGTCATTAGCAGCAGTTTAAATACTTTGATTTGACTGGATTCTTGCTAGAGTCCAAACCAGCAGGTTACCCAGCAACGAATAATAAAAATGGGGTCATAAAAATATATTCACGCAATCTGGCAACAAACACTAATCCAAAAGACAGCACTAATTATTTTGGACCACAGCGCTGAGGACTGTCAGAGTCATATTTTCTGCTCAGAAAATGTTTTGTAGAGATGTGAAACCCTTTTTCAAATCAGAATTATGCCTCAGAGAATTCCTGGGAGGTGAATATGCAAAAGTTTTAAAAGTAGACTGTATGCTGACCATGACACAGAGAAGCAGGTAAAGTATTGCAGATAAAGAGCAAATTTGGGCACTCATGGACGTGCTTGTTTACAGGCAGGAGATCAGAGCTCTGAAGTAGCTAATGAACATTTATTTATTCCTGTGACTCCATGGACAGTCCCATGATATTCCATGACTTTCTCAGAGTCCCACACCACAGGCAGCAAGGCATTGGGCAGGATTTGCTGAAGGTCCAGCACCCAGGGCTCATGAAAAATGTGTATGATGTCTGCAATTCAAAACTTGGAATAAAATATGAAAATTAATCATAATAATGCAGCATTTTGTGATTTTTGAGGTTTCTGGCTTGCAGTTTTGGAATGGCAATACTGGCCTAACTTTTGGCTGCACTCCTCATTAGATACAATAAGAAGTCTATAGGTAAACTATGAGAGGCAGAAGAGCTGCAATTATTAACTGATCTATTATTTTTGTGCAGCAACTTCAAATTGCATTTAGGATCCAAACTGAAAAACAGCCCTACCACATCATATTTCTTTAAAGGGAACATTTAAAATGCCACTTCAGAAGTCACAGTATGAGATAGGATTTTTAGATTTACATTTTTAATCCATTTAAACATGTAAAAAACTATTAGTACCCTATGCTTGATGTTCTGAGAAGCATTCACCTGTCAAACTGTTTTATTCCAATTCTAATCAGTGACTAAAAGTGGTTAGTGAGAAGACAACTAAATCCATCAAAATTATGCTTAAAAATAACCCTAAACAATTACTCACTTTTGCCCCATTTGTGCTGTCAGTGGTTTATGCTCAAAAGCAGACTGAGAGGTCACATCTGAAATGTATTTTCTATCCAGTTTTAAAAAGAGCAATTATCAACAACACAGATATGCTTCTTACAAAATGTAGTATTTTGTATGTTCCATACAAAATAATGTACCTACAAAATAATGTAAGAATTCTGTGAGATGTGCCTTAAGGAGGATCAAGGTGATTTTAAATTAAGGATCTCATCAGAAATGAGCTGATGTCTGCAGGCTAGGCAGCTGCCCTGGGAATTTATCCACTCACAGTCTTTCCAGTCATTGTCTTTTATATTATTATACCTGGAGCTATGTTTTAACACACTGATTGTTTAACCTGCATTATATTACAATACTTTGAATTGCTACTTTATTTAAAGACATTATTTTAGAAGCACACAGCATGTGAATAATGTTGGCAGGACTTGGCCAGTTCTCCAAAGAAAAGATTGTACTATTCTTATGGAGTGAGGGATAAAATTTCTCAGTAGTACTCTGAAGTAATCCATGAACAATTCTTGAGCTCAGCAAAGCTCAGTACCAAACCCTTCTTTTAGAATGATAAAACAATAATTAAATAGGTGGCAAAAAAACCCCCTGAAGAATGACTGCAAATGTTTCAATTAGTTCTGCTCAGGTATCATAACATTCATAATCCTCAGAGCCAACAGTTCCCAAGGATTAACTCTGATAGAGACAACTTGCAGTACTTGTTCACAATATTTGCTAAAAAATCTGGTGTTTCACTTCTGCAAACTCAAAACACCTGTCTACACAGTCAAAGCAAATTCATTACAAACCAAAATTGACTGCAAGGCAACATGAGAGTAGAATGCTAGCTCAAACGCTTCAGATTTAAGAAGCAAACTAGGAAAGGCTTTTGAAAAGTACATCAAACATGTCTTAGAACAAAAACAGAGTGTATTTTAAATGTGGATATTAGGAAGGCATTTGTTACTAAATAGTAGCAAAAAATAGAAGGTGTAGAATATTAATTTTCTACTGCTGTTACAAGTGATTTAAAGCTTGGTACGGTGAAAAGGATGTATAAATTCTCTGTCCCACTACTGGAAAAGGAATGAGAATAACACCACAGCCATGGTAAAACAGCAGAGTCACATGAGTGCATTAGCCATGACAACACAGGAACACATCCCACAGGCTCCATCCACAGCAGAACTGAGAGCTTTGTCTTGTTCAAACACTGCCATGTCCACAAAACCCCAATAGGAACAGGCTCAGTTCTGTGATGCCCCCAAAGCCTTAATTCTGCCAGACTCCAGGCTGGGCTGGTATCAGTTTGAAAGGCAATTACATCTTGAAAGTGGGCAGCTCTGAGATTGCAACAATCCACTCAAGAGCTGATCCCTTTGCTGACAAATAGCTAAAATTTACTCTCCTCTATCATTTAGGGCACTTACCCTAAATGGTTTTCCAGGTTTTCCATCCTGTCTAACACAATGACACCTTGGTGTCCAGAAACATAAATGATAAGCAAAATTATCCCTGGTGAAATGCATATATTTATTATGTTGGGTTTTTTCCCCACTAGTTACAGTGCAGAGTATATAAGAGTTTATAAGAGAACATATCAGTCCCCATGCACAGCTGAAACAGCACATATTCTAAAACCCAGTGACCTGTTTGTTCTTTCCACCCCTTGGAAACCTGCAGTAGGATATTTTCTCTAATAACAGATGACCCACAGCTTCAAGATGTCAAGTTTCTTTAAAATGTCAGCTGAGGTACTCAACATCATCAGTCATTTTTAAAAACGTTAGTCCTCCTCCCTGGGACCCTGGCTGTAGTTGAGTCCACCCAGGAAGAAATCTGATTCCCTGTTTGAATTAAACACATTGTGTTTCTGCAGCAATGACACTGGATACTGGACTGACCTTCCTAAATGTAACAAATGCTTGTCCACTTAGCAAAATGTAATGCTTTGACCTTCTTACCCCATAGGAATCGTGATTTGTTATTAGCCAACCAAGAGACATTTCTGTCATTCAGTATTTAAAGACAAAGATTTGAAGAAAAAGGGGTTTTGATTTGCTCTTTTACTTTTTTTTCCTGTGGAAAGAAGGCAGTTCAATTTCACCCACTACTTCACTGTAGAATACTGTACAATTGCATTATGGCAGATGCAAGTAACCATTTGAAAGAACTCAATATTGAAATTTGTACCAAAATAGAGGCATTAAATCCAGGAAATAAAAAGAGCATAGAATGGACAACTATATTAAAAAGAATAACTATATTTTCATTGTTTCTGATTTATTCCTAACTCTGACTGTATTCTCCTTTGTTCTCAAAATGGAAAATCACTTGCATAATTCTGGCCTATATTTCCTAAGAATGAATATAAACAGAGATTCATTATTACTACTTTTCACAATATAATTAATCTGGCTAAGGATCTACTACTTTCCCTGAAATATTTATATGCATATGAGCCTTCACATTAGTGTGGCACCATAAAAATGCCTTGTACTGCTAAAGTGGAATTTCCCTGACATGTCTGTGAACATGCACATCTCCCCAAACCTACATGAGAGTTGTTTATACTCAATTACTCCATCAGCCAAGTTAAACTGCTGGGCTGGATGAATTGGGACCATTGTTTCCTCCAGTTTCATGGTATCAAACAAAATAGTCACAAGAGTGAGAGAATTAATTCATGTGTAACTTCTCAGAGCCTGTTCTGAGCGCTGCCCTTCCAGATTATTTTTACATGTGTGGCACTGCACTGAATACACACTCCCTAATACTGGGCTGCTTTTCATTTCAGACTTTAAGCACGAGTGTTGTTGGATTAAATTCAATTTATAGAGCAATGGACATGAATGTTGCCAGGGCTGAAGTGCCAAGCTAACCAACAACATGTGACAGAATTTAGCCCCATTGCACAGATCTGGCAGTCAATGGGATTTGGGAACCTGTGCAGAAAGGAAATCTGAATTTTGGATTGCAAATACAGTAAAGTCCTGCTGAGGAAAGAGCTATTGGGAATAGAAAGATATGGAATGAAACGCTCTATCCTTTTTGTTCTCCAACACTTCTAGACCCTTTTTCTCAGCTAACAATTCAGTAATAATTTTTGAGCTATATTTATCAGAAATGACAATGATCATGTTTTGTCCCTTTAATACTGTTGCACACAGTAGCAGCAAGCTACTATTTAAAATGCAGCAAAAAGCTTGGGGTTTGTTTGTTGTTGTTTGTTTGGCTTTTTTTTATTGGTTGGGGGCATTTTTTCTAATGATTTTCTGTGTTTAAATAAAGCAATTGTAGATGTGCAAAGTGGATTTTTTTGCCGCCTCTATTTTCTGTGTGTGTTGGGTTTGGAGTACAGAGGAATAGCTGGGGTTTGACTTTGGAAACTTGCAGGGGCCTTTTAAACTCCCCTTGTAGCACCAGGAGCTGTTCAATAGCAGCATCTCATAGCGCCCTGTTGGTGTGAAGGCAAAGATGGACACAACAAAGGATGCAGTGGGTGTGTAATTCTGCTCTCCAAAACCAGCCACAGAATCTCTCTAACTTAGTTCCTAATCCTAAAGGATGTATTTGTGCCAAAGAGCAAACTCAAACAGGACATCCACACCTAAATACCACCTTCTTTGGACTGGGTTGGGCAAAAGTAGAAACTTTCTGCAGGCTGCTTTGCGCTTTGGATAGCAGCATCTGTGTCTCCACTCTGTGTTTCACAGCCTGGGTGTCAGAGTGAGCCAGTTGGGTTTGCCCTGGCTGTCTTGGCCAAGAGAAGGTGTTTTGTTTGCCCAGCCTGCTGACCCACACAGGGCTGGTTTGGTGCACTTGGCTGTGCTGCTCTGGAAATGTGACCAGGTTGCATATAGGAGTTAACACAAGAATACATTTCTTGGTCACCGAAAGCCATTTAAAACCTGTTGGACACAAGTCTCCCTGCAGCCTCTTGGTCCTCAACCACTCCCTCTCTGGTGCTTAAACCTCCAAAAACAAAGCCAGATAATCCATCCTCCAAACCTGTCCTGTTCCATGTGAGCATGTTTTTCTGATAGATAAGGTAAATTACACAACAAAGGGAAAAGCACTGCTTCTGCCCTGCCTCCCTCCCTTTAATTATCAGTGGATGGAGACACAATTAATTTCAGAATTAAGACTGTCTGCTTTCATAAAAAAAAAATATCCTTCCTGTCTGGCTACACTTGGGTTTGTTTTTTTTTTTCCCAACCAATGTTGGCAATTATCTTCTGGGTCGCCTCTCAGTTGTCAATGGGCTGTCTGTGTGCCCCTCTGTTCCTGCAGTGTTTACAACAACTGGCTGTTTGTGACACAATGTGGCACAGCCAGGGAGGAAAAAAAAAACAACCCCAAAATGCTTCAGCAGGGCTGCAGAGGCTGATATGATGGAGTAATTACAGATGTCGTACAACCTGATAGCATCTTTGGAACACAGGGCCTCCTAATGAGAATGGCAACACTTGGAGCGATTGTTTCAAGCCTTGGCCATGGTATAATTATGTAAAACAAACCCCAAGCTCTGACCTGACTAAACCCATGGATTTCACAGCTTCAAACAAGTCCTAGAAAATGCCAGCACGACCCACTCTGCATGATTTTAAGGGAAGAAGATGATTCAGGAATGGTGACATGGACAAGGATAAAACTGCACCCATCAGAAAGGGCAGGGATTTCCTGCTGATAAAATGTGATCACCACTGCGGAGATATGTCGCAGACAACTTTTATGAAAAATTCTTTCCTTAGGATTTTTCCTCCTGAGAAGCTGAGAGGCCTCAGGAACAAAATGTAAACAATGATTATCTGCTGCTGTGGAATGCAACAGGTGCATCTGTGATTGGTCTCATAGAGTTGTTTCTAATTAATGGCCAATCACAGCCCAGCTGGCTTAGACACAGAGCCTGAGCCACAAACCTTTGTTATCATTTTTCTCCTTGCTATTCTTAGCTAGCCTTCTGATGAAACCTTTTCTTCTATTCTTTTAGTATAGTTTTAATGTAATATATATCATAAAATAATAAATCAAGCCTTCTGAAACATGGAGTCAGATCTTCATCTCTTCCCTCATCTAAGAACTCCTGTGAACACCATCACAGTGATTGGAGCTCTTCCCATAAAGTCTCTGCTCAGACTGGAAGAAATGACACCTAAGGCAGCTAGGGGTAGGATAACTTTGCCTCCATGTGGTCCCTAATCTCCCCCTGAGAGCACTCCAGCCATTGCAGTCTAATCCTTGCAATAAGATCCAAAAATGAAGGCTGGGACTGGAACTATAAGTGTACAAGTAAATTAGAGGTGTTCTGTACATTGCAAAATGAGACATGCTCACACCAGGATGCTGTTGATGAAAATACAATAAATAACCCAATACCTTTGGGATGGATTCGCCAGCCAATCTACTTCTCCCTTGTTTCAAGCTCAGAAATGCCCCTGCTCTGGTCTAGTCCTGCCTATCTGGATTGCAGCCTTAGGGAAAATTTTTTCTCTTTGGAACTGGACAGAGGAAGAAACATTTTCAGAAGAAATACAAATAAAAAGCACATTGAGGCCAGGAGCTGAAGCAATGCAGATCTCAAAATGATAATTCCACTTCTCCTAGAAAATGAGCACTTGGCTGGCCTAAGAATCTCATAAATTTCTGGGCCAGGGATCCTGCTAGCCAGCACAAGATGTTGCCAGACTACAACATCAGAATGTCCTTCCTCAGTTTCACTTTCTGATATTAAGTGTAGTCTCCTTGCCTGTAAAACAAAACTTCTAGATACACTGAATAAGCCAGAGTATCTCAGGATTTTATGGTCCTATTTCGCTTCCTTTTCTTCCCCCTCATATTTGAATTTCTAATGATATAGTATTCTTAGCTGCATTTTAAATTCTTGAGTTCCTCACTCTTTCTTCTAAATCCCTATGTGCTGGTGAACAACCCAAAGGCAAATTAAAAGCAGAAAGGAATTTGGTAATGTAAATGTAGCCCCTGTCTTCCTTCAGAAAGAGCAGATTATTCACACTGTGGCCAACATTTTTCAAAATAATTTTGTTTTTCCTTACAGTTGCAGTTCTATTGTATTCTGCCAAAATCTCCACTGTCACAGGTAAAACAATGTGTTTTTTATTGCTTATCTAGTGGAATGCATTTTTTGTGGTTTTTTTTCTTTTTTTTTTTCACTTTAGCATCTTAACTACAAAGTGTAAGGTTTGATTAAACAAGATACTACTCAGTTTTCATAAGGGAGTTGAGCTACTCTGGTTAATGGAGTAGTTTACTGAGATAACTGAAGGTTTTAGTATGACCACCAGAGTAATAAAACTTTTTTTTCTTTTTTTTAATAAAGTGATAAAAGCCAAAATCAGCAAGCAGGAAGAAGGGCTCAATATGTTATACTCAGAAGGCCTAAGAAACACAGAAAATTAGCAGGACATTTGCCTTCCATAAGCTATTGCACATAAAGGATATACAAAAAAGTGGAATGATTTGATGTTCCCATCAGGAATTTTTAGGTCAAGGAATCCATTCAGAAGCTATCCAATAGGAGCATCTGAAGCAGGTTGTTTAATCCAGTGCCCTACTGAATGGTGTTCTCTGCTACTAAAACCTCCAGTTATAACTGGAAACTCCTTCCATTAACCAGAGCATCCCAACTCCCTCATTCAAACTGAGTAGAATCTTTTAATCAACCCTTACACTTTGTAGTTAAGACACTAAAGTGTAAAGTAAAATTGAAATGAAAGCACAAAAAAATGCTGGCCAGTAAAAAAAAGAAATTTAAAAAATTGTTTTACCTAAGGAAAACAGGCATGCTCAAAATACAGCATTTTCTATTGAATCATACCTTAAAATAAAAGGAGGCTTATAAATGCCAAGAGGAAAGTGAATAATGCCTTGCTTTAAAATCAGAGTTTAATTCACCCAAGGGAGAACAAAAAAATTAGGCACATTCCTTCTGCCACTAATGATAAGTTCTCATTATTTCAGGCTGTTTTCCAGGCTAGGTAGCAGAGCAAAACAATGAGGGGAAAAAATGTAACTTCATAAAAGCATCTGACATTGTACCTGCGTAACAAGAAATCATATCTAGCTGATGGAGATATTCCTTCTGGTGAGTAAAATGCACCACCATCACTCTTGCCATATGGTGAATTGATTTATTCTCTGTTATTGCAGTTGTATACTGATGGAACTCACTGGTGTCACAGATTCTTGGCAGCAGACATCTTTTCATAAAAATCCTTTCTTTAGGATTTTTCCTTCTGGGAAGCTGAGGCCCCAGAAAAAGAATGTAAACAATGGTTATCTGCTGCTGTAGAATGCAACAGGTGCACCTGTGATTAGCTTATGTTGGATGCATACAATTAAAGGCTAATCAAAGATCGAGCTCTCTCTGAGACAGAATCAGAGAGAGCTCCTTTATTATTCATTCTTTTTCTATTCTTAGCGTAGCTAGAATTCTGAGAACTTTCTCTCTATTTCTTTTAGTATAGTTATAATGTAATATATATCACAAAATAATAAGTCAAGCCTTCTGAACATGAGGTCAACATTCTCATCTCTCTCTTCACCCTGAAAAACCCTTGCAAGTCCTGTAACAGCCAGGAGGATTAACACCCCCAGGTTCTGCAAATGCATCATCAGAACTTTGAGAATCGAAGTGTTCAGCACTTTGTTTTTATCTCTTGGGCAAACTTTGTGAACCAACAGCAGAGTTTTGAATAAATGAAGTTTACCTACACTGTTTTCTAGAAGACCAATACACAAGAACTGCAGTAGTTCATCCTGGATTTTACCAAAGGAGCTTCAGTTCAGGCCAATCCTTTTAATTTGCAACCTTTAGCATTCAGCCAAATAGTTGGGACTTAATAGGATCTGCAAGTTAAAAAAAAAATCCTGCATGCTTATCTGTTTCAGTTCTTATCCCACATCTCCTCCCTGGGCAGAACACTCCATTCTTACTCTATCTGGATGCTCTCTGCTCTATCCTGGACGTTGTCTCTGGTCTCCTTCAACTTGTGGCAACCCCTACTTAACAAAGACCCAAACATGCCACAGAGGAACTCCTTGGAAATAGCTGAATATTCTTCTAAGTCTCCAAAGGACTTCAGAGCCTCAGAGGTAGAAAAGGAACAATGCACAAGCTCAGCAAACTCAGAGTCCTGGAGATGCGAGGAAGACGTGATGGAGCATATTCCAGGATTCAGCAAAAAGATTTTTAGAGGAAGCCTAGGGCTGAAAGTCCAAATTGGAATACCTTCTTTGACACATTTTATTCCCTTACTTCAAATAACAAAAGGGATTTTGATACCTGCTCAACCAAGGGATTAGAAATAATAAACAACTGCTGTGTTTGTAGGTTATTTTAACTGCATGGAAAGGAAATGATTTCTGTTATGTAGCATAGGCCAGCACTTACAAAAAATTACTTATAAGTGCTGAGGACAACTCAAATACATTAGAAGCAATAATTTCAATCACAGATCAACTGTGAATTTTTCCTTCACTTTTTTATTTACATTTCTTTTCCTCTTCCAGGCTTTTTATTCCCTTCATCTATTTTTCCACCTCACATTTCTATTCCAACAAGCTGGACAACTGTTTTAAACAATAAAATGTGTAGCAAATTCAGTATCTGGCAGCTCCTTGTCCTTTTGCACAATGAACATACACTGTGTTTTCTACTGCAACCTCAAGGCTTTGCAGACTTGGGAATCACTGTGCTTTTGTAAACCAAGGAAAAGAAATACACACGAATTTTACAAAGGATCCAGTTGCTCTCTGAAGAGCTTATGACCAAAATAGTTTCCTGTTTTATATTCTCTAGCAAATGAAACAGAGACCAGAGTTTCAAACTGAGAAATTCTGAGCCTGGCATTTCCAAAAATTTGTTGTCAAATAGCTCTTAAGTGGATATATAACATTTATTATTCCCTGTGACTGTTGTATAAGGAGAAATCCAGCAAATTTGTTAGAAATTCTTTTTTTAAGACGGTTTAAGAGTTGATGAACCTGATAAGAAAACAACAGGGGTAAGACAATAAGTTTCTACCCCTGATCACTTTCCTGCTTTAGTGGGGAGCTCCCCCTGTGACCTACACCATTTATTTATCTGCAAGAGAGAGGAGCAGAGAGAAACCCAGGGGGAGTATTAAAGCTGATGTCTCTCCAGGGAGAGCTGCCTGACTGATCCCTGCCCTTTGCCACTGTCCCAGCACCCAGAGCATCCTTGGGCAGGATGGGTTTGAGTGCTGAGCTGTCCATCTCCACATCCTACATCCACCCATTGTGGCAATGGAGATTCTTGTGAAAAATCTCCCAGTTCAGCTTGCACACAGTGACCTAAGAGGATTTTTTTTAAAGCAACACCTATTAGGCTTGCTCTTTGAAAGCAGTGGCTGTTCCAGGATTTTCTGAGGGGCAGAAGCCAAACAAAACCTGTAACTGAATCTCCAGCATCCATTCTCCCACCATGAAAAACCCAGCAATGTTGCAGTTTGAAATCCAGGAAGAAAAACAGCATAATAAATAGCTCTGGGCTCAACATGTCCTTGCTGAGGGTAACATTGGGTTCTCCCCTAAATAAAAACATCCCAAGAGCATGAAATGCTAGGACAGTAAATATTATGTTTTAAGAGGAGGAGAGGCAGACCTGCCAGATGTCCTAAACTAAAATCCATGAAAAATCCCATTTCTTCCCCCTATCCCTATATAATTTAGGAATCAAATTTATGCACAGGATGCAAAGAAAGGCACAGAATAAAATGCATGACTTTGGAAAACTTTAAGTAACTCATGTAATCTAGAATCAAACTCAAAACATCTAGTCTCCCATTTATAAGTTTATGAAAATTCAAAGTATGAGAGAGATGACTAAAAAATTACAACAGTAAGAAAAATTCCAATTGTGTATCTGAAATGAAAACCCATTCCTTTATGAATTCCTTTAATCTGCTACAGTTCTATGATAAAAATTTTAATAAAATACTAAATGAGAAAATTTCTGCTGTAAATAACTGGAAGTTTCCCTTTCATTTCATGGGAGAATATGGTTATGTGAGTAACAATATTCTCAACCACAAAAACATAAGGAGGGTCCTTCATTCAGGAAAATGGCAATATTCTCAACCATAAAACATAAGGAGGGTCCTTCATTCAGGAAAAGCAGGATAAACAAGGCTTCTGAGAATTCTAGAGCATCACAAAAATCCAGACATAAAAGATATTGTTGACTCAAACATAAGGGACTAAAGTTAAGGAACAACAGGGAGTGTCTTGACCCCAGTGTTTAAATAGTGCTCACACAGAAAGTGGCAGATTGACAATACCCTCCTAACAAAATGTTCCTTAAAATTCTTTCTATTGACATTTTTTGTTTACTAAAAAATTTAAAGGACAGTGAGACAAAATTATCAGTATGTTTTTAAATGTCACTTTTTGGACTGCTGGTGCTTTTTCTCAAACTCAGAGAAATGTGCTTGCCAAACGGTGCCATTTTTAATGAACTATTATCATCACCCATGACAGCTGAGTGATGCAAATTCCAGCCATCTAAAAAAGCAGGAGGTCGCAGCATTTCACCTAAAATATTCTGAATTCCACATGATGCTGTATGTAAATAGCAAATACAGCCAGACAGACACATAGCACAAACTCTGCCAGGTTTCTCTTAAATCTTTTTGACACAAAGTGAATTTTGAAGAATCAAAGTAAGGAAAAAACCCACATAAAATAGGGAAATCAAACTTTCCCTACTTCTTGTTTTAAGTCTCAGTTGAGAGAGCTGAGTCCTACAATTAACAAACTTCTTTTTCTGCCTGATCCTGCGATTGGAGAACAGTGCTGCGTTTGAGACACTGGAATCTGTTACCCATAAAATGACATTGATCCAGTTCAGAATTGCCAGAACTGAATCAGATGCGAAAGCACAGAGACCAAAAAAAAAAAAAAAAAAAAAAGCAAGAGAGCTCCAAGTTTCCACTGATGTTTTCAATAATTTGACGATCAGAAAGCTTCATTTTGAAAAACAAACAAAATCATTTCTGTTTAAAGAACAATGCTGTCACCTTGCTAACAGCCTTTCAAGAAATTAATCATGTGTAAGGAAGGAGAGATTATTTTCTTTCTAGTCAAGAGCTGGTGAGTCACCACTCCTGGGGCTTGCCAAGGAGCAATCACTGCACTCATCCTTCTGCTTTCTTTAGGATTTATTTCCACAGGAACATCACAAATTTCACAGACCTACTGCATTTTGCACCTGAGACATATTTTTACCTTCTATTCCCTTTACTGGCTGTGAAATCTTTTTGTAACAGGTTCAAAGGACAGTGTGGAAAAGGAAGATTCCCTTCTCTGGATCCTCCCAAACCTTTTCTCTGTGGAATCAGATCTGCATCACTCCGCATCAGCCAGGATTTATGTCTGGCATGTCTGCAAGCTTTCTTGGGCATGAAAATCCTTCTTTAAAAAGAACAAACAAAAAGCAGGGAGAGATAAAGCTCACTGAGCAGTAGAAACTACCCAAGTAAAACAGGCTGAAGGCTGAGGTATGTGATTTAATTGGGGATGTATTTAGGCTAGCAGGAAATGCCACTGATAAGAAGCTAAGGACTAAATGGACAATGTCTTCTAAGGGATTTCAAATTCTTTGATGAGCCTATGAGGCAGAAGTGCCCTTACAGTCTGTGCTGCAACCAGAGTTAATTATGGATTTATACATGTGGAGAAAAGGCTTGATAGTTATCTGTAATAAGCCTAAATTGGAGAGACACAAGCTGAGGTCAGAGAAGTTATTAGTCTGCCTCAGAGAACTTGTAATGAGGCCAGAAAATGATGTGTGTGCAAGAAACCTCAAACCCACCTCCCCTCCTTCCCAATTTGAGGTAGCCCTGCCTTCATCATCCTGCACTTGCAGAAATCAAGGCTTTCCCTTTCCATATTATCTATTAAATTTAATTCCCCTTTTCCGTACAGCATCCAGATTTAACAATCCATGCTGTCACACACTCTCAAGGAAAAGGCAGCTGGTTTCTGGAACATAGGAATTTTTCAGGATATCACTGTGCTCTGAAGATGGAGATGGTCTCCCTTGTACAGGAAAAAAAGGAAATTTGGAGGCCAGCAGCAACTCCTCAGCCAGGCAGCAGCCAGGATTTACCTGGCTGAGTCTCTGCAGCTCTGCCAGAGGATGAAGGTCACAGTCTGGGAGAATTCCAGCTCTGATGTGAAAGTGCTAGAAAAGCTCTGGAGATATGGATTGAATGCCAGTTTTCTGTTGTGTTGTCAGAAACACAAGGTACAAGCGAACAAATTATTCAGCCTAGGGCTCTCTAACTTAATTTTCTATGTGTGCATGTTAAATCAAATTAAATTCTTGCCTTTCCAAAAAGTTACTTTACTGCATTTCCAAAGGTGCAGCTTGATCAGCTGACTTTGAATTCACCAGAGACCTACATTGTACAGAGAGTGCCTGCCAAACCTGCACACGCGCACACACACACAAAAGCATTTAAGTGCCTGTTCTAAAAGAGGGAAAAAAAAAATCCTGTCTTCCTGGCTTAAAATATTTGATACTCTCCATATTCTGGAGGGGCAGTTTTCAAGGGAGAAATTTAAACAAAAATAGTGGTGACACTAGATACTGTCCTGCTCCCCACCACCATGTACAGAGCCGGGTGCTCACACCACACTGAGATTTTGGTCATGGTAATGCAAAATCCAGAAGTGCCAAGGCTTAAGTGACCTCAGAACACTCCTCAAAGCAATACTGGCCATGAATTATTCCTCTTGCCCAAAATGAAGGAATTGAGGCAGCATTGCTCTGCGCCATGCTGACTTGGGGCTGTTTGTATTGGAAACTGGGCCCTCCTGCATGTCCAATGTAGCCATGATATTTTCTGAAAAATCCCTTTGCCAGGATTTTTCTCCTGAGAAGCCTCAGAGGAAAAGAAAAACAATGATTATCTGCTGCTATGGAATGCAAGAGGTGCATCTTTGATTGGTCCATGTTGATTGTTTCTAATTAATGGCCAATCACAGTCAGCTGGCTTGGACTCTGGTCAGTCACAAGATTTTATCATCATTCCTTCCTTTTCCTTGCAAGCCTTCTGATGAAATAATTTCTTCTATTCTTTTAGTATAGTTTTGATATAGTTTTAAGGTAATATATAAATTACAAAATAATTAATCAGCCTTCTGAAACATAGAGTCAAGATTCTCATCTCTTCTCTCATTTGGGGACCCCAGTGAACACCACCACAGTCCAGCACTTCAGGGAAGACCCAGCTATGATCCCCATGGCTCCCTCAGCCCTTTTTGTCTGCCCTGAATCTGCTCACAAGGGCTTGAGTGATTGCCAACTCGAAGGGCTGGTTTTGTCAGAAAGCACAGAGGAGTGGAGTAGAAAACTTCCTTTTGCAGATTCCCCACTAATTGCTTCCCAGAGTTTTCCTGTCCAGAGGGAAAAGTGCTGCTTCTCTCTTTCCCTTTTAGTTAAGGCCATGATTTCAATTTAAGTTATGAGTGGGATAAAACCTATCTTTAAATAAGCAGGTGAGTAGAAATGTTTGAAGATCCTGAGTTTATAGATCAAAAGCTTCAGAGCCAGGAGACTGCAGTAATATGTGCTTCCATTAGAAACACGTGTGCTGAATTTTAGGCAAAATACTTTTATTTCCAATACCACCAGATACTAGAAATCAACCATTCATTTTTAAGTCATTGAGTGAAATGAGTACACTTGCTAAAGACATCATTCCTAACATGAAAGAACATTTTTTGGTAACCTATAAACCTAAGATTTCATTTTCTTGTGGCTAGCTGCTCATGTAATGAGGGGGAATATCTTTTCCCTTCAAAAAATATCTAGGTCTGTGTAAAGTCTTCTTCTGAGACTCACATTAAATGTTGATTTCATCTGTGACTACGAAATTCTACCAAGGCGTGTACAAATCTGTTTCTAAGCCTTGTAATTTTCATGAGTGATACCATTTTAAATGCATTTTAAAGGTCAATTAAAGACCTTTCACCTTTCTTGTGAAAGATGTGGTCAAAATGAGCAACAAAAATCAATTACCTACTTCAGCCTTGGATTCAGAAAAATCAGTGCTAAACTGCAGGAGTGTTTTGCTGCATTTTGGACTGCCACTTTTTGGATGGAAGAGATGCACTTAAGACATTTACAAAGAGATCTGGATTTTTTAGTGCCAGGAACCAACACTGGATTTTTACCAAGCTTAGCCTAAGTATACACATTGCTGCTCCTGATTTTTTTACTGGATCTGTAGTTCAAAACTCATCTGAATAATTCCAGTGCCAGGATACCCTTCTAATTCTCAATTGCAGTAATGGAGCAAGGACAATTAAAAAAAAAAAAAAAAGGATATTTCAACAAAAAAAAACCATCTGTGCCAAGTAATGACCAATGGCGCCATAAGAAAAGAGGAAAGAAAAGCAACAAGAAGTGTATTACAGCTGAGTGGGAATGGAAAACCCTAATTTCTACCATTGTGTTCTGAAAAATTATGTACAGCCAACCACCAGGTTTGTGGTAAATGCCCAGTAACCCTGATAACAAGAGAGTCATTACTGCTATCCTGAACCAGAAATGCCAAAAATCAGCACAGCCCAAAGTGAGAGTGGAATAAAAATTACAGATGAATTACAGAGCTTATCTACCTCTGTGCTTCAAACACAGCTCCCTTACTTAATTCAGAAAAAAAAAATCAAAGTACAACTGGTGAGTCAAGTCTCTGACCTCACTTAAATCTTTGAGCTAATCTTGTGATTATGGCATTTCCTCCTGGCTGTTCTAATTTGTGAGTTATGATATCATGATTTTCCTACTCTAAATTGTTCTTTCAAGACACGTATTTGAATCAGCAATAATATATACAGTATATAATATATAATATGTAAATATATTTTAATATAGAAATAATATATATAAATATATAGTTATAAAATATAAAATATATAAGATACATTATATATAAAAAACAGATTTTTATATATAAAATAAATATAAATATAAACGTGTATGTAAGTATCTGCATAAAATAACTATATAAATAAAAATCTTTATGTTTCTCCCAAAACAAAGATAAATCAGGAGAATATTCTACAGGGTATATCTTCTAATTAAAAATATATTATTTGGCTTCTTGAATAATATCCTAGGTATTGGAACATTAAGAAAACAACGTGGATGTTCTCATGGCTACAAGAGAGCCATTCATTACTTTTGTTACATCAAATAGAAAATGGGGATTTTTAGAGATACAACATTGGATATATAGGTGTCCAATAATCATATTAGAAACACGCAGAGAAAGCCTGTAAAAACCCAGTTATTTGCTATTGCTGGTGCTCTCTCTCAAACCCAACCTTCACTAATGCAGCCCAATCACATCAAAACCTCTAAATATGCAACCCTGCATCAGATCTCAGAAATTAACTGCAATATGAGCAACCTCTTAATGGCCCAGGTAATGTTCTTGGTCAAAATACCACATACCCATTAAATTTCCATTAATTATTAGCTACTTTGTTTTATAGATAGAAATTAATATTCTAACTTCCTACCAAATCTCATAGATAAACATACTTCCCTCAAATTAATAACATTTAGTAGTAGTGTTGTTGAACACCTTGGGAGTTCCCTACAGCAAACTCTCAATTTAAAAGCAAACAAACCAGTCAAACAATCCCTAGCAATGGAGAAACCATCCCTGGTTTATGCTAAAATAAAATTGCAGTTGTGAAATTTAAACAAGATATTTAGTTTCTGTGGAATGGAGACAAAATGGTGCCTATTAGCAGTTTGGTCACTCGTTTTGATGTTGCCAGCCTCTCTCCAGGACATGAATAATTAACAGTGGGACACTCAGAGAGACTTGGATCACTTCCACTATTTCTGTGAAATAATGCCTGAAGTCTTATAGATATTGAAAATTATCATTATTATATTCTTTTCTTCCTCCTAAGTAATTGATCTTCAGACTGCAACAAAGTGATCACAGTTGCTTAATTAGTCTCAGATTTTAGGAAAAAGAGCTTGATCAGTATTTATGGACTTTAATAGGCACTTTTAAGATCACCTCCAGTGTGGTGTGATTTGCACACTGAGGTCACGCCCAGATCTCTATAAATATCATATAAAATATTTATAAACTCAGTGTGCTCATGTGTCAAACAAAGTTATATTTAAGCAGACTAACTCACATCAGCCTTATCAGACAGATTCAACATTTGATTTTCAAATCCTCTTCTAAATATGCACTTTATGAAACTGTCTGACCTTTATTCATTTCTTATCACTGATTCAGAATTCAGAATGTTGAGGTCAAAAGACTGTGTTTCCTTTCTACAGAAATTCAAGCAAAAATTTTTTTCTAGCTACACAACATGGACACAAAAACACCTTAGAGTACAAACTGTTATACAAACTTAGTATACAAACTGTTTTGGCCAATGACTTTAGGTCATTAAGAGCTACCTCATGTTAATTTCCAAGATACGGAGAAATATTATGCATTTAAGAAACTTAAATGCTTATTAGCTCAGTTTTTGACAATTTGCAATAATTTGGTCAATTACTGAATATGTTTTTAATGCCTTTAATGATACCATGCTCTTAATGAAAAAGCATTTAGTCCAGTTGAACAGCAAATTCAGTTTTTCCTGATGAGGGTCATAATTCAGCACCATTCTTCTCCATTTTTTATTTCTCTTTATCAAAGACAGTCCAGCTATACAGCTCCCAAAGCATCTACTTTCCACAGAGTGCAGATTTCCTAGGGAATGGAATGTGAAGTATTTGGAGGCTTCTTGCACATTGAGGTATGATAAGAATTTCTGGTCTCATTGCTGGAAAGCAGTGAGTGCTCAAACAAAAAAAAAAAAAAAGTATTTCATAAAATAAATGTTCTAGAACTACCTGTTCTGCTGTTATCAACAAGGATGCGCCTTTGATAAAGTGTGGTTCCAGCACTACCCCAGAGCAAGTCCCCTAGGTTAGAACCATGAAGTCACAGGATGGTTTGGGTTGGAAGGGACCTCAAAGATCATCCAGTTCCACCCCATGCCATGGGCAGGGACACCTCCCACTACCCCAGGTTGCTCTGAGCCCTGTCCCACCCTGAGCCTTGGTTGGATCTGACAACCCCACACCTGTCCCAAGCACCAGAACAGCCTCACTGAACTGTACCCTACAGCATCACCCTGCAGGCTGCAGGAGCAGATTTCCCAATCCCACCTCTCAGACTGGGTCAAGTTGCTTGGCTGGGTCGTGCACACTCAACTCTGAGTATTTCTCAGGATGGACATTACACACCTCACACACCTTGAGATGCCTCTCCCAGCCCTTCATTGCTCTCATGGGAAGTATTTTCCCTTCCAAATCCCTTTGGCTGCAAGCTGCGTCTGCTGTGCACCCCCAAGAAGTGTTTGGCCCTGCACACACTGAATTCTCTTAATGTTCTGAACAACTGCTGGTCAGCAGCAAAAGTGACCCTTCCATATCCAACATTGTTCAAGTTACTACCAATATAATCACCACACAGTGTGTTATAAAATGGGACATTCAGTGATGTTTGCACTCTGGTCATGAACCCAGATGCTCTAAACGATGAGCAACATGATATCACTGCATACAGTCACTACCTAGGCTGAAAACTCATTTCCCTTAAATCGTTTTTCAAAAGACTATTTTTAGTGCAGCAATTTTGTGAAATCAGCTCAGTAAAAAAGTTAGTCTGCTTAAATATAACATTGTTTGACACATGAGCACATTGAGGTCACACCCAGAGCTCCATAAACATCTGAGTGTTTGAGGGGTATGAACAGTAAGATACAGGAGTTTCCACAATAATACTGACAAAACCATTTATTATGAACATCAACTTCAGAGACACAGGAACATGTCTTTTGCACTCTTCAAAAAAAGGACCTGCCACTGGACCAGCATGAATATAAAACTAAAGCTTCAGAGTAAGGGATGCCAGACTCACTGTCAGCTTCACTTTAGTGGACCTTCAGTCCCTTCCATTAATGTTTTCTTTTTTCAGGATACATGTCTTCAGATAGATGTCCTTTAGCTTTTTCACTTAACAGATGTATTTCTGCCATTCCAGCCACATCTTGTTTTGTGCATGCAGTAATGAGGGGTCATGAGTGCACTATAAAGCAGATCCCTCAGGTCAGGAGGCCTTGAACAAAGGCAAATATTGCTAAAGGCAACATCCCCTTAACTGCTGAGTGAGGGGAGCTAGAAAAACACCACATTGTCCTCATCAGAATATTTTTTGCCTGCAACAGCTGGAACTTTTCAATGGAACTATTACTGGAAGAGAGTGGCACAGTAATGTTTTTATCAGCTTACATGGACAGCTACTCGTACAAGCCAGGATCAGGCTGCTGTAGGTGTGCTGGCAAGAGGTTAGTGGGAGCAGCTGGAATTTGAGAAACACACTCCTGTGGCCAGCTGTTTGAGTCAGACATTTTGGGCTCTTTAGCTGGTCCATGACACATTTGCTTCTTTTTGTTTAAGTGAACCATAGCTTCTGTTACAATATTTTAAAAAACCAAATTATAATAAGGTTTGACAGTTAATTTAATTAAGCAATGACTTAACTAAATGGCTGGCTTTGATGAATGGCTAAAGCAGTTTATCTTCAGGAATGCTTAATTGCCCTGGAATCATAAAAGAAAAGAACATTGTCTTTTTTTCTGATTCTATCCAATAAATTCTCTGGGGAACTAAATGTTCTTGCTGTCTCCTATAGCATATACAATTTTCTTAAGAATTTAGTTTTATATTTAGTTCCAATCACCAGGTGTTTTCCAGGGAATTATGAATCAGGCATCCAAGCAGCAGTAACAAAAATCTTTACTGACCATCTTTATGAAGTCAGCAGCAAGGACTCTTCCTATGCCAAGATTGCAGTATGGAATTGTGGTTAAGATCCTGCGCTAATTTACTGCAGCATATGCCATCGATGAAATTTGGCACTCTTTTGCTAAAAGACCCTTTATGATCTACTGAAGGCTGACGAAAATTTTTGTCCTACCCTAGTCAGAGATCGCACATCAAAATCAAATACATGATAGGCAGGAAAAAGGCTGGCAAAAAGGAAAAAGGCCTTAATAAGGTAATGCTCCCAGATTGCCACTAGGATAGATGTGCAGTGCGACTTCCACATGAGCTTTTGCAAAGCAAGCCATGACACTGGGCTCAGTGAGGATCCTCAGTGAGATCAGAGAGAAGGAATACAGTACCTGGCACCTCTTGCTTTATTCAGCAAGACTGAATGCAGTTTGCTGGATGTGGCAGGAATTTTAGCAGGACAATCCTGAGCACCCTTCTAAATGACAGGTCTGAACTACTGGCCCTGAGGAATCTTAGCACATAAAAAAAGTTAAAGGAGCAGCCAAAATACCATGATACAGCAATCATATTTAAGAATCACAAAATATAAACTTCAGACTGCATTCATATCACCTTGTGGAGGTGATTAATTTAGGTATCACAGCAACCAAGATTGAGGCACTCAGCCCCAGCAGGACATTTCAAATAAATGCTCCAAAACAGTCTGGAGTCACTTCCTCACCTCTGGCAGACATTACCCAGTCATTGCCACAGGGGCTGAGCTCCCTCACATGATAATGAAGAGGATATTTTTGAACAGCTTACTCTGCTTTCCAGCAAAACAAACACCTTCAAACACCAGCTGATTCTCACAATGCCTTAAAATTACACAAAGCCATTTGGTGATGGCAGGAGAGCTGCTGCCAGTGTTTCAGCAGTCCTGGAGATGAGCAGCACTGGTATTTGTGCCAGTTCTACCAGCGTGGCTGGGAATTCCATGTGGGAGCTTTGCTCCCCTCTCAGGTCCCACAGTCCAGGGCAAAAATTGGTGCTGAGATATTTGTGAAGGGGACCACAATCTACACACCAGAGCCACTGCAGAAACATGATCCAGCAGTGCCTGAGCCCTGCAGGAAAACACACCTGGTTTCGTCAAGTAACATCCATCCAGCTTGGAGGGGAAGGTTTCACAAAGGAAAGGCACAGAATCATGTCCAGCACAGACACAGGAGTAAAATTCTCCTGTAGTAAAATTCTCCAGGAGTAAAATTCTTACAGATTTGTCATGTCTCGAGTACTGACACATCACCTAAGCACCAAGTGGGTGGAAGTTTCCTCCACTGTCCCTCTGGAGCCACTGAAACACGACCTGTGGGAGGTGAATTTGATCCAACTGGCCCAAGCCCTGCTATGACAGCAGCAGCTTCATCCACTGCCACTACAAACATCAAAAATCACCTCTTTATTTTACTGCAGGTGCACAGAGATTTGTTTGTGCCTACCCCTGTCTGGAAAAAGATAAGACCCTCAGCATGAAAGGCGCAAACAACCAACCAAAAAAAAAAATAACAAACCCCAAACAAACATAAAAAACAAGACTCCCCCAAATCTGTTCTTGTATTTTTTAAAAACCTTTAACTATAAACAAACACCAGTAAGTTTGTTGTGTTTCTGTGATCCTGAGAAGCAATGTCTCTGTTCCTGAGTGTTTTCCCAAGCATCTGTATTGTAAAGATGTTTCCTTTGGATATACACAGAGAGATCAGAAGGGCTGCTCCAGCCTTCCCATGGGAATGTTTAAACTTGTGAAACAAATGTTTTCACTGGCTGTGCTAAATTGCAGTTTAACTCTTTTTTTTTTTTTAACCAAGTGCAATTTCCAACCCACATTATTACTGTTGCTTTGTCAAAAATATGTGATTTCAAGAGAATTGCTCCTAAGGGTTTGCAGTTAATGGCTGAGGGACATACAGCAGCATTGTTTTTTTGTTCACAGATGAATAACTCAAAATGCTAGCACTAGTTCAATGTTTAAACAAACAACTTCTAGAAGTAATTGACTGTTCAATTGCTTTTACTTCGGGATAGTATCAACTCTCTCATTTCCAGTTTTTCTGCCTGTCCTCATAGACCTTGCTAGTACTGGATTTGTTCTTCCCTTTAGAGATTCTGAGGCACTTGCATCCATTATCATCAGTCAGACTAATAATTTTTTATGGCTTTGCTGGCAACCCATATTATCATATTCAAGTATTATCACCATTTGTAAATACCAGTTCTTATTCATCTTTTATTTAGAAGAAAACCCAACACCTTTCTTGAAAGGACAACCCAGTTTTTAGCCCTGTGCCATAAGAAAATTAAAGTGATTGTAATGTCTGCATAATTTTACATCTTTGTTGGCCTTCCATCTTAGTAAATCTGAGATGGACTTTTATAACCACTTTGACAGAGGAGCAATGATCACAATTATGCTTTGTTCTAATAAACCTACGGAAAATAGAAGCAGCAAAGATGAAAAAAGGGAACCCCATCAGTGGTGCCCCACAAACAGGAAAGACTGCAATATAAACTTCTATTTTATTAGACACCAGAGAATGGAAGTACACAAGAGGCTCTGCAATATCCCAGCTGTGGGAAAAGCTTCAGTTGGGACTTAAGATTTTACTGGATATCAGAGAGTCCAGCCATAAAACTCAAATCCATAGGAAGCCAAGCTTCATTGGTTGCACTCCCCACAGACAGTATGCTGGGAAATAGGTTATTTATCAGAGATTTGATCCCATGTTCATGCCCTCTGCTGTGTACATGCAAATGCCAGTAAATGCAGTCAGCACACACGCAGCCTGCTGGAGATATTGCCTGTCTGTCTGCAAGAACAAAGCGCTGCAAATCAGGAAACCTTGGCACCCTTCCTGACTCTTTCACCAGGCTCCAATGTGTGATCTCAGGAAAAAATCAAAACATTCCCATGGGTCAGGCTTCCTCTAGCCATATATATTTATGTTTATACAGCACTTGTGATTCCCAGCTAGAAGGTGGTCTGTGAAAGCGAGTAAGTTTGGAAGTGCTGCTAATGTTGCTCATTTTCCTACACCCCACACCTGACTCTGTGCTAAAGGGTTAATTGTTATTTCTACAGTAACTTCTTCAGTTGTAGAAGACCTCTCTCAAATAAAAACCAAAACAACCATTTCTGAATCACTCTTTCCAACCCCAGTGAGAGGAGCCACTCAATTAAAATGCAATGCAATTTTACAGACTATGAAAGCATAACAACATATTAAACGTCACACAGACATCTTTTACTATAAAGGAAAAAATTGTATAAGAGCCATATTTTTGAAAATAACTCTGGAAATAAAAAAAAAAGTTCTCAATTTTTTTCTTCTAGTGAGGCAGCTGTCCAAAACCAAGAAATTCCACATCTCAAGAATCATTTAAAACAACAGTTTTACCCTGCCAATCAAGGCTACAAGACTCAAAATTAATGCTACCTCTAAACTCAAAACCAGCAGGTCCTGGATACCTTAAAACATCTCTTAGTGCTAAAGACTCTTTTCCTGAAGGCTAATTTTGAAGTCAAACTGCTTGCTTTTTTGCTTTTTTCCAGGGAGCTGACATAAAGAAGGCAGAGGGGTCACTGGATCCCAGCCCCCAGCACAGGGAGGTTACAGAGCCCAGTGGTGGAGCAGGGCTGCAAGCCCAGCTATGGAAGAAGTGATGCCTTGGAGTGGCTGCCTAGAACAGGGGCTAAACAGAGCTAAGAGAATCAAGTGGATATTTATTAAAGGCCTTCAATAGGTACACCTGGGGCAGCCAAAAGCCTTGCAGAGGCTACACCCCAGATGGATAATTGTGGGGGTCCCAGTTGTTGGTTTCTCTGGGTCTGGACTGAAGGCACTTGAGACAGTATTTCATGTTTGGACTCAAGTGTTTATAATTTCTTATCAGTAAAACAGTCTCACAACCATGAGTTCTGCAGCAAGACACAAAATGGCCAACAATCTCTTATTACAAGGATTTTTAAGACTAAACTATCCAATTAAGATCTGATACCAAGATTATTTTCCCTTTTAATCCAATAACTGATCCCAAACAGCTCCCAATGCAGACTTTTCTGCCCAATTACAAAATGCCACCCAAACCCAAGAAGCAGCAGGAAGAAGAAGCATGAAGAAGCAGCCCAGGACAACACACTGTGCCCTTCATCTTGCAACATACGAAAAATCTCAAAACCTAAATTTCTCACCAAGTGATACACCTACACTACTCTCTATAATCTATTTCACACTTTTGTGGATTCCAGTCTATCTTGAAGTCTAGAAAACTTTCTCCATGAATGAGGGCCAAAGTCAGTGCACCCCAGAGCAGACAGAGAAATATTCTCTGTGCCCTGGGTTTCCACAGATGATGGTCAGGAGTTTTTCACACAGATAAAAGTTTGGTCTGTTTGTATATCAGAGGTTAATTCTCCAATTACAGCTTTAGGTAATGAAGTCATGTAGCCCCAGTTTGCTCCCCTTGATTCCCTTTTGTTTCCACTTTTTGGGGCCTGAGACAGAGGGTGTTCTCAGTTCTAAGGCCTGGAAGGATTGCTTTGCCTGACCAAAATGTGAAGGTAGGTTACTAACACTCCATATGGAATTCAGAGCTATACACGAATGCAGGACAGAGCCTGAAAACAACAAAGCTAAAACTTAAGGCATCAGAAGGACAGCAAGGGACCACAGTGTGTGCTGCCTGTGAGAGGTCATCCCAGGATAGCTGGAGCAGCCTGAGCAGACTGCTCTGCGGGGAGAGGCATCTCTGCAGCTCTGACACACGCTTTTCCATGGAAAGGGTGTGGCCAAGGATAACACCACAGTTCTTAAGTTAGCTCACTGCGCCTCTCAGCAGAGCCCTTCCAGAGAGTAGGAAGAGGCAGGAAGAGAAAAGCAGCCGACTTGTTCCTCTTCCTCTGTCCCTTCCAATCCCCCATTCCACTATCATCATAACACCAGTTTATAGCTGCAGCAAACAAGGAGGCAGGAAATATGCTTACAGGCATGTCCACTCCATCTGTCTCTTCTCCAGGAACCCTGGAAGGAAGCTCATAATTAACAGGAAGTGTTTCAGTGTTATGACTAGGCCAGAAAAAGCAAGGGTTTACCTAAAGTAACACTGGGAAAGCCACTATTAGCACAGCACATAGTCCTTTAATGAGGTAATCTCTGGCCATCAGAGCCCTTCTCTGTGTGCCCCCGGACTGACGTCTGACCTCAGCAGCCACCAGAGGGGAAAACAAAGAGTCCATGACAACATGGCTCAGGGTAACACAGCCACCCCTCTGCTGGTGCTGGGCCTTTATTGTCACAGAGCAGGCCACAGCTGACTCCCACCCCGGGAGCTACAACAACAAGCCAGGCCCAGCCCAGACACGGCCTGAATGGTGTTATCACAGAGCCCTGGCACTGAAGAATGGCTCCAACAGCCCGTCAGAGTGATCCTTTCTGGCAGTGCTGAGGGGTCTGCCCAGCTCCAGGCTGATGTTATCACTGGGCATTGTTGGCCCTTTGGGAATTGCCCACTGTTACCGTGTGAAAAAGAGCCACAAAGCTCCTTCCATGGTACTGGGCAAGCGGCCTGTCCATGGATGGCCCTTTGGATAAAACTGACAATTGATGTGTTGAAATGTCCCCAAATGTGATGGTGTTCACAGGGGTTCTTGGATGAGGGAAGAGACAAGCATCTGACTCCATGTTTCAGAAGGCTTGATTTATTATTTTATTATATATATTTGCATTAAAACTATACTAAAAGAATAGAGGAAAAGGTTTCATCAGAAGACCAGCTAAGAATTAAATCAGAAAGAATGATAACAAAGCTTCTATCTCAGACAGAGAGTCTGAGCCACCTGGGCTGTGATTGGCCATTAATTAGAAATAATCAACATGAGACCAATCACAGATGCACCTGTTGCATTCCACAGCAGCAGATAACCATTGTTTACATTTTGTTCCTGAGGCCTCTCAGCTTCTCAGGAGGAAAAATCCTAAGGAAAGAGTTTTTCATGAAAAGATGTCTGCGACACCCAAAGCCCTTCATTATATTTTACTGTCTGGGGCCAGTGCATAATCAGAGGAGAATGCCAGCAAAACCCAAGTAGTCTGCTGAGGCAGCAAGTGCTAATACAATATTTTACCTCAACATATAAATAACCCCCCAAGTTCCTCTTGGAAGCATATGTGGTAAAAGGAGCGTGCAAAGCTTTTATCACGCAACTCTTGTGTTGCTTTAGAATAGTTAATCAAATAAAAGCTTCCAGAGCTCTGACTTATGAAAATCTACACCCTACATTTGCTTTGGCAGTTGGACACCAATATTATGTTACTAAAGCAATGGAGCTTTAATACAAAAATGAACAAACTGAGGGAATTGTGCTGAGAGGGAACAAGATGGAGTTAAATTTCCAGAACATGATTAGACAGATCCACTGTTCTGCCCCTCTCTTCAGGAAGATCTCCAGATCTCTGTATCAGCATGAGAACATCTATGTGCAAATAAACACAGCACA
This sequence comes from Zonotrichia albicollis, assembly GCF_047830755.1. Taxonomy (NCBI): domain Eukaryota; kingdom Metazoa; phylum Chordata; class Aves; order Passeriformes; family Passerellidae; genus Zonotrichia; species Zonotrichia albicollis. Next base: position 18,938,977 of record NC_133822.1, read on the forward strand.
AAAGTGCTTACAAATTAACATTTCATCTTCACCTCCTCCAGCTATGTCTGCCTTTACAAGAAACTGCTGCCTGTGGGCTGAAGGAAACCCCTCAGATGCCTCCCCACATCACACCTATGTTCTCCATGCTGTGCCTTAATTTCAAAATCCAGTTGTCAATATTCAAACTTCCTTTCTTCATTGAGAAGTTTTGATATATCAAACACGCATCATAACGTCAAATAAAGCTTATCAATTTATCTTCTCTCACAATTTTAAGGTGATTTTGGATGCCAGGAAAACCAGAAAAAAATACAATTTTTCATGGACAGTTTCTGGAGGCCAAGGGAATTTTTACTTGTATTTCTCTTGCTATCAACATTCATATATTTTTATATTTTTTAAATAAAAGCATCTCATTTCAATCTATTGACCTGACACAAAACACTTCATCTGAGATAATCTCAACATAAAAATGCATTTCCCATTCCCAGAAAGATAGGAGAAAAAGAAGTTCCAGTTAAGATCTCATTTATATTAGGCTTGCTTTATTATATCCCATAATAAATTCCAGTTGTGTAACTCCATGATGAGTTGCACAAGACTAACCATGTTATGTTACAACCAAGACTGGTTAAAGGAAAACTGTTATTTTATGTCAGAATTAGCCCTCTGGTCAGCTCAGGCTTCAGGAAACAAAAGCAGCTTGGATTTCAGGCCTTGGAGGGAAATGTACTGCTTGGAAAAAGCAGGTATATTAAGTTGTTTTAAAACTAAATGTTTGCAACGTATTCAGCTAAGTTCTAACGGGCACCAAACTGACCTGAAACAATATCCTGCAATTTGGGTTTCCTGCTGTGTTTTGGCAGTATTTCAAGCTCTCACATGGAAAAAGTATATTTTGTAGACCCTGGATTTTCCACCAGACAATGGTTCTCCTAGAGGTCCTGTCAGTAATTGAAATTATTCCAATATTTCAGTGTGTACAAGACCCTTTTCTCCCCTCACTCCTCCTGCCCTTGCTGCACACACAAAAAAGGGCCAAGCCAGCAAATGGGAAGGGTAAAAAATTTAAATTACAACAGACACCACTTGGCTTCCTTGAATTTCTCAGTTCTATTTTCAGGGCCCCTGCAATAAAAATTTCTTCCTCCAGTTAACTCATTAACAAGCAGACAGACAATCCCTCATCACATCAGGCTGGGGCTCCAAGGGAATTCACCAGCCACTCATCCAGAATCTATTCTTCTTCTGGAAATGCATTCCTCCTTTTCTGGACATCTCACAAATGATATCCCAGGTTAGCCTGAAAAGTGGGAATTACCACTGGCTGTGAAGAAACATGACTGATGAGATGTTTATTATTAACCTTTGCTTGATGGCAGTTGAGAGCATCTGGCTTTGGTCAGCTCACAAAGTGGGAGCTAAACTCAGTCCAGCTCATCCATATGTGTCATACCCCACAGAAACCAGGAATTTGACAGCAAACACTTCTAGACTATTAATTCTTTCACTTTTTTTTATTTTCATGGGGCATCAGAAGCTCAGCTTCCCAATCAGTAAGAGAGCCATAAAAAGCTGAGGCAAATGCAAATGTCAATGAAAGGTTCAGCTCCTGCATCACTGATGACAGGAAATTTGTGTTAGTAAATAAACTGCTCCTAGATCACATTCTGCAGCAGTGGAATTAACAAATAACTCAGGTTACAGGTGGATGCGTTGGAGCAGTCTGACATACAGGGGTTAAGGTACAAAAAATTAAATTATACTTCTCTTTCCCTTTGCCTCCCCTCTCTCCACTTCCACACAGGTTTAAAGCAACTCTTGGCCCAGAAACAGCAGAGCAAAAGGAGATTCACCTTTTGACATCACCAAAAAAACCCTAGCAATAGCAAAAATTTAAAAAAGGCAAAAGTCAAAACAGCAGCACCTCTCATGGAGACTGTTCAAAGCCCCAGTCAGCATCCCCTTAAGTCAAATCCTTAAGCTTTACCCAGATGTCTCGTACACAGCAGGTGATTCCTTCCAAAACAATGACCCAGAAGGGGCTGGAAGCCAAAGTTTCAGCTTGGTGACAAACAGAGAATAACAACAAACAGCTAAAATCCAGTTCAATCCTTCAAGAAATTTTTTGCCTCCTCAAAAGTGAGGTCCATGCTTTATCTCAAATTAACTTTAACCATCCTTCTAAACTTCTTTTTCTTCAATTCCCTCACTAGACTTCATATCCAGCTTAGGGATAAGCACAAGGGAGAAACATCCTAAGCCAAAGCAATAATATGAAAATATTATGGTTGAGTAGCTCAGTTTCCAAGTGACATAAATTGGCAGTAGCTGTTAAGATTGTTGGAAAATGTAATAAAAAAAAAATTTTATTGTGCCAAAGAATCCCTATGCCTGGAGTCATCCAACACTGTCCCACTGATACTAGTACACAGAAACCAGAAAAACAGAGAAAACAAGCAAATTATGCCCAAGGGTTCTAAAAATATAATTGATTTGAAGTGCTCAGCAAGATTCTCCCAAAACATGCTCTGGAAATCTGCATATTCCTAAAGGTTTTAAATCTTCACAAGGTTTTAAATCTTCCCAAGACAGGTTTATGCTTCTGGAAGACCTTGATTTTAAGCACAGCCTTGCCTAATAAATACTAATTAATATTTAGAATGTGGCAGAAAGTAAAAGTTGTTAACAGTGTGTTTTTTTTGGAAGTGGAGGGTGGCTATGGTAGAAACAAACACACAAGGGATAAAGAGCAGAGTGTTGAGATCCTTCTGCCAACACTTTCCTCTCATGGGGACTTCACCACCAAATACCTGACAGGCTTTGAAACAAACAAACAAATAAAATGATAATTATTATAATCATTTTATAAACCAAAAGATTAACATCCACTGGGACAACACAGACAATTATGGAACAGGAACACAAAAATAGCTAACCAGAGAGAGAGAAGCAAAAATACATTTGCTGTATCTACTGTATTCTTGCTCCATTCATGGATTTAATTAAATTGCTGACTTTAAGTACCAGCAAACTCTCTTGTTTTATTATCTTGGTGTTTTGGTTTGTTTTTTTTTCCTGGTGTTTTTTGGGGGGGGTGTTTTCCTGTTTTTTTTTAATGGGAATTTGGGGGTTGTATTCCTTGCTGATATGTTTTCTTTCAAAGATTCCACTTTCAACACTTGTTAGGAACCTGAGATGCAGCATGTAAAAAAATGGGAATGTGCTAATGAGAGTTAAAGAATATTGATTGGGACATCACAGCTACTGGAATTTATATTTTAAGGCAGACATAAATAAATGCACCTCTGTCAAGGGAATAGTTTGGTGTCAAAGCCAAGCCTTCAGAAATGAGGAAATACCAGTTAAAAACATGAATTTACATACAACCCTAGATAAATATTCTACTGAAAAATGTTAAGTGATTCTGCAATTACAGACTGGGTTACACACAAAGTTGAACAAACAGTGAACCTTCGGTCTCTGAATTATGGCATTTGAACCACTGATGTACTCCTAATGCCATTTTTATATGTAAAAGTTCTGCATTTTTCATCTGTGTGCATTGCAAAGCAGACACAAATCCCATCAGTTTGATGGAACTGCCCCGATTTACTGCAGAAATAAAAAGCCAAAGAGTCCATGCTGTAAAGAAAGATCTGGTAGAGCTGAAAACTCAAAGAATTTGTTCACTACATGCAAGAGAAAGGATCTCTGAAAAATGAGGAAGCCCACTGGGGCTGGAGGCCCATTTTGGTATGGAAAAAGGCTCTTTCAGAAAAACAGCATTTTTTATGTGTTTGTGCAGTTCTGACTACAGTGGAGACTGGAGTGCAGTGCACCAATGCTAGAGCAAATAAGAATCACAGAAAACCAGAATGTAACAGAAGCAGTTAATCATATCTGACTAGAATATGTTTTGTATTAACCAGTGTTCTCCAGAGATACAGTGTTTCCACTTCAAATACTGCATTTCTGGACAAGATGCTGAAAAGAAAAGCACAGCATTTACAAGCACACAGCCACAGTAAAAAAGCTGCTGTCACATCCCAGGGCAGTTGTGACAAGCTGAGAATCCTGGGAGGACAACTCCACAAAAGAAACAAGAATTACACACAGTTTATTTCTCTCATTTCAGTCTCTGCAGGGCCTCCACAATGTGACAACTTATCTGAAAGCAGAACCAAAAATGGCTTCAGAGAACACTTCTCATAGCAGTAACTTGTATGGAATGGAAATTATAATAAGGACACCATCGGAAGTACCCAGTGAAATGAGGAAAATGAGTAAGCACAGGAAGATTGACTTAATCCATTAGTAATGTGGTGCTCAGTGCCTACAACTTCAGCCCTGACACTTATAAGTAAAGGGAACCCAACACCTGCCCCTTGTTGTATAAAATGTCTGTAACTGCAAGAGCTCCATTGTGTTTCCAAAGGAACTGACACCCTAGATAAGATTTTATCTGTGTGCTGCTCACCGAGATCACACAACATGGGTTGGAAGACCCATGTGGCAGGAAAAAAAGCAGTTTTGGCTCAGAAATACTGTCATGTTAAGAGACTGAGCTTAATTCCAGGGAATAATCAGGTGCTTGATTCAGCCCTCGCATTACTTAAAATGTCTCTCATTTATGTACTCAGCAAGTCAGGAAAATAAAACATTACATAAAGGGGAAGTCAATTTAGAAGAAAGACACCATCTAATTAAAAAAAAAATAATAAAGAAAGAAAAAAGAAAAAAAGCCTCTGATGTTCAGTGAAACCAGGCTCTCTTAACACAAGTCCTCTCCAAGGCCTTTTTCTCTCTTTGTCACCTCACTTTGAAGAGGAGCAGCTACATAAGGAGGACACCAACATCAGCCACTGTGCATTCAAAGATAAAAATGCAACTTATTAGAAAAAGACACTTGGAAAGTTCGTACATTACACTACTACTTCTAGTAGTGTTTGTATTAATCCTCCACAATTTTCTAAATTAATATCTCCACAGGTTTTTTTTTTTTTACTCTCAAATTTTGCCAAAATCAAGCAGCAGCCAAGTGAAAGGAAAGCTCTCCCACGACAATTCGACCTTTTCACTGCCTTTGTAAAATTCCTGTTTGAGGGCACAGAGTGATTCACACTGAGGGCAGGAGGGGGAATTGTCCAAATTCAATCTGGCTGACCAGACTGGGAGGAGGGTGAGGTTCTGCAGCTCTGCCCTGTTGGACTTGCTTGGGAGAGTGACCAAAGGCAGCACAGCAGGACAAACTGCCATGAACCTGCAGCAAGCAATTTCTGTGCAGGAGAAAGAATGAAATTTTCTTTGTATTGCAGCAGAATAAAAAACCTGGGTGGGGAGGAGAACCATCTGTTTTCCAAGTGTAATGCCAGAGCTGCAAGTGATGCTCCAACATCCTTCCACTCTGAAGGAGACACCTGGGTGAGGGATGAGTCTGATGTTTCATGCCAAATTCCTGAAGACTCCATTTGCCACCTCATTCTGGTTTGGTTTGTATTCCTGCCATGTTTGGTGTCCTTTGAGTTGACCATCAATGAGAGCAGATGTAGAATCAGGCAAATAAAGCAGAACAAATTTCCCTCTTCATTTGCAGACTGTGTTTTGCATCCAAATGCAAATAATTTTATTTGGTTAAAGAATGATCTAATGCAGCAGTTTGGTGCTGTACTTTTTCAAGATGATTATGGTTGGCCGTGGCTGAGCCCTGCAAACATCCCAGGTTCATGTGTAATAACTGGATTTAAGTAATCCTTTAGGAAACAGGAAGGTTTGTTCTATTAAATTTCTTATTGTAATGTGAGAAAAGGCTGGGTTTTTCCCATGAGTTATTTTTTAAAAAGTTATCACAATTTTCCTGTTGCTTCTTTTAATTAATGACATCATTACTACTCCCTAAACAATTAAAATATTACCCAAACTCCAGAAAAACACAATCTCTTACTTTCTCCCAAAACAAAGTGTTGTGTTTTGGTCTTTCCAGGCCATCAAGCTCTTTTTGCCACACTTCTTTTCTAAAATACCACAAGTACCACCATGACTCAGCTAGCAAATAACCCATGATAAAAAACCAACCACCACCCTCTGTCTCTGAGGTCTGACACTGCTTGAATTAGGATCTGTAAGGAATACTGATTATCTTCATACTATGTCATACATTTACAGCATTGATATTTAAAGATTAATTTATAGTAATTAAAAAGTATATCTATAGTATAGTATTAAAAATAATTTCTAAAAATTAACTTATATATTCTTCATATCAGGGAGACATGACTTGGTGAGACATTGATAATGGATTTACCCATGGTGAATTTCAGATTATTCCAGTGACCACTAACTGAAGGAAATATTAAATTGTCCATTTTAGAATAACATTTACCCCAGTACAAGGCTGTTGAAAAAATTCATCCCAAAGGAAAACTCTTATGCGAATCTCAGTTCACATGCAGAACTGGGAGACAGAGAAGCTGATGTCAGTCAAGAATCTAGATCCTGAAATCTTTATTTTTTGGTGGCTGAGATCAACTGATTTGGCAAATATAACTGGCAAGTAGACACTAAAAAATTAAGCATACAAATACAGAGAATAATCAAAAGACACTATTTAAATCTATTTCTTAAGGCCCGTTCAAATATGATTCATGAAAGAAAAACACAGCACACACATTGAATCAATGAAAGCAACTATGGCATTTAATGGATTTTTTTTTTTTCTAAATCACTGGTGAGAACATGATAAACCTTCTTTGATTAATTTGAGATCATCATTCATGGCAAGACTCAAAACAGCAAATCATTCCCAGAGGAAAACACCCTGGTACATTTTTCTACAGAATTTTACATTTTATTTTCTATCTTGATGCAAGACAAAACCTAAGTAGAATTTATTGCTAATAGAATAACAGAAGTTTTTCAAAGACTGCTACCCTTTAATTAAATTTCAACATCTTTGGATGGCACTAGATGTTATCCTAATTTTATAACTGTCCTGATTTTGTTTCAAGAAGTCTTGAAATTGCAACACCATATTGAGTAGTATTGCAGCTGATATGAAATAAGTGTTCTACCAAAAGTAGAACTCAGTCTGATTAAAAATACTTTGCCACCAAAGAATTTTGGGACAGTATATTTTTGGACAGTATTTGGCAACAGATAAGCTGGATGGGGAAGGTCATATAAATACTGGGCACTGTAAATCAGGTTATTGGAAACAGTTCAATTTTCAAGAGCCTGGATGGAACCATACTATTTTTAAAGCCTATGTATTTAGAGCTTTTCCTATCTGTTAGATTGACTAAAAAGAACAAAAAACCCTGCAAACCAAACAAATAAAAAACCACAAACAAGCCAAAAGCCTAAAATAATTCTACATTCTTCTTCGTAACTTTTTTTAGAGAGTTTTCTTCATTCATCATTTAAAATATAATAATAAAAAATGATATTCAAAGGGAATATAAAGGCAGGTATTTTATACCAAATGTCCAGACATACAATAGCCCAGGCTGGTCACAAACCATGAGCATGAGCTTCAACAAGGAGGTTGATTTGGCCACAACTTTTTCCACATTTCAAGATAAACAAATAGTGATGCTGCAGTCATTTAGCAGTATCCTGATTTTCATTACTACCACTGCACTGTGGGAATGATTTATTGGTGGGATTTGGTCATTGCCCCCTTTGTGTTCCTGCATTGGAGCTCCCACAGTTACAGATGGAAAAGGAGCCCTGGTCCAGAGAGAGCTGCTCTGAAATGGTGCAGCAAAAATGTCCATGTTCTTATTTGGCTGGGGCAGCAGGAGAAAGGCCAAAATACACATTTCTAGTAGTGTTTGACTTAATATCTCCAGAAAATCCCCAGTGGGGTTGCGAGGAGAGGAAGCCAACACCAGAGTTCAAAGGGTAGAAGGCGGTAAACCAATGACTGGACCTCTTTGCCATTTCCTAAAGCTGAGGGAGAGGAAATCAACATAGCAAGATCCCAACTAAGGGAAGGCAAATGAGGGCACAGATGGTTTGATCTGGGGCTGTTCTCTGCAGTGTCACAGGGAAGAACAACTCAGGGAGAAACAACCAGCAGGTGTGGATGGAAACCTCCCCTTTCCATGCAGAACAGCTCAAGGGCCCCACAGCTCTGAGAAACACCCCCTGAAACATCCCCCCTCTCAAAAAGAGATAATGTTTCACCAGCCCAGACAAAAACCACCTATTTCCCTGCTCACCTGTCACTGTGCAGCTTTAAAATGAGAAGCCAAGCCCTCCCCACAGGGAGGGCCACAAAGCAGAAGTGCATATTGTGCACACGTGGCAGGGCTGTCAGATGTTTGGGTCCAGATCAGAAACCAGACACCACACGGGCCTGAATAACAGGTAAAGAACCTTTTTTCCTCCCCACAATGACATTTGCTTCCTTGGGAGATGACAAATCAGCTCAGCTTCAGTGAAAGTGATTCATCACTTTATAATGACACACCAGAAACCTCAGGAGGAACACTCTACCTCCTCCCTGTTCTTTGTTTTTCCAAAAGTGGCATCAATTAATTATTAATTACAAAGATCTTTTCACATGAAGCATGGCAACTTATTGTGCTTTGTTAATTTCTTTCTGAGCAAGACTTCTGAAATATTTCAGTATTTTTCTTCATGTTATATACAAAGATTTGAGAGATTAATTGTCCAGATGTTTCCTTGGGTTTTGTTCTCTCTTTCTCACATAATAAAAATCTTTCAGCACACTTTTTTTTCCCCAATAAACCCACAGTCCATCTGTTATACTTTGCTGGAGACATAAAACAGCACTACATGTGTGTTACAATCATTCTAAAAAGTAAATCTTCACCATTTTCTTTTACAAATAAGGTGAAAGAGTCCATTTTTATTTGTTAGGTAATGTCTTGATATGTTGCCCTTTGCCCTAAAACAAAGCTCTGTTCACTAATACCTTCACCTTTGCTTCTAACGTCATGGGGTAAAATATTCAAATTCCAAGTCAGACCATCAAGTATTCCTGTCTCACAGCAGAACAACTCTGGAAAAATATTTTAAAATATTTTAAAGACAGCAGAGCAAGTCTTTAACAGCCCTCTCCAGTTTAAATACAGCACAACTGCTTCAGAACAGTTTAGAACTAATCAGTCTCAGGCTGTCATGAGTGAAGTGAATAATGGTAGTGTGCATTTTTATTTCTGTATGTATTACAAGAAGCATTTGTTCTGTAAACTGAGCAAGTGAAAACACAGATTAAAGTGTAGGAAGTGTCAAAACTTACTACCCAGATTGCTGCTGCAAAATGAAAGTCCTGAAGCAGAACTGATAAGAATTTTTTCACTGTACCTATGGAAAACTTGCAGATTTCAAACCTGGTTTCCAAACACACTTTTGGGAAACAAAATTTCAGAGCTGCTGTAGACTCAATGATTTTTAGTTTAGTTGATATAACCAAAAGAAGAGCCTCAGAAATATTTCTCATCTAATTCTTCAAAATCCCACACCAAAAAACCCAGAAATCTTTTTCATCTAGTCCTTCAAAATCCAGACAAAGAAAAAACATACAGCAGGAAAGTATTGAATAAATTAATAAGGAAAGACCATGTCAAGAAGACCTACATCAGCAGATAGGTTATAGTTACAGATTTGAAGGAAAACTTTACGTAAAAACAACATTCTGACAAGGCAGATGAGACTTGAAATGGGGTCTAGTACTTTTTGCAATATTTCAGTCTCTTGAAGGTTTCTTAAGTGTCAAACACTTTGGCACACTACTAAATCCAAAGTGGTGCCAGTTTGCAAGACAACTCATGAATCTTTCTCAAAGGACATTTCAGATTGTCCTCAAGTCTTGCAGGAACACATAAAAGATTTTTAGCTACTTGATTTTCTTTTTCTTTTCTGCCCTTTAAAACGCATGGATCTGGGCTTTTCCTTCACATGAGACATGCCAGCTTTCCCCATCCATGAGGAATATCCTGCTTCCCCTAAAACAAGAAACCACTCACATCTAAGTAAAGCCAACCATCTGCATTAATTAGTAAAAGACTCCAGAGGCTAATTTAAATGTTTACATAATCACTATTTCACTTGTGCCAAAAGAGCATGGAAACATAGCTAACATTAGAAAACACTTCAAAGGGTAGGCAATGAACAATCTATTTTTATCATAGTTAAAAGTCCAAGAGATTACTTACATTAGTTTATACCTTAACTTTTAAAAGGACATCTTATTCAAAAATATTCATCCCAGCATCAACTGCATCCTCTGAGAACAGAGGTGCTCGTCTCACCAAGTTATAAAAATGAGATTTTTTCACATTTCAAGAAAAACAAGTAGTGATACTGTAGTCATTTAGCGATATCCTGATTTTCATTACTACCACTGCCCTAACACCAGCTGGTTTCAGTCTCTGTCTCAACACAATGACAAAAATGTGCTTCCAGGCAATAATAAGGAAGACCTGAAATTGCTTACATATAGCCAGAATTTAACTCATGAATACCAGTTACAGTAGGATTTTAACATCCATTTCTAAGAAACCACTGTTTTAAGTAAGAAGTGATTTTGCTCAGTCAAGCAGAACACTCAAATCCACAGACATTATTGTCAGAGATGAAGTAGGGAGGTATTACAATGGCTCCTTGATTTTCTTGCTGCTGCCTGGAGAAACCTGGAGTCTGCAGACTATTTATAAGCAGCTAGGAAATGTCATAAATGGGAGCAAATTCATTTATGCTGTGTATATTTGAAAGAGGTTTGCATACTCACTGGAAAATGTTTAGGATGTTTAGGTAAAAAAATGTTGAAAACCTACTACTCCTGTCATTGTTTTCTGGGAATTTAGTGGCAACCAGCTCTTGCAAAGTGAGAACACTGTTTCAGAAGTACATTTTTTTTCCTGGAAAGGCACAGGAGGAACATAAGGGACAAGGCAGGAGAAGAGAGAAGAAAACCTTCCCTCCTTTTTGTGGGAGACCAAAATTCCTGTGTAGCTCAGGTGGGTTCTCCTCTTGGAGAGCTGTCTTTGGGCTCATCGTGGCCAGTTTCAAAAGGCAAAGTCAGCACCTGGCATCCACTCCAGACAGCACCATAAAGCAAACACTGCAACTTGATACAGGATGCCAGGCTGGCCATGAGCACTCTGTGGCACTCAGCCCTTTTAATCAACATGCCCTGTTCTCATTTTCCTCAAGGCTGAGTACTATTGCACATTCAGACATGAAAACCAAACAAGGAAGAGAAACCCCAAGCAACCAACTGACTCAAACCCCCAAAGGTTTCAGTGAGCAATGAAATTTTCTTTAAGTGACAAAAACTGTCATTCACGTCCCCTCTCTTATGAGTGTAACCTACTAATTATGTCAGCCAGCACGTGCTGAAATCATGAAGGAAGTAGGAAGAAAGAAAAGTACTTCTCTGACAAATGCATTCAAAATGACAAAGCCACCTGTTAATATCTCTACAGCTGCCAGAGTTGCTAGGTGGGCACAGAAATCTTAATTTCACTTCTCTGACACAAGTTTTTACATTAGTGTAGAAATAACACTATATAAATACTTGCCAAAAAAAGCCAACTAAAGGCTTAACATTGCCCCCTCTGTAACCTTACCCTGCCTTTGGATTATCTGAAGAGATGCTGTAACATAAGCTTTTTAATACCACTTAATAAATATTTAGGGCCATCCATTATAAACGGTGGGTGCCACATGCAGAGCTGGGTGGGGTCGTTCTTTACAGCCATTCACCATCTGGTATCCCTGAGGAAAGTGATCTCCTGAGCCTGGCTTCACTGCTGTGGTGTTAAATTACCTTCCTTCCTCTGCCCCCATTCACTTGCAGCAGGAGTCAAGTAGATTCACCTGGCTGTGTCCCCTGCAGAACCAGGTTCTGCAGCTGCTTCCAGCCCCAGCATTTAATAGACTGTTTGTTACATTATTCTGCTGCATTTAATTGCAGAATGTGGGGAGAGGAAGGAACAATACCCACGGGTTAGTGTTCAAAGGGTCAAAGCAGAGCAGTGAGCCCCATGCCCTTCTCTCAGCTGCCACTGATGTAAGGTGGCTACAAAGCTTTACGTGATAAAGACTGCTGGGTCAGTGGGAATCTTTAGAATTCAGCCACCCCTGCATTTCTCCTTTCCCTTTGTGTGTCAGAGCATCTAGTTTCACTGAAGAGGCACAACAAGGTGCTGCATCTGGCCTCAGTTCCTTGGGAGGGAACAGAGGAGCAAGCAAGTGAGCTCTCTGCATACAACCTTGTTTGTAAAGCAGGTCACTTGCTCCCCTTAACTGGAGTTATATCCCCACATGGAAACCACCTGGTTCATGGACAGTGTCCCTAGGAAAGGCTCAGCTCCTTCCCATTGGAGCAATTCCTTATCATTAGGTTTTGTCAGCCAAGAGACACAAGCACTGTGGGTGATCTCGATGCACAGACTTTTCTTGGGGTCTGTATTCACTTGTCTGTCTGTCTCCTATCAAACAGATTCTTTAACAGCCCTATTTTACTTTTGGTTCAGTAATGTTTTTATCTTCAAGGTCCCTTTTCACTGTCAGCTTTGAAATTTATCACGGGTTTAAAGTTTTGAGGAGAAAATAGCAACAGATCAAAGGCGGTGATCTCACCTAAGACAGCACAGCAAAGCTGACTTGAAGTTGGGATCTCTAACATCTGTCCTAGTAAAAAAGGACTTTGGAGTGCTTTCATTTGTGGTGGGCAAAATGCTACAACACAAAGCATCAGAAACGCTGGAAGCCACCTGACACAGAATCCCTTTTGCTGAAGCAGCAGAAGAGGCAGTGGGAATTTCTGCCACTGAAATTCCACCATGTGGACGCAGATGAAGTCTCCCACTGGAAATGGAGAGAGGGAACATGTGGGAAACAAAAGTGCTGAGCCACTGCTGTTTTAGCTGAAGCTCTGACAGCAGAATTGTCCCTGGGAAGTTTGGCTGCTGTTTTTGCTATCTTCATTCTGAGCAAACAGGAACTGAGTGTGTTGTGTATTCAGGGTAAGAGCTATGTGATCCATGAGGGTGAGTGGTGCACCCCAGACACTGCACTGATTCCTCTTCTCACAGGAGTAAAAAGGGCAGTGAGAGAAGGGCTGTAGGAGTGTCCACAGATATTAATTGCCTTCCCCCATCCTCTGTTGGAAGCACAATGTGATCACTCAATTTTTACTCAATTTCTGCAATTTTGATGGGCTCACACACAGAACACTGATAAAAACTGCTAGTGATGCTTTGACTCCAGACAGGACTTTTACTCAAGTTCATTCAACATTCTGTTCTTTGTTGATAAAATTAGACAGGAGAAAAGAATTGGAAAGAAAGGAATGTCATCCATGGCAGAAACTAAAGAACAGTTATTGCAACAGTTATTACAGCTTGATTAATATGACCCTCAGCTTGTAACTGATTCCTACCTGCTGCTTGTAAAATGGAGCTGCACTATCATGGTGTTTCCTGAAGCCTTTCAATTGTCTTTATGCAAAAATGGGGTGTAGAGAAAATCTCCTACACATTCCTTATTGCAGCAGGCTTCCTGCATAACTGAACCCAAAGAGGATTTCCATCCTGCTTTGACCAAGATTTTTAGTTTTTATTTTGTCCAGATTAATGTGGGTCTTATGGACACAAAAAACCACAAGAGAAAAGGGGCACTGCCTTAAACAACCCAGTAGACAGCACAAAGATGCATTAATACACACACCCAGTAATAATACAGATATTTACAATATTCATGTCACTGTTCTGATGCCTCTGATTGTTGCCACCATATTGCAAAATTCCCATACCTTTTCGGTGAGTTCTCATGGACATCTCCTCACAGCATGGACTCCTTCCTCTGCACTGCACAACCAACAAACTCCACCTCTCCTCTCACCCAATTAACCCACTCTTTTGTAGCACTCACCATTATTTGACACAGCTGTGGCCTGTTAAGGGCAGGCCTGTTCCTAATTTTTGGTGATTACCACAGCTGCAACTCCTCAGGTGTGAGACTGCCTTCTGCACTATCTTTATTCTCTTACATTCTATCCCCCCACATCTGATGAGAGTGGACAGCCAGGAATGCATCCCACTCACCTGACCCACGTGTGATGTTGTGCACAGCATGAGCAGTTTTCCCATTCCCTAGTATCAGCAAAAGAGGGAGGAAATCCACACTACACCTCCTTCCTTCTCTGTCCTGCCTGATCTGAAAGTGAACAATCTCCTTTCCAAGTCTACTTTTTCCATCTCTAGAAAAGTGACAAAATTGAACCATGAAGATGAAAGCTTCTGGCACACTGAACCTTTAAAAATTGTCTTTAAAGCATCAGGAATGGAATGGCTTGCAATGAGTAGAACATCCAAGGATTTTGGGTAATCAAATCAATGCCTACTTAAATCTATTGAAAGAACCACCCAAAACAAATCAAGGCTTAAACTGGACTGTGAGAACCCAAAGGGTTTTCAGCACAAGCTTTAAAGCATTTTGAAGCATCTGAAAGTAAAAGAACTTTAATATGTGTCTCCTTTGCAATATGCCCTCCCTTCTGGATTGGTCTGAACCAAGAGGAGGGGAAAAGACTGATTTGGGCTGGATTTGATTAATATCACCCTCAGCTTGTTAGTGATTCCTACGTGCTGCTTGTAAAATGGAGCTGCACTATCAGGATGTTTCCTGAAGCCTTTCCAATATTAAATGAGATGGATATCCAATGATAAATGGAAATCCAATAATAAATGAGATGGATTAAAAAGCACGATGTTTTAAACAGAGAGGAGAAAGCTTGGTGAGAAGAATTATTAAAGCATGGATTGAAGAGATAATTAAATAAAAATAACTTCTTATGTAATTTGCACAACAAGAGTTTCATCTTTTTAATTACTGCATACAGGGATTTTACGAAAATAAACACCCAACTCCCAACCAAAGTTATAGGAAACCCCTCAGCACATCCTGTTTTTCAGCCTCTCTCTCACTATTCTTTCATTTTGGGAGGATTATGGATCTGACAGGCAAAGATAGAGGGATGGGAAGGATCAGAATTCAGTTTTACTCCCTTTTTTACTAAATTCAGCTATCTGTTAGCTACACAATTTAATTAAAGTGTAATGTTTTAAATGCACATTAATGTTGTAGTGCAATAGATCTATTCTACTTTAAAAGAAAAACAACTTTGTAAGCCTGAGAGTAAACTCCAGTGTAAAGTTTCAAAACAAATGGAGATTTATCTAACTATGTAAAGGAAGTATTTATACAACAACATATAAATTAAAAATAGACATTCAGGTAAACATATACTTAAACATTATTTGCATTATGTAAGTTCAATATTCACCAGAAAGCACAGATATGATGTAAATAAGCGGCAGTCATTAGGATGTACTGCAAGTGCTGCTGGAATGCGGGACACTGTATTGTTTCCTGATGTTTTAAATTAGGTTTATTTAAAACAAACTGTTGCTTAATGAGTATTTCCCTCTGTGGAGACCTATCAACATTCTGATTTGTTGACTGCTCTTTTCAGTCGAGGAAGGAGTCGAGCCAAGGAAAATCACAGCATTCCCTATTTATGTCCCCACAAAGGAAATGCCTCCTGATGCTGAGTCAGCAGCATATTGGGCAGAAACACAATTAATGATCATTAAACCTCAGAGAAGCAGCACTTAGAGCCAGAGAAGTTTATTAAACCAGCCACAAGATCAAACCTGTGTCAAGTCTTAGCTGGGATCTAGAAAGTTGACAGAACTACTGGCACTGCTGCCAGATTGAACTGGATTCTCTCCACAATCATGGAATAAATCTTCTCTGAAGGCTTTGGGAAATTCCAGGCACTGACACAGGTTGTAAAAGTCCATCACTCAGAGCACACTTAGAGCTTGGTTCAGGAATGGATGGTTTAGAGGGACAGGACTTTTCCTTATTGAACCCAGGGTCGATCCAGTGAAAACCAAACCCACACTTTGGCTGTCAGTCTGCCTGCCCTGCTTATTCCCTCCTAGAATTTCAGACCTGAAACTGCTCTGTGCTTTCCCACACAAACATGGGCAAGGTGCAGAGGAGGCAGAAGCTTGAACAGCACCCAAAAGGACTCTGACAACAGCAGGAAGGGATTACTGAGCTGCCTCATGTAACCCGGCGATATCTCCCCATTCCACTCAGCATGCAACAACTTTCTGCCTTCCACTCACCTAAGCAGGTAACCAACAAATACGTGAAAAAATTCAGAGCTAAAAGCCTGAAACTAAGCTTTTCTTCTGTCACTAGCATGCTACAATCAGTTCTTTTTAAAGGACATTCAAGATATGAAATTATTGTTATGATAACACTTGAATATGCCATAAGCTAAAGGAGACACATAACTAGAATCTGAACAGACCTGTAATTTTTTATGGTAATATTGCATCTCCTTTAATTACACTTTCCAGTACAAAATAACTTTCCAAAATGATCCAGTCTATTCAAATTTTAGAAAATCTGACCTGAAAATTCTCCAACAGAATTTTATGGTAATATTGCATCTCCCTTAATTACACTTTTCAGTATAAAATAACTTTCCAAAATTATCCAGTCTATCCAAATTTTAGAATATCTGGCCTGAAAATAGATACTTTCTGTTCTGTTCCACACCTCAAGAAGAAGGGAAGCTACACAGAAATGCTTTGTTTTGTTTCAAGTGCCAGCTGTATTCCACTCTGCTCACACCTTATACTCAAAGCACAGGGGTTTCATGCTTGTGGTATTGTAAAAAAAACATGATACAGGCTTAGCAAACTGCTCTGTCTTCAGCTCTGTGAATGGTGGATGCTTTCTTATAAACTCCCAAAATTCCTGATGACACCATCATTATAAACCTGACATATACATCATTATAAACCTGACACAGCTCTTGTCCCTCAACAAATTCAGTTTTATTTCTGAGGGGAAAGGAAAACACCACCTGGCTCAGAGTGATGGGTGAGCAGCTCCAGCAGCAAAACTCAGAGAATAAAAATGTGTGTCCTGAAATGGTTCCAGGTCAAGCAAGGTTTAAGCTGGCATGGAATATGAGAGTGAAGTTGTACTGTGTCTGAAAGTGCTTTCTTCAAGAATAAAAGCTGGAAATGGCCAGTTGGACAGAGAACTAATATTGAACACAATATGAAATGAGTCTGTATTAATAAGTAATGAAAAGTATCTTGGATATTTAGCATGTGTTTAAAAAATCAGTTCTTCCTGGGGACTGTGAGTGCTAAAACAAAATTGTGTTTCCCAGTTTCTAAGTTAGGCACACAAACAGCAGACTGTTTCCAGAGCCTGGCATACACATAAGTTATAGAATTTCAAATTTCTGACTTACCTAATGTCTTCAATGTATTTATGTCTTGGTTGTATCAGCAGGGTAATTATCCCTGCCTTAGTAATGGCACTGCTTAAGGAATCCTGGCATGCACTTCCTCAGTAATAAGCACTTCATTTTGTCAATGGCTTCACTTAAAAACTCTCAGCTTTCCAAGATCTGAACATTTTTACAGAGCATGAAAATTAACAACTCTACCTCATATGAATTCTTTTATCTGCTTGGAAAAAAGTGCTGGTCCAAAGTGCTGCACCATTTTTGTGTCCAGGCTTGGCTTTAGCTGTCAGGGGTTTGCATATTTGGCCTTGTGATATTTTTACTCCACTTTTCTTTGTCAGTGCCAACTGTGAGCAGTTTTCTTTGGTCAGCTGGGTATTGCAGCCAACAAACCCCCTTTCTCCTGGTACCAGTGAGACACTTGTCAGTCAGAGAGGCTTGGCATGGTCAAAACTTCACTTCCCTACCCAAGACCCCAGAACAAAATAAAAGATGCAGAGACAGGCCTATAAATCATAAGAAAGAAAACATTTGTGTTGTATTGGGAGCCCAATAACCCCACTGAACCTCGGAATCTGGCAGCTCTAATGGCACAGCAGAATTGTCAGAGCCCATAAACGTTCACTCTGGAGTGAAACTTGGCATGAAGTGATGACACTTGACTGCTCCACAGCTTATCCCAAGCTCTGTTTCTCATTCAGAGGCAGGGATGGCACACAGCACTCTCTATTCACAGCAGATTGGGGAGGTTTGTGCCACTGCTACAGCAAATTCTATTACTTCTAACTGTGAAGGTTTCTGAAGCTCGATGAGGTTTTATTTTAAAGTAAAGGGACCTTGGGGATCACTGTTCCCCAGACATCTGATATGTAGGATTTATTCCAAACTCAAAAGTGGCAGATGACTGTTTTTCCCTGCCTTTCTCTGCCAACAGACCAATTTGGTCCCAGCAGTCTAAAAAATCTCTAAAAACTGTGGGAAGTCTTGCTTTCTCCTCTCCCTCCACACCCTCCAGTTTTTAATCCAGAGACTGAAGATATTTTCCTTTTTCCATTCCTGTTTATTCTTCTCTCCACCACATAAAGGAAAATTTTCAAATCAAAGACAACCTTGCCCAAAGGCATCAATGTTCACAAGCCTGCACAAGGTGAAATATCAGTGCCCTCAGGTCCAACATGTCATCAGGATTGCCATTCCACCCTGGGAAGCTGGAATATGGGGAAAAACACAAATTGCTGGTGCTGTTCCAAACAACATCCTTGATTCTAAGAGGTCCAACACCTCCAGCAACCTTCTACTAAACTGATCCATTTTGTCAGCTTGGCACCTTTCTATAGTACTGAAGACAAAATTAAAGGTTCTGCTGCCCTGTGTGATTGAGACATTCAGAGTTCCAAGTGCTCCTTGCTGCTCTCTAGCAAGGAGCCAAAGTTGGATCATTAAATAAGGTATCAGCACATCTGAAGATCAAGGTCAGAGGCAGATCTTCACAGTATCCAGCATTTACAGTGAAGGTGAAGACATTTTTACTGAGCAAACTGAACTCAGGTCATATCCCAGTGAGTTTTGGTTTAGGATTTTATTGTACATTGTTCAACATAAAATTGATGCTTAAAAATATCAATCTTTTAATGAATTGTATGGGGAAAAAAGTCTATAACAGAAAAAGACCAGCAGCCTGCTTTTCCCATAACATTTTACTATAGCATTGGTGGCCTTAAGAGGTGGAAGCAGCAGGAAATTAAAATCACTGGGTATCACTGGAAGTGTTGTCAGTGTAGGTGTGGAGGTATAGAAGAAAACACCCCGAATACACAGAAAAATCTAAGATGTTGCTCTTTGGTGTGGAAGGATGTTCCCTAGAAAGCAAAGAGAGACCCAGCTGTGCTGAAAAAAACTTTGGTTCAGTGATAACTTCAACAATCCAACCAACCCAGAATGGACAATCAATCCCAACATACCAAAACCCTGGAATGAGAGATAAGGCTTAAGGAACAACATCAGTAAAATGCTTTAGAAAGAAACACCCCCACACTGTGATATACATCAGAAAGTGGCAAGTGAGCAATTAAACCATGGCTGGATGATGAGATCATTGACCACAAGATTTTAGTTATGTGGTGAAGATAACTGAAGCTTTCAATTCATGTCAGTGTCAGGAAGTTCATGCAGCAATTTAACAAATGCATTAACTAAGCTTGGATAAGCTTTCATTACACTGAATAAAAACAGATTTACTATTGATTCAGTACACACATATCACACATTTGCAGCCCTTCATGGATTTACCTTGGCACTTCCAAAGACAAGGTAATTACTGATGGACTTTATGGCAGTAGAAAATCTGGAGGCTGGTTCAAAAAAAAAACCCAAAATATATTGAGCTATGAGCTTTCCAAAACATATTAAGCTATGAGCTTTCTAATCTGTGCACACATTTGAAGTTTAAAGATGTCTAAATAAAAGATTATTAAATTCTGAATATGCCTGAAGCAAGAAACCTTGGGGAGGGATGAGATGGGACACGGCAAAAAGGGATAATAAGTGAAAGGAAAGTGGGTGTCAATGAGGGTAATTGATTTTTTTTTTTTTAATATTTGGGTTCTGATTGAGAAAAACCTGGATTTGTCTTTTTAGCTTTGTTTCTGTCAGTAAGGGGAAGGTACAACAGCACAATAACATGTATTTGTATAAAGAGAAGAAAGCTTCTCCCACCAGAACATTTGACTGTATGTGCTACAGCCTTAAGGACTTTGCAATGGACTGAAGCCTCAAGCTGAACTTTGTTTTTCCCTTCTTTTAGGGGTTTCAGTACCTATTCTTTACTCTTGCAAATTAATAATATCAAGAGTTTAGCTAGAGGTTAGCTGACTCATTAATGTTGAGCCTGGGGCCTGAATTTTATAAACAGCTAAGCCCTTTGCCTGCTAACATACAGAGTCAGCACATTTTTGTTGTGGAATATGATCTAAATGGATTAAAAAGAATAAGCCTTGCCTTTAGGAACCCTTTATAAACCACCAATACATAACAATAATCTTTTCATACATTGAAATCTCAGTGGAGGTTTTGTAACACCACTGTCCACACGTGATAATGCTTCTCAGTGGCCACAAAAATCCTTATTTACTCCCAACAATCCTTAATTACACATTCTTGATATCTTTTAGTATACTTTAAAAATTGCATGTGTTTCATTTCTCATGCTGAGGTTCAGAACATAACTCAGACTGTGCAAAATGCATAATTTCTCTAATATTATCTAAATGTTATCAGAAACTATGAAAGTAGAGAGGAAATAAAGAGCATTATATTGAACAGCTTGCCCAGAATAATGTCTTAGAAACATGCATGTGATATATGAAAGGAGAATCAGACATTTAAATACACCACAAAAACTCTTCATCTTAGAACGCAATGACCATAATAATAAAAGTTAATTTTCTTTTTCCAAACCAGGAAAAGCTGTGCTCCCCCACTGAATGTGTGACACCAGAGCTCACCCAAGAGTGGGGATGCAGCCACCCAGAGAGGATGTGGCCCTTTTGTGCACAGGTAGGAGCTGATTGCTTACTCTGGTTTTTCTTACATGAGAATAAAACACAGAGTTTGCCTTTCATCCCAGGCAATTGTGACTGGATACTGTCATTAGGAGTAACTCCTTTCTGGAGCTCTGAGAGTGATTGACTGACAGCCAGAAAGGGAGATTTGAAGCAAGTTAGCCATATGTTCAGAAGACAAAAGAGATTTATCATCTGTCTCCCCAGAGGAGGCCAAACTGAGGTTATTGAGTCTGCAGAGAAAGTCAAATAATCACAGTGACATCAAAACTGACTTAATTGGTACGAAAGACACAGACAGCTCTGCTGGTTAAGGACTAAATGAAGTAAGATGTTACATATAAAACACTTAGAAGAAATGGTATCTAGTTGTGCAAGCAGGAAAGGATCAGAGGCTGAAATACAGACACCAGCGTTCTAATGGCAAATCCAAATTTCTAGATTGAGAGATTTTATTTCTAAAGTCAGCTTCGTGTCCTGGCAGCTGAAACAATACTTCCTTGCTAAATCATGATTTTCAGCAAGCAAAAGACAACAAAGAAATATGGAGCTGACCGGGCCAATTCCATCTTCTACACTGAAATGAATAAAAAGTGACGCACAGAGCATCTACAGAACAAAGAATATTGGTGAAATAAAACCAATGGTTTTTTTTAATAAAAGTTTCACTTTTCTTTTATTTCCATTCCCTTAACTCCTAAACCAACCAACCAAACAAAAACCAAACAAAACAGCCCCCCATCCCACAACATTTATTATTAACATATGACATAGAAATAATTTTCCTGCACAAATGAACTTCAACATTAAAAACTAGTGAATCTAATGCTTTCCCTGCCAGGACACATGTTCTTAACTAAGAGCACAGTGGGCACCAGTGAATAAACATCTGATACCTCAGCACTGAGGCAAGGGGGGAAAGGAAGGCTAAAAGAGCTGACAACAACATTCTCACCCACCAGAAACTGAGACAGGATAGACTTTGTGTTTTGGCTTCCAGGAGAGGAAGAAAAAAAAAAACTTCCCAAAACAAAGGAAAAATAATACATGTATGTATATATGTGTATATATATATAGGTATGGAAACTGCAGGTAATAAGATGTGCATTCCCACGTCCTTCAAGGTGTTTATTTGTCTGACCTTGAACTGTTATAGTTTATAGTTATAGCTTGTCCCTGCTTAGCCATGAGGGGCAGGAAGTCCTCTGGCATTAATACTTTGTGGATATTTTCATGCACATTTCAGGAAGAAACAGTGCTACAGAAACAGATTCATTGTGGCAGAAAAGTTTTTCAGCCCTTTCTGCAGGTATCCAGCAATTTGTCATGCAGTAGGTAGGGGTGCAGTGAAATACCACAATAAACCTGGAATAGCAGAACTGAGCCAGAATTTTGGATTAGTGCGCACCTACAACTTACAAATTACTTCCCAAAACAAAGGAAAAATAATACATACATTTATATATGTGTATATATAGGTCTGGAAACTGTAGGTAACAAGATGTGCATTCCCATGTCCTTCAAGGTGTTTGTCTGACCTTGAACTGTTATAATTTATAGTTATAGCTTGCCCCTGCACAGCCATGAGAGCCAGGAAGTTCTCTGGCATTAATACTTTTCTTTGTGGATATTTTCATGCACATTTCAGGAGGAAACAGTGCTGCAGAAACAGATTCATCATGGCAGAAAAGTGGCTGGAAGTTTTTCAGCCCTTTCTGCAAGTATCCAGCAATTTGTCATGCAGTAGGTAATGGTGCAGTGAAATACCACAATAAACCTGGAATATCAGAACTGAGCCAGATATTTGGATCAGTGAGCACCTACAACTTACAAATTACTTCCCAAAACAAAGGAAAAATAATACATACATTTATATATGTCTATATTTAGGTATGGAAACTGTAGGTAATAAGATGTGCATTCCCACGTCCTTCAAGGTGTTTATTTGTCTGACCTTGAACTGTTATAGTTTATAGTTATAGCTTGTCCCTGCACAGCCATGAGAGCCAGGAAGTCCTCTGGCATTAATACTTTTCTTTGTGGATATTTTCATGCACATTTCAGGAAGAAACAGTGCTGCAGAAGCAGATTCATCATGGCAGAAAAGTTTTTCAGCCCTTTCTGCAGGTATCCAACAATTTGCCATGCAATAGGTAGGGGTGCAGTGAAAAACTACAGTAAACCTGGAATATCAGAACTGAGCTAGCGATTTGGATCAGTGAGAACCTACTAGGGAAAAAGCAAGATGCTGTTGGCTCCTACCAGAGTTTTTTCAACTACAGAGTTTGATTCAGTGTTACTTAAAAAGAGTTTCCAGCCAAGAATTTACCAAGTCTCTGAGGATGCAATGAAGGCTGTCAAAATGTAATTAAAAAAAAGCTCAAGAGTCAAAATGTTTGGTGACAGCTAAACACAAAAAGGAGGAGCTGTTCAGCACTGGATTAGACTGCAGAATGAGAGAGTGGAAAAAACACACAATAAACTTTTTTCTTGAAAACAGAAAAAAACTCTGGTTCAGACTGGTTGATTTCAACCATTTCTATTAGACAAACTCCCACGTGGCTTAGGAGCTGGACAATTTAGCTTTTTCTGGGTCATCATGATGAGATTCCTCCAGCACATTACCCGGTAACAGTTTTTAAATGAAGGAAGAGAAACAGCCTGCAAGCAGCCCTACATAAAAGTGAGATATTGCTGGGTCACCTGTGTCTGCCTCTGTCACCTGAGGGTGGCCAATGTACTCCCCTGGGTGGGTGGCTCTCTTTATTTTTTTACCAGGAAAACATAATATCTGGTAATTTTGCAAAGAACTGAATTCTCCCAAACCCTCAAGTTCCCCTTTACTCTTCTGTGCTCAGAACACTAAAAATAAGGAAATAGAGCACAACTGGCAAGGGCAGTTCAGGTGTCATTTTTAACAGATGTCATTTCCTGATAAAATTATCATATGCATGGAATTAAATTTCAAAACATTCATTTCAAAACTAGACAGCTGATAATTTCTAAAAAGAAAATAAGGTATCTGATAAAAAGCAGAAAATAAATCCCTTTACATTTCAAAACTGTGTGCAAAAGACAGCTACAATCCTAATAATAATATTTGTTTTGTAGTAGTGTTTTCCCACCTACTACCTGGTCAGGGCTCCAGAAACACCCCCTTTCCTAAGGCAGAAGACTTTACAGAAAAATGCATTTCTGATATAAATGTGACTCAGCCTCCTCTCAAAGACATTCTGAGAGCATCTCCTGGAGCTTTCAGGAGATTTCTCCTAAATCCATGTTGCTATAGCAAATACCCAATTTTAAATTTTGCCTGTCAGGGAAGTGGTATATAAATGTATAGGGTGTCTAGGTTACATCAGCTCCTACCTCCTGACACAAGTTTTGTGTGAATTCTCAAACCCTCACAGTCACACTTTCATTCCCCAGGCAGGAGAAGAGATTCCTCCCAGGTCCTATGGTCCAGCTTGCTGATCATCTGCCTTGCTCTCAGAGCCTTTTTAATTCTCTTTAAACACAGTTACCCCAAACTGGACACAGCACTCCCTCTGAGGTTTTGTGGGATTACTTTGTGCGTCCTGAACGCTGCATTCCTGTTTATATGTCCCAAAGGTGGTATTTGCTCTCTTGAGAAAAGAAAGTGCTGCCTAATCCTCTGTGTTGGCTCTGAAATAACATCTGTACTCTTTTCTGTAAAGCTGCTGCAGTCCCCCATCTCCTACTCACACACTTTATCATTCCTGCTTTTGAGCCTAGGGAAGCTTCTTGCTAATAATTTTTTTCCTGACAATTTTCCTCATTTTTCAGGATAATTCCATCTTAACACAACCTGCACTATCTGCAGTAACCTACTCTCAAAGGATGATTTCCCAGAACTTTGGCAGACCCACAGCATAACCCGTCTCCTCCCAGTCACATCTCCCCATGTCATCTGTGCCACAGGAGACAACGTTGAGTCAAGATGGGGCTCAATCAGGAGAAAGTTCCATTTTTCCCTTTTGAAAGCAAAGCAATGGCTCTTTTCCTGAAGAGCTGAGCTCTTCCTTGGAAGAGTTTCCATCTCTGAAATAGTTGGAGTTCAGAGAGCTCTTTGCCCTCAAAAGCCTCTCACCATCACTGCTCTGGGCACACTGGGCACCAGGAGAGAGAAACCCTTGGGACCAAGTCCTGACTCACTTTTCTGGATGCTGGTCCCTGTTTGTTCACTGTTCCTTTTGGAACAGGGCAGTTCAGCTTTGAATGAAAGTTTTTTCCACCCCTAGAGCTAATTAGCTCTGACAGGGAGGGACAATGGATTTTTTATCACTGCCACGAATTTCTAACTTGGTTGCCTCAATTAAACTGATGTCATACACAGCACTACGGGGGAGTGGCCTGAATTTCAAAGAACTCATGTGAAGACCCGGAGGAGTTATTTCAGACCTGATGGAAATGTAATGAAAGAAACGCAATGTAATGTACAGAACTGATGGCAGAAATTTGGATGAGATTCACATTGCACTTTATACTCAGCAAAGGCCTAGAGCACACACAAGAAAATGACGGGTTTATTTTTCCAGGAGATAAAATAAATAGGTAATTTATTATTCCACTGCTAGTATTAGTATTTTAAAGAGGTCACCCTGTCTCCATATATATGGTCTCACAAATGAATATACTTATCTGCTGGAAGCCTTTTCTGAAGTATTCTCAATAAAAATAAGAACTTTTAAGAATGACAAATGTTTGAGCAGTCATATACTGACATAGCATAACTGCTCTGCATTCCTTTGCCCATTTGCAACTGAGTCAAAACGTTCCAGAATTAAAAAATTAAAAAAGTAAAAGAGGCCTCTCACTTTTTAAAAGAGGCCAAATGTGCGATTCTGAAATAACTGCAACTGTAGAAATAAATTCCTGCATTCCATTCTCAAATAAAACACTGAATGCCCAGGAAGCAAATTTTTCTATTTAAAGGAGTAGGGATATGAAAAGCAATTCCACAGTTCAGTAGTGCCATGATATCATGCTTAAAAATAAAAACTATTACTGTAGCATGAAAGCTACAGTAATAGCCACCTCTAATAGTAAAATCTGAATTCTAGCAGGCAGCTTCATTCCTAAAGCTGGCAACCTCTATCTCCATAAACAGCACAAAGAATCCCTGGACAAAGTGCTCCTAACTAGTACTTGGCCATGAAGTTTCATTTTACAAACATCTTCCCTTTTGCTCCAGGGTTATTCCATTTTAATGACAGAGCTGTCACGTGTGCTCAGCAGGCCACAAAGACCTTTCCTTTTGATGACAGCAAAGATGAAATCACAGCATATTTTTGAACCAGTATGTATGGAGACACACTTTTGTTTTGTGAGACCAGATTTTTTTTTGTTTTTGCAAGGCAGCAAATCACAGATTACCCCAGTCAAACTGCAGATGATTCACTGCTTGTCCAGGAGCCAGACAAAAAATACAAGTAATGTCAGAAAACCTAATTAAATTGAAGAAAATTGAGGTTTATTTAATTACAACATCTCTCCCCAAAATCAGTTGTATCAGTAAGCATTTTGAGTGTCATAAATGCTAAGGGGAAACAGAGTTCAGAACTGAGGGTATTGGTATTAAAAATGAGTTTAAACTTTAAATCACCCACATTACCAGGAACCTTCACCTTACATAGTACATTGCTTAAAGAAAAGTGATTTGAATAAAATTTAAAAACCTTGAACATACTTAAAATGCAAAAGTTAAACTAAAACCACTGAAGTTGTTATTTGCAAGTTCAAATCCAGAGTTACAAATGTTTAATGTCCATCACCCTAGCATGTGAGTTGGTAAAAGCTTGGATGCCTATTTGAATCACCTTAAAATAAAAATTCAATTTTTCTTTTCAAAGAAAAATAAACAACTTTAAATTTATAATGAAATAGCAGGAAAAAGTAAACCATCACTTTTCTCTCTAGATACAGGTCCCCCTTTGATCCAGCAGGCGTTCATAGATTGCTATGTGATTTAACTGTGCCACAAATTAATTTAACATCAAATTGCTACAGTTGAGAGCTGGCTCAAATCACAATTTCCTTAGTTGAAAAAACCTCAATTTGACATTTTATACACCACCTTAATTCTCAGCCATTTTGACTTAAATAGCACATATTTGAAATTATTTATCAAACATGAAAATAGCCTTAACTGAAGGAGCAGCCCATGGCCCTGATCTTTGGGAAATAATTTTGATTTGCATACACAGTTTTAAAAGTTACGCATTGCAGCTGAACTTTGAAGGTAGAGCTCAGACTTTATTCCCCTTTGTTCATTCTCCCTTTTGCAAACATAGAATTGTACCAGAGAATTTAAATATCAGGAAACATCAGAGTTAAGTTCAGCACACCATCCTAAGTCTCACTTTTTGTGCATTTAGAATATGAGGTAGTCTTAAATTCTTAGTCACATGTCTCAAATGCAACATGTTTTTCAAAGAAAAAGACTGGCCAAGTTACATGGATATACAGAGAAAGGTTTTTTTAAAGGATTTAAGACTGCTTAATTTGAAAAACAAGATTTCTCCCAGCTTATAAGAAAGCATCCAGACTGAAGTTCTACAGTGCCTGAAGTTTGTCCCAATCATAAATGAATAGAAGAACAACTTAAAAGAAATCTTGAACATCTTTCTTACAAGAGGAAGGTGAGCTCCTGAAATTTCATTCACTTCATTTCAGTGTCAAATTCTCTGGTAGAATTCTGGTAGAATTCTTGATTTGCAAGCAGTCCCCTGCTTACAACAGAAGGAATGGAGAATGGGTCTGAACAAAGGGCCCAAGCTCCACCTTCAAGGTTCTGCTGCAATGTGGAAATGTTAAAGCTGAGTATCAAAATCAAAATTAATGACATTGAAATTTCCACAAGTTTGGAAAAGGCTGTTCTGGACTCCTTTGTCCTTTTGAGCCCTTGATGTCCTGTATTCCAAATCCTGTATTTGCTTTATTCCCCAACTCCTACCAGCTACTCCCCACCATGACTTTCCACACCTAAGGATGTGCAAAGAAAAATCATTTTTAAGGACTAAAGCACAGTAAATGTCCCAGTCAACAACTTGAGAGGAGTTATTTGTGTGCAGATTTATGATCTCTGATCTGGCAGGCACACATTCACTCACTTTATTTTTTCTGCCTCCAGCATGTCGTTATTTACTCCTGCAGTTCAAGCAAATGTTTCTTCTTTATTGGAGCTGGGCTTTGGGATAGGATAAGGCTAAACAATAAACAGTGCTTGCAGGAGAAGCCAAGAAAATAGCAACTCTCTAACTATTGTAAGAATGTGAAATCTTAGTGGCAATAAAATGAAGAAAATAAGGGTGGTGGGAGGGGTGAGCTGCACCATATGATTGCCAGCTGGGAGAGAGAATCCACCCAGTACTTTCTGTTGGAAACCAACTTCCAACAGCACTGTTGGACTGAATTTAAAGTTGTATTCAAGGTACACTTGACCTAGGAAATGACTGCAGTATCAGGAAATGTACCTTTGTGAAAATACATTCTGTACCCCCAAATTTATGTGGTTCTGTTATATCAGAAGCATTTGTAAGTGGCACAGATGAGTAATTGCAGCGAGTGTCAAGTGTTGGTTTTGGTATGACCACTATGAACTGAATGTAATCTCATTTCATTCCTACTGCTTTGCAATGTGCTCCCAGCCTTGATTAGTGCTCCCTGAGTGACCTGCTTCAACATTCATGACATTTCTAGAATATCCATTCACTTCCCGATGTTTGAGTTAGCTGTTGCCCATTTGACTTAAAAATACCTCTGTCACTTGAGTGCAAATCCTTTAAATAGTTCTTCCTCCTCATAAACAGATTTCAAACATTTTCAAGAAGGAAAACACACTCTCCCCCAACTTCTCACTGTTCTGTTTTCTCATGACTGATTTTAAGTGTTCATCTTTAGCAATTTTTTCCTGAAATCAGATCCTACTGCAGGAATGTTTTGATCTGTTAAATCAAACGTGGGTTCTGCTTTTTTCTCTTTCTATATGAAGATGGGTAGGCTATCCACCCTTTGGAAAACTCATCTTTAGCATTTTTATTGCAGATAATTATTCCAGATTGAGTCTAGTAGAAAATAATGTAATGTAATGAAAATGTATTCTTCTACATCAGAGTTTAACCCAAAGGGCTTTGGGATCCTCATTAAAAATCCAATGAATTTCCAGATTATATAATCTGATTGCCACCACATTTTTAATATTCTAAGTAGAACTATAACTAAATCACAACAATAACTCAAATTGTTTCAACTTTACACTTGATTTTCCTGCTTCTAGAAGCAGGTAAAAAAAACAAAGACTCACTCTCAAAATACACAAGGGAGTGTATAGAAAATGATTAAAAAATTTTATTCCACATAGGTGTAAATCTCTGAGGGCCTCATGCATTACTCAGTAGATGAAAGAGAAGGAAGAACCTGGAAAAGGCCAGGGAAAAGTGTTATTACTGCTCTGCTTTGTAAAATTAACTATTTCAAGCTGCTTAACCTAAGCTCAGAACATTGTGTTGGACTGGTGCTCTTATAAAGAGGAATCTGCTGCAAATTAAAATCGTGTCTGCTGCTTTTGAAAATGAAAAACTTGAGAATACTTATGAAGTGGAGCCACCTTCTTTCCCCATTTTACTGATTTGAAAATGAGTCACATTTCAAATGCTTATTCCCATGTGTCATCCAGAGAAGACCACCCAAAGTCACGGCATTTTGGGCAAACTTTCAGTTCTCCAAACCTGCAGCAGCCCCCTGCACTCCTCCCCTCCTGACCTCATCTGTTTGGCTCTCAAACACAAGTGTTAAGCAGGACAAAGACCCACAAGCCCCAGCTCCTTTAAAAACACAAAAGGAAAGGGAAAACCAAGCCCCTGTAATCTCAAGGTGCATTTATTAAATCAGACTGTTAAGAGAGAGAAGAATTTCCACTAAAACCAGATCATGCCCCCCCAGGCTTACCCCAAAAGTCCAGCATCACAAGCCCTGTTACAAGGACAGAGCCCACAGGCTTCCACCTCAGCTGATCTCAACAGATGGTGTAGCTATGATACAGCAATGTTTTCAATTAACAGGGATCATCAGGTGACAAGGGAATTAAATATTAATGCTTCAGCACTTGCAAAATGACAGCCACCTCTTATTCCTGGAGTACTACTCATCTAGAAATATATACATGAAAACCAGCTGATTAACAAGGGTTAGGGTTTGTGAAAAAACAAAACAACCCAGAACCAGCTGAAATACTGCTTTCCATTGCATTGCGGGTTTGTTTCCAATAAATGCCTACATTGTATTCCCAAACTTGTTCAGACCAAATATAAGACTTGTTTATATTTTCTGCTTTCCCACTATTACATACACAGACCTGCCAGTAAATTAATCAAAAGCCATTTCCTCTCTTTGCTGAGTTTTCTCCTCAACTCAGATTTTCCCATTTGCTTGCATTCAGGGCTAGGAGTTAAAAATAGACTCGATGCTTGAGAACTGTTGGACACAGAAAACTCCTTAAAATACAGAAAAAAAATTCCTGAATTAAATTTAAATTGATTTGTCTGATAATATTTTGCTTCCATTTCATAACATTTGTCATGTTTATACCAGCCTTCCAGTTCTAAACACTGTTTCTACTAATATGAGAAATAAAGCTGTGGGCATTTTGTTCCTCTAGAGAGAAAGATTTAGCAGATGGCAATTTTAAAGGTTTTTTGATTGGTACATCCTGTCTCCCTGATGTGGGATTATTAAAGTTTTGTTCCCTCTTCCATTTGTGCATGTTTTTTGTGTCTTACACAATATAGAAGAAAGCAGCATATCCCTCCTGACACCTCTCCACTCCGTCCACAGGACTTTGATTGGAATTACTTCCACTACAAAGCATAAATGATGATGGCAGAAGATATCACAGTTTCTTCATGAGATGACTTTTGAATTTATGGGAATGTGGGACAGGGATGTACCCTCACTTGCACCTAAACCTTCCTACCATGATTGTGGCTCACACAGAAAGCTGCACAAAAAGGGGAAAATTCCAGAAAATAGCTCCATTAGCAACATGAAACATTTTCACCCAGTTAATAATTCCATTATTACACATCATGTACTTACATAACTAATAACTTGGATTATTAAATCTACTTCTATATAACACATTTAATATACTTCTGTATAAAATATACTTCTGTATAACACATCTGTATAACACAGTCAAGACTGTTAGGAATGTCACAAGCCATTCTTCCCTGATGTGTTTCACTTGTTGGTTCACACACACACCTTCACTGATGATGGTTCCTGCTGTGAGCTGTTGCCTAAATATTTTCAGTTTTTATTTATTTAATCCAAAATATACTTGGTACCAACTGGGAGGAAGAAAGTATATATATATATATGTAAAATATATATAGAAACACATTCATTACAACATTTATGAATCATAAGTGATGACTCAAAAAATTTGAGTATTGACTATAAATTATCACCAATAAAATGATAATATTAAATAATACCTTTTAAATTTAAATGATAATATTAAAATGAATGCCTAAAATGAAACCAGGTGCATTTCAATAATTGCCTACAGAGTACACCACTCATTTAGACTGGATCACTGCAAGGTGACAGATATTTAATAATATCTCTCTCTATATATATTATATATATATAATTATATATTACATATATATAGTAATATCTATATATAATACATAGATATTATATATATACAATATATAAAATATATATTGTATATTATATATTATATATTATATATTATATATTATATATTATATATTATATATTATATATTATATATTATATATGTTATATTTCTTATATATTATATATGTTATATGTTATATCTTGGTTTATTATTTTTTTGCATTGAATTTTAATTAGGTATTTCTACTATCTGCTAGTCCTATTGTCAATTAATTTGCTCTTGGAAATCAAATTGGATTCTTGTGACCAAACCTCTGTGGATATCTGCACTGGCCAGGAGCTGTGGCCAGTTCAATTTATTAACTTATTAAGCCACATTACTTTGCAGGCCAGAGAAAAGAACCTGAGACACTGCTGAAAAATGGAGAAATGTGTTGTTGAATGCTCATGCTTTCAGAGAGGGCACTTTTCCACCTCAGCAGTTCCTTCCCAGCTCCCTTGAGGAGGCCTGCAGAGGTTTTAGCTGCTGTGCCATCCCTCTCTCCAGGTGACAATTTCCCTGTGTCCCCTGTCATTAAGGGACCCTGTGACCCCGTGGCACAGAGGCAGATTTGTAGGTCTTTGTCTTCATGCACTTTAAACTCATCTCCACAGCAGGTTTACTGCAGAACCAGATTTATTGGAAAAAATCCCACAAAAAACCAATAAAAAAAATTGTCTCTGAAGTCATGGCTCTTAGTTTCAGCTTCTTGCCCCACACTCCTCTCCCTCCCCTCACACCACAGAATTTGCTTTAGATGATTTTAAAACACTCCAGGAGCTGCATTTTTTTCTCTACAATATATTTTGGGAGCTTTTTAAGTCACAGGAGAAGGTGCTGACCAAAACACTGGTATCATTCCTGCCTTGCAAATTCTCTACTTAGATTTCTTGGGGAAGATGAAACAGGAAAGCCTTATAAATATGATTCCAGGTGGGAGATGACGAGCTTTGCTGATTCACATCCAAACAGAAGAGTAACATCCAAGGAACCTCTCACACTTCCCAAAAAACACTTTCCAGCTCCTCAGAAATGCCAAGCAATTGCCTAACAATATAACACCAGGAATGCCATATCAAATCTGTGGCCTTGCAGGCTTAATAAAAGCTCTTTTTAAATGGACAGCCCTATTCATTCATAAAACCTACTGAAAATACAGAGAACTTAAAATCCACTGAACAGCATTTTCCACACTTGTTTATCCTGAACCACTTCCATTGTTCTTTCCCAAGAAGGTCACACACTACCATGACCTCAGAATTCAGTGTAAAAGTGACATTTTAATATAGGCTGAATGGGATAAATTAACTATACATGAAATGTAATGGACTGAAAGTACTCCAAAGAAGAAAATGATTGGATTATTTAACCACTTATTAGTCAGTATTTTAACATTTTAAGGCTGTTGTAGATAATTCCTTATCAACTAATGATGTATATTTCCCTATTACTATTTCCCTATTACTGTGTCCCTAAAAACAAATTAAAACAGTACTCATTTGGAAGACGATTTGTTGATTATAAACTTAGGTTGGATGAGATGTAAAAACTACTTTAAAGAGAGAAACTGACACCTGAAATCAAGGGGGTTTTAAAATGCTATCATGAAAATTAAAGTGATAGTAACAGATAACCAAGGCATTGCAAATTGATTGATATTTCCACTTTTTTGGTAAAAGAACCTGTGTTTGGCAAGCTTAGTTGTGATGAGATTAGAGAATTTGCTGCTCTAATATTAACAAGGAGTTTTAACAAAAAGCAACTCTAAGCAGATCTCCCATGGAAATGTGCTCTTACACATGGAAGTTCAGAACACTTCTATTTAAAGGACATATTTACTATCACTGTGAAATATATAGAACATCTTTAATGTGTGCTTCACTGTCGCAGAATCAATCAAAAGTGGTGATGGTGTTTTGGTTTGAAGTTTGTACTACAGTTAAAGTTTGGTTTGAAGCTTATACTACAGTTTTCAAATCACAGACACCTGAAACTTTCTTAGTTAAAATCCTATAATTAAAGCAACCAAACTATAAAAACTATTCCATCTGTCTTAGCTTAAAACAAAACAAAACAAAAATTATTTCCTTACTCTAAATGTAAGTAATTTGATTTATCATAAAGTGGTGTGAGTTCAACCCTCCCACCATACACATTGCATCAAAAACAATGCAATAGAATTAGCTATTACAGGAGATCTCAAGAGCTGTTTCAAGTTCCACTTTGTTTCTGAAGTATTTTCTTTAACTGAACATTTGTTCTAACTTCTGTCACTCTGAAGTAGACAGGAGAAAGAGGGAGGAAACAGACCATCTCAAAAGAAAAACTTCCAGAGTTTCCTGGTGGTTTTCAACTTCCTCCTCAAGGAGCTGATTCAGAAACTGGGAGAGCTGTTTTGCTGTGTAAGAGCCCAAGTGTGCAACCCTGAGCCAGAAAAGGATTAGAAAAATAAATCCTTTGTTATAATACTAATATTATACTTGCTTCTTTCTGGATTTTTTTAAAAGTAAATTAGTGAAAAGTTTTCCCTTGATACCTAAAAGCTGGTGACTTACATTTTTTGGAAAGTGAATTCCAAGTTTAAGTAGTAAATAAAAAAGCTAGCTCAGCCTTTTTCATTCAGGAACTGCAGGGTATCACCAGAGCAAGGAGTGAAACACCAATCATTATTTACACTTATGAAGGAATGCCAAGCTGAGCACAGAGCAATCTCCTCAGCCTTTCAATTTATTTATATTTTTTGCAGTGGAATGGTCAAATTTTCCTGAATTCACTGACAGAGAAGGAGTAGCAAGCTGAATGTGAGAATGCCTGCAAAGGGAACTCATCCAGAGGTCGCAATCAGCAGACTTTGAAATTTGATAGAAATTACAAATACAACTCTGTAGAGGTGATTTGTACCTTGAAGCGGAAAAAAATAAAAAGGGGGCAGAGTTTGGAAATTATTCTCTGTGTTTCAACCAGAATATTAATCCTATCTCTACTTAACATCACTGTGATTAACTCCATAGGAAATATTCATTGCAGTGGCACCTGATCTTTGGAGGAGATAGCTGAGTGTTACTGCAAAATAAACAATATTAATCACTGCTATGCAAAAAATGCTGTGCAGTTTACTTCTGAAAATATGAGCAATGCTCTTAAAGGTTATCTTTTACATTCAACAAAATGCTGTAAGTCTTTCTAGCCTGTAGAACTCAACCTTCAGCAAGATAATCAGCCAACTGCACAGTTAAACTTTTCTCTAATTTGCTCCCAAATCATCATATTCACCCCCAAATTAACAGCTGGGTTTCTGGGATATGACATAAAAATTATATCTATGTATATAATAGATAATTTAAAATATATTATCTATAATATAAATCACATATATAAAACTTATCTATTATCTATTATCTATTATATATATTTATTTCTTTTTTTTTTTTTCTTAAATTGTCTTTGTTTTCCTCATGACTGCCAGAGGAATACAGTACCTCTGATTTAAACCACAGTGATCTCCCTTAGTGGTCCAGTCCCTGTTCTAATTTTTTACTCACAACATGGGGAGAATAAAATATACTGCTGTAAGCATTCCTCCTTCCTGGCCAACACTCATACAGAAAGAACACAGATAATAAAATCTTTAGAAAGAGTATTCTATTACAGAGCAGCATGTGATAATATATCCTGGATGTTTATCCACACAGTTACACCTTTTTGATTGGCTATTTCTCAAAACTAGCATTAAATTAAAAGTTCTAGATGCACTGCTGATGAAATCTACTACAAACATTGTATATAGACATGGTTAAACTTGGAGAAAGCCAGGAGAACTGGAGCAAAGTAACATTTCCATCCATGAAACACAACTTATCATTCAGTTGTCACCAGCTGTGTAAAAATAGAGTGGCAAACACTGGTGGGGACACACAGTGTGTGATTAGCACAGTCAGGTCTTTCCCAGACTTCACCTCTGCTAAAATAAAACAGTATGCCACAAGTAGCATTTCTGAAGGAACATAAACTTTTACACCAATGTTCTGCATCTGACCGAGTGTTCTAAGCAGCATCAACATCCTGAAAAATGCTGAGGAAACCTTTCCTTGGGCTGTCCTCAGCATGATAAACATTCAGCTAAACTTCAGGCTGCAAATAGGCTAAACTGAAAATTCAATCACTTCCAGTGATGAAGATGTTAGGAGCAGTATTCTACATCCCACTAGAGTGTATTTAATTTAGCACATAGGGAAGCAGAAAAGGATTAGCTTTGTAAAGACATTTTCTGCAGGGGAACTGACAGGTATTATGGGCATGTTTGATTTCTACCTCTGGCTAGATCTAGTCTAGATTAGTGGGCTAAAGGATGCTAGGATGCATCTTCTTGTTTACTTTAGGAAACAAATAAATCCATTTGCATGCTCAGAAAGTGCTGTAATGATATAATATTTTTAAAGAATTACCATGCTTAAGCACCTACTCACTAATAGCTGATTCCTTAATCTGGTAACATCTGCGTCCACTGATTGTGTTAATTTTATTGTAAGATGTGTAGGGAATTACAGCTAATGCAGTGGCCAATAAGGTTTAAATTCACTCAGTCTGTGGGACAGTAAGCAAAGCTGCAATAAGGGAGTGAAATGCCAGATGGAAATTATATTCTTCCTCCTAGGTTTTCACGTGTCTCTGAAATGGCAGGAAGATGCACCACAGACTCTTAAAAGTACACAACATGTGTACTTTTATATATTTTCTGCTGAGTGCTCACAACCCACTGCTCCAGGTAAGGTCAGTAGCAGAATCAAGCCAAGGATGCAATCCACTCCCCAGGCAGGAACATCATGGCTAAATTACAGATCTTTATGCAGCAGGAACTAAAGGATTGTATTTAACCCATTAGACTTTCCTGCACCTGGGAGCAAGCAGAAAATTAGCAAGAAAGGATTAAAAAAGCCTAGGAAAATATTGCATGTAAAAACCCAGGAATCTGTTCCACAAAAAGGAATAGTGATTGCTAAATTAGCCCAGGTAAACTTTTTAATTGATGAATGAACTGAGAATAAAATCTATGATTTTCAGGAAGTGAGTACTTGCCAGCTGGAAATGGTGGTAAACAGCTAACTTCTAAAACAAGGAGTGAGACAAAGCCAGGGTAAATTGAAATATCAAGATGAATGTGCCAGCTGACTTGCTTTAGTTATCATCCCAATTGCCAAGGACAGAGGGGGGAAAATCCTCCTCATCATAATCCAGTCTTTATTGAAACAGCCAGTCCCAGCAGGCCATTGTCCCCAGCCTCATGATACTCATTCCCAACAAAAGGACCATGAAATTACAGAAAGGGGCTTGCAGCTCTTCAGGAGCAGGTAACAGAAAAGATAAACCTACAAGCCTTTTATCTGCAAAAGCTTGTTTTAATCTGGTCCAGGTCACAAGAGAGAGGGTGATTTCAATCAAATGTTCTTTACCTATGAGGTGCCACACAGCTCAACTGAAAAGGCAGAAATTAAAAACTAAAACACTATATTTTTTTTTCTTTACAGAATAACCAAAATGTGTTTACCAAGTTATCTGGGAACACTCACATAGTGCTATTTATTTTTGTGTCCTACTCTGATATTCTGATATTTTCAGATCCAGAAATAACTTTGGTGCCTGCTGATTTAACAGTGAAGGTGTGCTCAGCCAGGAGGCACTTTGTACCTCCTGCAACCCCTATTGAAAGTCTACATCAATTTTTCCTTGCAGTTTCTCAGAAGTTTACTTAACGGTGGAAAGGGTGACAACAGGACACACTTTAAAAAAAACTCTGTAAAATTCTGTCATAAACAAATTAATATTTTAATTAACAAATGAAGTCACACAGCAAAAGAAGCTCTTTTTATTTTTTTTTTTTTGCTGTATTCTGACTCTAAACCAAAATGAATACTAATGTAATAATGCTACATCAAACACTGTAATGAATTTACACTGGTGCAGTCTTGGCTGTTTGATGACAGCACTCCCCCAGTGAATAAGTGCACAGTGCATTGTCCCCTCTAGAGCTCAACTTCAAAGCCCTGGAAAATCTCCTTTGAGTTTTGAACCTTCCAGATCAAAGCCTTGGAGTTCATTTATACTTTTAGGCTCAGATGAAGGCAGGCAATAAGACAGCCGTGATTTAGAGGATAAATCACTTCAGAACAACGTCTATGAGCATTCTCTATGGCATTACACTTGAAATTAGATTAGAAAGTGATACCACACAAACACAACTGCAGTTTCAGGAAAACTGAGGCAAAAAGAACCCCATCATTTTTTTTAACTTCCCCAGTGGAATTTATCTTTTGATTTTGCAAGCTTGTTTACAAAATAATCCCCCACATAGGTCTTGATGTCTCACACCTATGACAATTTATTCTGAATTAGCTACAGATTAATGTATATGTCATGTTTTCATAATCAAGAATTAGCTTTTTTTGCCCTCAAACCATATTTCATAGAAGGCTTTTTGTGGCTTGGTCATTTCCTTGTTGTTTTGGGGTTTTTTTTAGTTTTATTTCCCTGTAAATATATATTTGGCAAATGGTCTGTCACTGGTCTTTCCCCACCAAATTTTAGGAAAAGTTATCTTGAGTGTGCCACAGAATTTACTAACCAAATGTGCATAAATAAATTATTCTTCCTTTTTTTGGGGTAATTCGTGGAATTCTGACCTAATAGATAACGTACAGATTTTGTTATCCATGTTTAGATGACTTCAAAATTTTATATTTATATATTTTATATGTTATATTTGCATTTTAATATAAATTGTTCAGTGTACTTTTATAAGTACACTGAACAGTGTATCTTAATGGGCACTGAGCTGTGGGGCAAATCTCCAGTCTCAAGAGTGGACTGGGACTTCATTTTATAGAAAACACCTTCTTTAAAGGCCTCCTTTTTAAAAAATGGTTTTCTCTAACTGTAAATAGATTTACAAAATCAGGGAATAAGAATTTTACTTCCCTACATCCTCCTTTAGATTGTTTGTAAACCATCTGCACAGAGCTGAAAATTTTCAAGTGGAAACTTTTAAGATCTAAACAACAAATAGTCACAAAGTTTTCTGAGTTTGGATAAGGGTTTGGTTTGGAGTAATTTACAAATTGCTTAGAGTACATCTGTGAGAAGACTCTCTGGGAGAGGCTTGAGGGAGCTCTGAGGAGATAACCCAACAAATAGCATTATATAATGACATTTTACATAGTAGTTTTAACTAATTAATTTTAATTCTAGCTTATAAAATTATTGAATTATATTCAAGCATTATATTCAATTAATATCTTTTTGTTTATTCTTACTGTCAGTGAGGTCAAATACAACCAACTGATTTGCATCTTAAGCAATAAGGATAAAATGCTTTGTGTAAAACAGTCAGTGTGTTTGTACAAGTTCTGACCAACTGCTTAATATAGAGAAATGCTGCTGTACTTACAAAAAAGAAACAAAACCCAAATCATATTGCTATTTTGTTTCCTGTCAAATTAAAAAAAAATTAAAAAATAAAAAATGAAAGGAGCCAAGGGACAGCTGAATGGAAAAACATTATTTTCCTTACTGGTCTCCCCTATTAAGCATTGCAAGCTGTTGGACAAAAATAGGGCACACAATTTGTTGGACAAAAATAGTGCACACAATTTGCTTCTACTCAAACAAGACAAGGACTGAGAGAGATGTCACTTTTTGATGTGACCGACAGAAACCCTGGGAACTGCTGATGATGCTGAACTGGGCAGTTTGGGGCAATTTTTTGCCCCATTTTTGAATTATATGAGTTACCCTAAGCAAAGAACCTACCCTTCTCTTTAGGAAACTGCCTTGGGAAGTCTCTTCATCCCAAGTGCAGAAGTTGTTCTCCATAGAAATGAACTCCTTCCCATATCCTGCTTCAGAGTGGGATTTTAGGAATGTTGACTGAATGCACATGGATGTAGGCAGAGTTAGGCCATCCTTAACTCACAGGTATCAATCTGAGTCCTACCAACAGCTGGTGTTAGATACTGGGACAAGAAGCTGTTTCCTTGGAGGAAATCAAACAGTGACAATCTGTGATGAGTGGTCTCTAGACCTACCTGTTCTCTAATTAAACATGAGCATTTTGAGCAGAATCCACCTGGTTCATCAGTCTTTGTAAAGCTCTGAGTTTGTCTGGGGCTTTTTTTTATTTTTTTCTTGTTCTTGTTGCTTTCTGAGTTTTAACTTTTGGATGCAGAACTCCTGCCAGGACACAGGAGGGTTTATAAAACAAATGCAGCACACAAAGCAAAACCCCCAGAAGCAACCCAAAAGTGCTGTGGCAAAATATAATGAATTGTTTGTAGGTCCAAACCCAAAAGATGAGACCAGAAATGAGAATAATGTTACACTGCCCTCCTGAGAAGTTCATGAGTTTGCCAGTGATGCCTGTTTATTGGTTGCAAAGTAGATGGTGTTACTGGGTGAGGAAATTGAATGATGATTTTAAAACTGACTCTGTGACTACAGAGCAACTGGCCACATTCCTGAAGGAATCTCTGAAGGATTCCAGGGAGGATTTTTGCATCTGTACACTGCCCTGCTTTGATTGCCGTCTTCTCAGAGCATCTGTCGCTGCCCACAGATGGACACAGAGGCTGGACAGCCCTGTAGTTCCTATCAGCACTGCCTCTGTTCTGCTCCCCAGGATGTTCCCCCATATTATTCTCCTTTTCAGAGCCCACGCATCTCCCTGGGGCACGGATTTCACTGGCACACATTCCAGGGCTGGATTTTGCTCTCCCTTCTGCACACACCTTGTTCCATGAGACAAAACTGGAAGTCCTACACTACTTAAAGATGTTGACACCTGGCACACGAGTGCTGTTCTTCCTGGGATTAACATTCAGGTGAGAAAATCTGTATAATGACATTTTTGTATACACAGCTCCACTTTATAAGTGTTTTCCAGCTGGCAGAGTCAGTCAGGTGTGATGTGACCTATCTGTGTGTAAGCACTGGGGCTGCTTGAGACACGACTCCAAGTCTGAAATGTTTGCACAGGGCTTCAGGCAGGAGGAAAGATTGATTGGGGACTTGCAGCCCTCAGAAATCGCAGCCAGGAGCCAGGTGGGATGCCTTGGTGTCTCAAATGACAGCAGATACTGACACTGAGGTAACCAAATCCCACCCTCAATGAGTCAAGTGCAGAAGTTCAACATGCAGACAGATTTCTTGTGCAACTACTCCATATACAGTCAGGAAAATGCAGCCAGGCAATTAATTAAAGAATGCATTCCTAATTGCTACCAGTTTGAAATAAGCAGCAAACTGAAACAAACAGTGTTTTTATCAGTCTTTCCAAGGAATCACTTTGCCAGAAAAACTGATGTATTTTTAATTTTTTCTAGGATATTTCAGCAAATACGTCCCTACAGGATTCTAAACTATTTAATGTATTACGAAGCACATAAAAAGACAAATCTGTTACTCAATTACCAACCAGCTCTAATCATTGTGCTTATGTGTGTAGGGACTGAATTGATATCACAAAGACAATTATCAATCTGGCCTGTCCTGGTTTCCAAACACAAGCCTCTTCAAGTATGTTTTTAATGTGGTCTTTGTAATGAATATGACTTATCTTTATGGCATCAATAGTGTTCTATTTACTTCATGGACAAGTTAAGTCATGACCCTGTCTGCTTGAGACTGTCAGTGGGAATGAGACCTGAAATATTAAATATCAAGAAGTACAGCTCTGTGCATAAAAATCTTCCTTGAACTCTAAAGATAAAACCCAGACTGCAGAGCTGCTGAGATCAGCTGCTGGTGAGTCATCCCCACATAGTCTGGTCTTTTGTTTTTACATTTTGGTCATGTACAGACAACATGAGAGAGAAAATATCAATACTGGAATGTGACAATTAAAGTACTCTATGTACCTTGTAATGAAAAGGTTTTACATGTAACATGAGTACATATACACTGGTGTATAATTACCTACAGTTTTTAGTGTTGAATCCTGCCTTGGGACACAACCCTTAGTATGGGCCTTTGAAAACCATGTAAATATTTTTCCTATTTCAAGTCTATAATTTTTCCTCCACTGCTTTACATGCTGTCACTATCCTTGCTAGCTCTGGGTGTCCATGGTGCAGTTTATTCAAAAACTCTGGGCACACGGCTGCTACAGAATCACCTGGAACATTATCAGTCACTTGCACAACAGAAGAGGCAAATTTTCCTCCCATTAGCAAGAAAAGAGGAAAATGCAGCATAAAATATCTGCAGAGGATGGGTTTGGATTGCAGGAACATTTGCTACCAGAGGTACATTCCAAGAGGCTTTCACAGTCAAACTGCTCCACCTTTGCAGCACAGCCACCACACAGGTTTGTATAAAAGATTTCTTTTTTGTATTAGTACACATTTCCATTTGTCTATAAGCAGGAACAGAAGCAGAGACAGTGGAGAGCTGAAAGGCCAGCCCCAAAGGCTGCATTTGTCTGCCTCCCCCAGGAGGCTGCTGTCACACACACACACAAGTGTGCAAACAAGCAAAGAAAATAAATCCACGTCTGACTGCAAAATGTTCCCATAAATTTCCCATGCAGCAGCACTTCTGTGATTAATCCTGACACAAAGCACAACATTTAGCAGCCCAAACCCAAACATATCTGCAAACAGCAGGACTGATGAAACAATGTCTTTGTTTAGAGGTGCCCTGTGCTGATTATCTAACTCCATCTTACACTGGAAGCCTTTTCCTCTGTGGAATGTCCCTGCACTACCTGACTGCCAGTACTCATTACACCTTGAGGAATTTAATACATTTCAGCCTTCTGCTCTAGAAAATGAGACTGAACTCAGCCAGGGGGTTCAGAAGTCATTGCTGAAGACAAAGGGAGAGAGAGGGGGAGGAAGGGAGGAGGCTGCCAAAACCAGACATGGGATGATCTCACAACCCTCCTCTCCTTGGGAAACCATGAAAATGTGATCGGTACAGCTCAGCCATGACACGTGAGAGCTGAACTGCAGCAATGCCTTTTTCTCATGCCTTCACATGCCACAGATATGGAATATTCATTTAAGCAGTAACTCCTTACAGCTTCTGGAAAAACTA
This sequence comes from Zonotrichia albicollis, assembly GCF_047830755.1. Lineage (NCBI taxonomy): Eukaryota > Metazoa > Chordata > Aves > Passeriformes > Passerellidae > Zonotrichia > Zonotrichia albicollis. Next base: position 18,981,632 of record NC_133822.1, read on the forward strand.
TGAAGTATCTGTTAGAAACCAGAACAGACAGAGAAGGGCTGCAGAGGACAAACCCACAACCTGTCACCTTGCAGACCATCACTGCAACACAAATAGAAGCCAACTCTGCTTCCTTAAATGCACAGGGTCAATGGAATGGAGAGTGATCCTTGCAAGGAAGAAGATCAAAGGGTGGAAAAGCATAAAAAAGGCCAGTGTGCCTGCACAAATTGTTTTCATCAAACCCTGGTGTGTACATTACACCCATTTGGTGTAATGTAGTCACACCAAAACAGATTTCCTTGAGATGTATGACCAGGGATTCTGACCTTTCAAAAACTCCACAATCCTCTGGATGGAGATCAAATTAGTATCATCATCATCATCAATCACCATCATTATCCTCATTATTTCCCATTTCAACTACACTACAACTTAAAATATACTATGTATGAGCTTTTCTATGTGTGCATCATAGGAAAAATTATTTTTCTCAGCCAGAAAAGCAAACATGAACAGGCCTAAGTTTGGAGAAAACACTTCTTCCACACAGCAATACAAATGGATAGGTTCAACTTAAATGAAAACATTTTGCAGAACTATTAACATTTTAAAAATGAAAAGGAGAATGCCTCTTCACTATAGGTATTGTTCCATACATCATCTCTACTTATTCAGGCATAGTCAAGGGCAGATTCTCAAAAACACAAAAAGAAATTCAGCACAGATAACTGGAGTTGGAAAAGTTAAATCTTACATTTCCATGCTGAGTGAAAAGAAAAGAACAGATTTCATAGTGGTGGAAGCTGATCACATCTTAAAATCTGGCTTAAATAAATATATGAGAGAAAAAAAGTGAGAAAGCCAAGATACCTCTATTTTCCTCTAGCCAGGTTTTGAAGCCTAAATTTAAGAGAATAAAAGAGACAGTTTTGATTATTACATGGGAATGTTGAGATACCGCAGACAGTTGTCAGGAAATCTTAGGCCACACACCAATACTAGAGTTGAGTTCTGGTTTTAGGTATTCAAATGCACAAACTGATGTACCTTTAAATATTTTATCAAAGGAACAATTTACATTTCCAAGCATAATTTTAGAAACATTATAAATAAGAAAGAAGGGAATGTTTTGTATACAATGGCTGCTGTCTTTCATCCTTCAAATAAAACTCAACTATTATTGCCATTTCTAGAGTTTAAGAGAGCACATTACAATACAATACAATATTATTGTCCCTTTGAGTTGCTTTGAGTTGCTTTCATTCTCCTAAAAACAACAAAAACACCCTCCAAAATGTGAACATACATTTATACACCGTTCACTTGAAGGTGTAATCACTTGGTTAGTAATTTTAACTACAGGACAGGAGGTTTTACAGAGTCATGGGGCACAAACTGAAGCAGAGCAGCTCAAAGCACCAATTATTCCTTTGGTGTCTGAGCGCCCTCTGCATCTTTTGAGGTGCACATTGATTTAAAATTTCCTTTAAACAGATTCCCAACTCCCTTTTTTCTCTTGCCAATCACTCCCAGGCATGACTTTTCTTTCTCTGTTTTGAGGAGTAGTGGAAAGTAGGGAATCATCTTCTTGCTTGAGTTGGGAATTAACAAGGTCAGTCACAGACAGGGCATGGGGCAATGGAAGGATGGAAGAATGGAAGGATGAGTTTTAATTTTCTCCTGGCCACAAACCTGACACTTCTAAAGTGACCACCTGGTGGGGGTTTTGGCACTGTTATAGAGCAAAGGCTGAATTTCACCCCCAAACTCTCACACCAAATGGCCAAGTCTCCACCTGGGCAGGACAGAGCTACAGGACAGACAGAGCTTTCACTTACACAAACAGAAGCTGGCTGTGCACTAAAGCTGCTGTTTTTCACTCCTACAGCATTTTTCAAATCCAATTGTGTGATAAAACAACTACAAGCTGGTAGGAGTTAGAAGGTTTGGTGATTTTATCTTTTTGCAAGACAATTCTCTACAGTGAGTAACCTGCTACATTAGAAATGGTTAGAACAGCTGAAAAGTACCTGCAATATATATTGCTTATAAAATATTTCAGCAGTCAAAATAAAGTGTTCATACAAGAATTGAGGGGAGGGGTTTGTGCTGTTTGAACAGCCCTGCTCCAGACCTGCTTTCACTAAACAGGATTGCAGCAACAGCAGTTGCAGGAGCATCGGCACACAGACAGGGATGAAAGATCATCTGCCACAGAGAACACAGCAAATCCAACAGGAGCAGGCTCAGGTTTGAGCTGCCCTTAAAGGGACACTGATAATGTGAGGCTTTGAGCATGCAGGGCTACCCCAAAGGTCAAGGAAAAAGAAATGTGAGGGTGTTGGGAGCACAGAGAAAACCTCTGTGGCCAGTAGAACAACTGGACAGCTGAGCTAATACTGAGCTATGCTTCACTGAACTCTACTTTACACCAATTTCTAACTACATCATTTACTCCAGGATGTGCAGCCTCCAGCTCCAGAGACTGAGGAAAATTAAGTTTTTGTGAGCTGTGTAGGATGATGCTTTTTCTAGTCTTGAGATGTATCCATAGCATATATCTTACTGCCTCTCCTCCCCCATCATCACCTCTGGAACGGAACGGAGCTTCCAAAACCACATTTTTCAGTGGTTTTGTGAGAAAAAACAAAATTTTGAGCTGAAAACAAAAATCCCTAAAGGGCAGGTTCCCAGCAGCTGCAATATGGGAAGTTTCTCAGGCTTGGGAAGAATTCTCTGATACAAAATGAGGATGGGACCCCTTTAATACCATACCTGCTTTGTCATTTACTGAGTATTCAGTGGGAGACACAGGTTTAGCTGCCTGCCCTGCTGACTATGGTGGAGAAACTTGCAACGCAGTTTTTCACACTCACACAGAATAAAACAAAAGAAATCCCACATTTTTCCAGCCAACAGCCTGACTGCACCTTTTCCAGTGTTCCAGAGTTATATTTTTTTTATCAGTATTAAAAGCTAAGATACATTAAAGATTCACTCTCTTTTGGCTGTCAATCACCTGGCAAGGAGATACCAGCACCATCAATAACCAAACAACACAATGTTATATCTTTTGCAGTGACTATGTGAAAAATAAGAATGTGAAAAAACCTTGACATGACCATCACATCACATTTATGTAAAGTCATGGGGCAATTGGAGAGCTGGGTGAAAAAAATGCCCATGGCACGTTATCATTAAATTACTTAATTGCATTTAAGTGTAATCAAGTGCAATTGCAGCAGCTCAGGTGCACAGCAGAAATCTTATCCAACTTTTGCCCTTCCAGGCTGGCTTTGGGCACTTCCTTGAGCAGCAGCGGGTGCTGTGCAGCTGTTGAGCTGCTGCTGGATCTGGGTCACAGCCCTGCTGAGGAAACAGAGCAGGGCTTGGATTCAGATCAAGTCCTGCTGCAAACTGGGGCACACTCTTGGGAAAGGGGACTGGCTGGAGCAGCCACAATTAAAAGCCTTACACTGAGCAGCTCAGAGCAGTGAGGAGTTAAAGGCCTGGTGCTGCTGTGCCCCAGTGGACAAAAGCACCTCAGTTCTCCCCATCTTCCCTCCCTCCTGTCCTGTATCTCCCTTTTGATGTGGTGGGCCTTATTTTGAACCTCATTATGAGCTCTTTGAAGCAAGAACCGTGCTTTCCTATAGGTTCACAAAGCACAGAGCACAGCTGAGCTTGCAGGGATGTTTCCAATAACAGCTCAGTCATTTAGATAATGTTCTCCCAGAATGACTGAGAGTGATGCCAGCCATGTGTTGAGCAATGCTCTCTCTCTACCAGCAAATAAGGAACGCAGAGGTTGCATGAAATCAACTGCTCAGAAAGCCCACAACAGTCAAACTTGGCTTGTTGGCTCCAAGGAGGCAAAGATCTGACATCTGCACTATTAATATTGAAAAACAGCCTCCTCCTGTTTTATCTTAGAGTGCCTGTGGTCCACTTGTGTTGCCACATATCAAAAGGGCAATAAACAGCACAGCTTAGTGATTTTATTACTGCAGTATGTTATGGTGGGAGTTAACAAATAGGTAATAAGATAGGCTTCCAGTTGTAGTTTTTAGGGTACTGTTACATGCAACTCAGAGCAATGGTGACCCAAGAAACATTACTAAACACATTTTCACTTTTTATTGTTGTGCTTACAGGGAGATTTATGTAGGCTTTTTACAAACCTAAAATGGTTGTGATAATTTATGGCCATGAGATATTGCTTTTAGAAAAATTTTGAGACTTCTAGGTACAGACTGCCAAAACCTATAAAATCTAGCTCTGAAACCTTGAAGAAAAGAGCAATAGGCTATTCAGTTTGTGTGTTAAACCACATCTGTGTGCAACATACAGTAGAGTACTTTAATGCTAAATTATTCCAAGATGAACAACCTGCACAAAAAAAACCCAAAAAACCAAAAAAACAAACCAAATGCTCCCCCCCCAGAAAAATCCCAGCCAAAACATTCCTTTCCAAACTTCTGCATCTCATGCTTTATGCCATATTGCAAGGAATCTGTTTCAGATACATCAAGTTATTGATTTAATAAATCCACTCCTTGGAAAACCTCCTTATTGGACACCCACACTCCAAACTGCCTGACCTTCAGCAAGTATTATGGCAAAGCAGCATCTTTCCCAATTTCAAGGCAACAACTCTGTTTCTGTCCTGAGCCACACTTCCACCATACAAGAAAATCAGTCTCACAATGGGTGACTGAGATACAACACTCCAGTGAACCCTAAATGAGCCAGATTGGCAGGACTTTTTAATGACAACATTCTTTAAAACACTAAAATAGTATGCAAAAGCTGCATTTTAATGTTGATCCTCCTAAACAACATCAGCAAAAGGCCAATAAAGATTTATGGCTTCACAACAAAATAAAGTGGATCTATGTCATCTTGTACTGCTACTTGTAGAGGCAAGGAGGGAGGTCAATGAGAAAGTATTTATTATTCTATTCTGTGCTAAGAAAAATAAATAAAATCACAGTGAATCAGATGAACTATTTATAAATTACAACATGTAATAAGGGATGGCAGACATTATAGAGGAAAAAAAAAAAACTAATTTATTTTTCCTCTGGTGATCAGCAGAGCAGGGACAGTGGAAAACAGAGCGTAGCAAAGTGTGGCATTCCAACCTCATTCCTACCTTAATAGGCTTGCTGGGGCCCCCTGTTTGCAACTGGCAAAACTCCAGAAATTACCCCACAATATCTGTCTTAGCAGGCTCAGCAGGAGACCCTGCAAACAGCCCTCACCCAATGAAAGCCTTAATTTCAGCTGTCCCTGCCAAACTGGGATATTTTCAGCATACAACCGAGGAGCACACCAGCCAAGCAACCAGCAGCTCTCTAGACAAGACACAATTATGAAACTCTTCCACTTCTTATTGCAGAAATGTATCTTTTTCCCTTAGAAAAGGGTAATTCATTTTTTTAACAGGGTGAACGATTGTATGGATGTACACAAAGTGTTTGCTCATGCAGATCTCTCCCTTCTAAAAATTTTAGAATTAGTAAATTAACAAAAATTCTGCTCAGTAAGCTGTTTTTAAAATGAACCTAGAAAAAGCAGACTTGACAACAATTTAAAAAAAATTCCAAAACAACATAAATAGATGTATCAATAGTTACCTTTCCCTAGGCTATCAAATATTATGAATGCTTAGTTTGAGAATAAGGCAGTGTGACATCACTTATTTGGGACAGAACCAAATTCCAGGAAGAATAATTTAATTATTGCCTCTGGATATCAGTTATAAGTGGAGATTAGAGTTTTTTTGGTTATAAAGGGCAGGTGATACACTATAAAACCTCTGTTTACTCTTTTTACACATCTTTCAGCCAGCATAAAAATCTTTCTTAACCTTCACGGCTCCCAATTTTCAATCTGGCAGACTGGCTATTCCAAGAATAGGTAAAATGTTATAAATCAAAACAGGGAATGTGACCTTTCAAAGTAGAACAGACATGAAGAACCTTACTGTCTACCACAGTGCTTCAGCAAAACATCCTGATTCTAGAACACAAAAAGTAGTTGTTGTCAGTCATAAACTGTAAGTTCATTCCTAGAAATCAAGATTTCCTTAAGTGGAATACAGTGTAAATGAAAAGAGATTGAGTGATCCATACAGACTCTCAGTATTACTGACATAATAAAAGAAAAAAAACCCCACAGATCATTATCCTTGCTAAATATTCATTATCATCAAATATTTATTATCACTTAATTCAGCTAAGCTGCTGAAGTGCCTGTATTTTGAAAGGGTAGAAAAAGAAATAAAGTCTTTCCAGGAGGGAATAAAGCAGAGAGCTGTTACATATGAATAAACAAAAAGGTAAGTGTGCTCATGAGATTGTCTACGTAATTATTTGATGGTTAGGTTAATTAAATTAAAAACTAGCTTTAATTCTGCATAGAACCAGAGTTTCTATATATTAAACACTTATATAAACTGCAGCCAATTTAATTTGAAACTTTTGGATTTACTGAGCCCGCTCCTTGTATCCCTAAGAAATTCAAATGGAAGAAACACATTTGAACATATCTCCTTGCTGATCAAGAGTGAAACAAACTGTAACATCCTTGTTTGACAACTCTCTGAGGAAGCTTTAGGTATCATTTTACTCCTAGACATGACCACTTTGAAACTGGCAGGCTCCACCAGGTGTGAGCAGCAACGAAAGCGCAAAATTGATATATCAACATCAGCTACTAACACGGTGTTGTTTTGGCTGCTGAGCTCCATGGGTGCAGAAATTCCTTCCTCTGGGAAGTCAACAGGGGAAGTCTGGCATGTGGATAACCCAATCCAATGCAGTTATCCTGGCAAACCCCAGGCCATGCCAGGCCCCCAGCAGCAGTGATGTGGGCGCCGTGTCCAGCCTGGTTTTGCTCAATGCCAACAGGCTGGCTCAGCTCTGCTTTCCCTGATTGGGTTTTATCAGTAAAACCCCTGTGAACAAGGCTCTTCTGTAAGCACAGAAAAATCAACCCCTGGCACAGTGAAGCAGCAGAGAAAATATGAAACAAAGCAGAAGCATGCTTTGAATAAAGGTTTGTGTGTCGGTGCCCACAACAACAATGCAGGCCCAGCCCAGCAGCAGCACCCCTGTGTCACAGAATGGAAACCTCAGCTGGCAGATCCCAGCATTTACACTGCTCTGAGGGCTCTGGACACAGTGCAGGCGGGAGAGATGGCAGCTTCTGGCCTCCAGATCCCATAAATTGAAGGACAAAATCAGGGGAACACGGGCCGGGCCCACGTGCATGGAGAGCACAGGCTCAGTTCCAGCCTCTGCCCAGCAGAACCATTTCCCAGATGTCTTCCTGTTCCATGGGGCAGTGTAGCCACTATGATAAGCATTTGTCTCAGGATGTTCTGCTGGAATATCTGGGTGAATATCTGGGTGCGCCCCTCTGCCAGGATGGTGCTTGTTTTCTGGAGTCTTGGGACTCATCGCTGACTCCACATGGAAAAAAGTCTGGGGTTTTTTTGGTTTTGTTTTTTTTTCTTCCCTCTAGATCTACACTGAAATGTACTTATTTCCTTTCAGTTTCATCGCTGTGGTCTGTGGTTTTATCATCACAGCTCTTACTGTGATAATGTTCTGTCTACACTAAGATTTTTTTACTATTGTCAAGCGACAGGCACCCACCCAGCGGTGCAACCCACTACTCCCTCAGGTGATATTAAACCAACTCCTCCAGGCTGAAACCAGAAGCCTGCGCCCCAAAATGAGCACCAAACCCCAGGCTGTGACTCCCTCAATCTGTGTTCTCACCTTGATGGACCATGGAACTGGTGTTCCCCTATGAGAGCCTTGAGAAAGCCCAGGGAGGGAACCCTGTCTGCTCTTCTGTCTGGTGCAGATGACCTTTTCATCATATAACTTAAAAATGTGTGCCAGCAATATCTGCTAAATGGCTGAAAATCTCCTTCCAAAATTGTAGCAGGAAAATTGTCTTGATATTTAAGACAAAATACCAACTGCAGAGGCAGGCAGAAATCTTGTAGGCAGAAAGTCTTTCTCCTTAAATTTGACTTCAGCTCTGAGAACTACATAATTCGTTTTCAAGCCCCCCAGAGTGGCTCCAACCTCTTTCCTGCTCAGACAAAGCTAATGAGCACATTCAAAGCCTGAGCTTTACCTAGTCCTGGTGCTTGAAAATGCAGAATATGTAAAACTCCCACAACAAACCCAGGTTTCAGTGCTGAGAAGGCTCAGCCTCCTAATCCCACTGTGTTCAAAAGAAAGTTGCTTTGTTTACATGAAATTGGCATTCAGAGTTTTTCCCCCAACAATCTGGACAAATTTAAATCAGTAGAACATTCAGGCAAAGTTGCAGATTTCAGTGCACAGAGAGCTTAATGCATAGCACCTCCTAACACACAACAGACCTTTAAACTTCAAACAAAGGCTGGAGGTTGTTTTGTAAAAAGAAAAATCACTGCAAAAGGTCAAGATTTTCTGGATAATGGGAGTCTCAATAGAATATGCAACCACAGTTGCCCTGTCTGAGGGAAAGTGATGCTTGAGATATCAGCAGACACTGTACAAAACCAAGAGGGATGACAGAGAGGAGGTTGCTGGGCTGTAGCCGAGCAGCAGAGAGATTAAATGTAGCCAGGACATTTAAATCCAGGCAAATCATTTCCAAACTCATAAGTCATAAGGTAACCCAGTGTTCCTGGCAGCTAAGGCAACTAGAAATGCAAGCAGAATGTATAATTTTTGTGTACCCCAACAGCAAATGGAAGCACTGAGAGAATGGCAGTTCTTACTGACTTCCAAGAAAGCCAGATCCTTGTTTTCTGAGGGAGTTGAGCCTTTATTTCTCAGCATGCTGTCTGTGCAAATGCACTCCTCTTCCTTCCCTCCTCCCCCATCCCAGCTTCTCCATGTTCCACCAGCCAAAAAACACCCAGCAGCAGGACAAGGGCAAAAGAAGGGGGTGGGAAGAGGGAATTACAATGGAAAGCCCCTCTAGACTCCATTCTGTAATCAAATAAGTGCAGGTTCTGCTGCAGGCCAGCCCATTTTGCCTCTGGCTGTGGGGCTATTTGGCCCTGCAGAAAAGGGCTGTTATTGTGCTCTGCACAGGTGCATGGGCAGGCTCCTAAAGAGAACTCCCAATGAACACAAGGCATAAACAAACTCAAGTGTGGTCTTCTCTTCAAGAAAATAATTCAGCCAATGTGAAACTCCCTCCTTGTAATAAATTAGCTCCTAAGAGTATTCAAAAGCTGACCTCTGACCCCCTCCTGTATTATTCTCATGACCACCAGTGGGAGAGGAGGTCAAGTTGGTCAGTTCTTCTCACCAGTCACTGATGCCTCTTTAGCAAAGGAGGGGTGGGGGAGGAGGGAAAAGAGAAAGAAGAAGAGAGGGAGGGGGGAGAAAAATCAAATTTGCTCCTCCATTGAAACATGGGCTTAGTAAGTAAACCAGGAGGCCCAAGCCTCCCCCCGGCAGGCGTCCAATTTTACGACGCATTTGTAAGTGTGCTGCTGTCTAAATAATATCCTGAGCACGGGGAAATTCCACACCATGGCTGCAGCCAGGGGCCAGCCCCATGCTGCTGCTGCCCTGGGATCCTTCCCTGTGCAGAGCCAGAGCCTGGAGAGCCCAGGGAAAGGCAGCTCTCTTTGGAATCCTCACTCACACACACCACGCTCCTCTCCTGACTGGAAGCGTATGAGGAAGGTTTGGCTGCTAAAAATAGAATAACTTGTGAAGTGGCACATTCCACCTACCCCTGGCTGGCACACGTTAAGTTCATTCATACTCACAAGACACTCCTTGCCAATCTCTTCCAACCTTTTTCACTTAGTAATTTTTGCAACAATACAGCATGGTGTTGTGTCAGATAACATTTGTCAATAAAACCACAAATTAATTTGCTTCCTATGTCACGTGCAGTTTCATAGGAAACCCCTCTTTTGATAGTGTGGTTAGTTACAGGACTCCTGGTAAATGGAGTTCTCTGGAAAGTATTCCAGCTATCTGTAGCTGGCCAGGACTTGATTTATTTTGCCAGCATATACATCAGGCTGGGCTGTGAAAAGAACCCACTTTTATTTTTGCTTGGAGTACAAAAGCTACTCTGTAGTTTCAGTACCTCCCATTGCCTGGATACTTCTCTTCACTTTGCATTGCTGAGAGGGAAGACTGGGACTTTCAGGAGAGAAATATTGAATATTTAAATTTTAATATTAAATACTGATTGAATTTTAATATTTGAATATTGATTTGATTTGAATATCTGAATATTGAAATATTGAATATTTCCCTTTTCAGAAAGATATCAGTCTCAAAGTCCATTTCATTACCTGTCAGCAGAAAAGAGTTGTTTTTATGTCTGCATTCATCAGGATATAATACATCTACTTGGCAAATCACCTCCACTATATCCAAGCTCCTTCTTGTAACTCCATGATAAAGTCTTCTGAGTCACTGCTTTGTAATTACTCTATAAAACAATGAACAACTGAAGATTGTTTTAATTAAATCTAAATTGTATAAATCTATTTTAAATTATAGTATAGTTAACTGGAGATGAGAGCTGAATGCATAAAAGGTAAGAGTACAAAAAAGGCAACAAAACTCCATGCAGACAGAATTAATATGTTTTTTTCCTAATATTATTAAATTCATGTTAAAATATATAAGGGAAATCATATTATTGGGACAGGAAAAAAACCCAACCCAGCACGGCAGCTGTTAGTTTAATTTTTGTTGCACAAATTTTGTAATGAGTTTACATTGTTTAAACAGTTTTTCCACTCTTGTTTTATACCCTACTGTTCTTGCCAGTTTTGTACAATAACACTGTACAAGACTAATTTATAACATTTCCTCTGGGAATTATTTTAATTTTCTGATTTAGCTAATGAAGGGTGCAACACATACCCTTCTGATGAAATTTCTCTTTTATTAAATTTGAGCAATTTTTGTCTTTTACCTTAGGAAATCAAACAAGTAGATCAAGCAACATGGAATGAAATATTGTAGTCATTTTGACATTAGATATTATATTTATTGTCTATTAGCTTTCAAATCTTGATTTCCATTTCTGTCTGTTTGGAAACAATGCAAGAATATAAACAGATTTTCAACTCTTACATGTGACTCATCCCAAACCAAACTGGTGCATTTTACAAGAGAGCAAAGAAAACCTGATAGAAACATCACACAACCAGCTACTCTAAATGACCCAAGTTGTGGTGGCAATCCATTACTGTGAAAAATAAAACACTAATCACAGTAGAGTCCATTATTACACAATTTCCTGCTTCACTAAGGTGGCAAATGGTAGGACCTTAGCTGTCAATTTAATTTCAAGAATCTGAACATTTCAGAAGAAAACTGCAGCTGAGATAATTGAAACAGCTAAGTGTTCCAGGGCAAGGCTACTGGTGATCTATCTCACAGTTGCTTAATGATCTGAGTAAAAACAAGCTGCATGATCAGGTCTCACTGAATAATTCACAACCCAACACCATCATCAGGGGCTGTGCTTGTCTCAATATCAAATAACACAGATTCTAAAATTTAGTGAAGCCTGACATGCCTGGGTTAGTTCCCTCCTCAATAATTTTATTGTCAGATTTCCTACAGCTTCTCCCCAGGAGCACAGGCCCTGTTCTCACCATCTTTACCCAGGCAGGATGACTTGGTTCAAGCTGAGGGACTGAAAATGAGAGAATTGGTGCAGAAGGCTTGGAGGAGGCTGGAAACTACAACATATTTCTCCTGCACTTCAACTCCAACCAGATACCTGAGATGCTGAAAGCCTTCAGGACAATGTCTTTTGCCAGCTGGTACAGCACAGACTTAAATTGCTGTCCACAAGGCAGAATCTGCAGCCATGCACAGACTTGGATGGGCTGTAGACTGGATGGAAAATCTTTTCAATATTCACTCCTAATGAACTTACTAGGGAGATATACTAAATTCCATACAGCTCATGGGGGGATTCCTCCACTGTTTCATGACAATAGATATTAATAATGAAATCTGTGAGGTCATTAATGTCTACTAATGCCACTGCAAGCCTGTGAGTGCCCAAACAAGATTCTCACAGAAGAAGTTGTGGCTTCTGTGGGAGCAGCCTGAGCCAGGGTGGAACTGAGATGTTGTTTAACTTGTTCACCAGGGATTGTCTGAGGGGTTGATGCCTCCTCAGCAATTCACTGATGGCACAAAGCTGGCAAGAGCAGCTGAGAGCCCTGAGGGCTGTGCAGCCCTTCAGAGGGACTCAGCTTGGAGACATGGGCAGAGAGGAACCCTCTGAGATTCACCAAGAGCAGATGCAGGTCCTACACCTGGGCAGAAGCAACCCTGAGCACTTGTACAGGTGTGGGGCTGATCTGCTGGAGAGCAGCTCTGTGGGGAAGGACCTGGTGGACAAGGAGCGGTCCCTGGGCCACTGGAACCCTGGGGTGCATCAGGAAGAGCAGTGCCAGCAGGTCAGGAGTGATCCTGCCCCTCTGCCCAGCCCTGTGAGGCACATCTGGACAGCTGTGTCCAGCTCTGGGATCAGCAGCACAGGAGGGACATGGAGCTCCTGGAGCCGGGCCGGCAGAGGCTGCAGAGATGGTTTAGGGCCTGGAGCATCTCCCTGCCAGGGAAAGGCTGAGGGAGCTGGGGCTGTCCAGGCTGGAGAGGAGCCCCAGCTGAGAGGGGCCCTCAGCCCTGGGTGTCCCTGTGTGCAGGGAGGCTCAGAGCAGGCCCAGGCTCTGCTCCGGGGCCCAGCAATGGCACCAGAGCCACGGGCAGGGACTGAGCCCAGGAGGTTCCACTGGACATGAGGCAGAACTTCTGTCCTGGGCAGGGCCCAGGCACCGAACAGATTGTCCAGAGAGGGTGTGGAGTCTCCTCACTGGAGATATTCCAGACCCCCTGGACACAATCCTGTGCCCTGTGCTCTGGGATGGAGGTGGGACCAGATGAGCCACTGTGGTCCCTTCCAAACTGACCCATCCTGGGATTCTCAGATTATGATTATCTGAGTCATTACCCTTTCCTCTCTCACTCCACCTAAAACCTGCTCATCAAATACTGCCTGATGCATAAAGAAAAAGCAATAGTAAAAATGCAAGAAAAATTCCATACATTGTCACCCATTAAATTTCAAGGTGAAACTGCTGGATGATGATGTTCATAATGTCATAATCTGTGAACAGATCACAGTCAGAAAAGGAGTCAATTATAACAAAATGAAGGTGATGAGTGCTGATAAATACACAAAGTTCAGGGCAGGAAAAGCCAAAGTTCTCCAATATTTATAAGATTTTTGTGAATACAAGTGGAACAGAACTAGCCTACATTGACACAAAGAACTCTCTGGAAGCTGCCAGGCAACCTCTCCTGCAGCATCTTGGGTTTGGGTTCAGAACCTTTACTCTCTTCTGCTCCATCACCAGCACTTTGCTGCTTTCAGGGAGCTGTTAGCTTTACTAAGTACCTTAAAAAAAATAAATTTAAAATTGCATCCAGAATGAAAAACATCAGATAAATTCCTGTAATGTTTTGAAAACATTTAAAAGCAGTGCTGAATTCAGCCCCAAATTATTCTTGGCTGACAGTGCAGTATTTGGGGGCAGGAGAAAGACACCAAAAAGCAACACAATAAAAAAGGGTGTGCAGTTGAGCACACAATAAAAAAGGGTGTGCAGTTGAGCTAGTTGACATTCAAGCAGAATAAACTCAACCATGTGGGGTAAGAATGCCACCAATCCTCTCTAAACTTTGCTCAAACCTTACAACAAAATTGGAGCAGCACAGGGGGATTTCAGCCTACCTATTCCCCATGTATTTCTCCCATGCTCAGCATACAACAGATCTGACCTTGGGGGGCTGGAAGGTGTCAGAAAAACAGAGACAAGTCTTCAACGCCCTGCACTCCCTCTGTTGTGTCACAGAAAGCAAAGAAGATGAAAAAACTGCTTAGGTACAACTTTCCCACTTCATTTCTACTTCCACACTACAAAAAATTTGGTTTTTTTCTGAGAACAGAATTCCTTGTGAGTCCTTCTATAGATTCCTTCATTTATAACTAAAATAAAAAGATTTAATGTAACTTAATTGCCTTTATGTTCAAATATTTGGCAAACAGAATCTTCAGAGCCTCCTTAAAAATTCTGAATGACTCTGCCATGGAAGTAAAAGCAGAAACAGTCAAAAAGTTAAATAACTTTCAAAATACAATTTACTTTTCATGACAGATGTCTGATAATTTCTACTTCATATTTCAAGTAGGAATAAAAATATTTTATCTTAATCTGTTTGTAGAAAAAAACTCTCACACAAAACAAAATAAAACATTCACTCCATTTTTGGATAATCTATAGTAGCTTCAGCAAACTGTTATTTTATAAAGGGATTAATAAACACATTAAATTGAACAACTGCAATTTTCCCTATACTGAGAAAATTACCCAGCATGTTTTAAAACCATAGCAAGATTTTTAAAACCTGTTACATCTGCAGTGTTGAACTCCTATGGTTTTAGAGAACACAACCTGCTTTTATGTCCATAATGAGATCTATTCAGTAAAAATAGGGAAGTGTACCTGAAAGTGATTGAACACTGTACTGTGTTATACACTCCAGTGTAAAAATAATTTAAATCTATATCCAAATTTTTCATTGCTTTCAGATTAACTATTTTGGTAGTGATTATTAAAATTAAGACATTAATATTACAAACATTTAAGTGATGCTATGGAATGAATCATCATCTCTGACAAACTACTTGCCAAATTCAGCCCAAATCTGGGCATAATTTTGATTGCCCTGAAGGTGTATGGGCTTTTTATTCAGTTTTCTAAGACACCAATGCTGATTATTTAGAGGCTAAGGCTGAGGAGCAGATGTTTTCCAAACCATGAAATTTTGAAATATTTTTGTTTTGGAACCATCCAAAATTGGAATAAAATCTCCAAAAGTGTTGGGAAACACAGCCTTTTAGAGTCAAGTGAAATTTATTTCTTGAGCTAGATCAAATAATTTAACATAAAGATACTGCTAAGTTCTTTCAAGTATTAACAGATTAAATGAGCTGTGAAGAAAAACAAAGTTAATATATCAATTAGGTATTCCAGATTTAGGGCTTATAAAGTGGGTTAGAAAAGAAATATGAAGAGATTTGCCTGAGTTAAGGCTGCTGTAGGGTACAACTGAACCATGCCATGTTTCCATTACAAACTCAAGGTTTCCTGTCTGCTTGCTAACAAATGACAAATGTCATTTAATAGAAATAAAAACAAAGATCCACTTCTCAAAATTACACATTCACTCTTTTTCAGGAAAAATGAAAGCATTAACTCTTTCTGAAATCTCCATCACCCTCATCTTTGCCACCATGCAAGAATAACAATTTCCTGGGTTTCTAAGCAGTTTGCCAGCAGCCTCTGCAACAGGGAACAGGGGCAAATATTTTCTGCTTTGAAGTATCAGGGAGCTGTCCTTGTTTATGAATGGGTTTAGGATCCAGTGAACTAGAAAACAACTGTGCCGTAACAATCTGAACTAGAAAAGACAAAAATGCTTTATTCTGGCTGCCTGTACCCTCTCTCTGTAATGCCATGCAGTGTTTAACTGCAAATATCTCTGTTACAATTAGAAATAAAAGCTGGTTTATTTTCTGAACTTCATAGGATTTTTGCACTTTTTTTTTTCCTCCCCCCACTATGGAGTTGTTCTTTTTAGAAGTGTTTGTAGGCAATTGGTTTTAAAAGGGCTCCAGGGGGCTTTTCCCTACTGTGTTAAGCTGTTTTGATATTCTTTTACAAGCACAGTCCTAAAGTTGTTCTCCCAGATGCATTGTCTTACTAATCAGCTTTATGAGGTTCAAGGTCACCATTCAACATTATTTATTCATTGTACAATTCACAGCTGGGGATGATGCTGAAAATGGCAAATCATATGAGCATGGAAAAACACATTCACAGAGCATCCTCCCCATATTTCTTCAGATCAGAAGGAATAAGAAATCCAAAGGGAAAAAAATAGAGAGATAAGAGTGGTATGGTGCTGTGGAAATCAAGCATGAAGATCACCTCCAGGAATACCTGTGGCTTTCCTGACTTTATACAGATGTTTCCAGTGACCTTAAAATTAACTACAATAGAAAAAGGCATGTTGTGGGCATTGATATCAAAACAGTCCTGTGCCCAAGCTAAGGCAGCCATAATGAAATCACAAAGGTATTAAAAATGCATTGATTTGCAAAATCAAAACGCTTCAGAGAAAAATCCTATTTGTGAATGAAAATACGTAGCATGGGAAGAGGGTATAAATATCTCACATTTATAGTACTCCTTGTATATGTTTTAGATCTGTGCAGTGTCAGTTTTGGAAAGGTTTTTTGCTTCTTCTTCAGGCAAGCCAAGACTTGTCACAGTTTGACAGTGGCAGGAATGATGTCATCAGCAAAAAATAAACCTTTTTTCAAGGGGCTATTTAGATTTTGGCAAACTGGCATGGGCAAGCTGCTCCAACAGATTCTGCCTGCTCCCTCCTCTGCTGTACTCACTCATTTCTTAACTTATTAAGGATTCAAGAACAGTTGAGGCTTTGAAACCATGTACAACCAGAGCCAAAAACTCCTATTATAAGTCTAATTATTCTCAGTTCCCTCCATACACATTCTAACAAACATAGCACTTCTCTGTGTACAATCTACTGGCTCAACCAAACCTTTTTTAATGATAGTACCATATTAAAGACCTTCTGTTTTCTTTCCTGGTGTCCTGTTTTGCATTTAAAATACAAAATACTTGCTGCCTCCACTCAATCACTTGGTGTCTCCTGATAGTGCTTCAGCAATTATTTTTATCTGCAGCTGGAATGCTTTTCTTTCCTCTGCATCCTAATTTCTTGGTTTGTTTAGACAAAACATGCTAAGCTGATTTCAAAAATATGGTTTACAAAGTGCAGGTCACTGCCAGATGTTATTTAATATTTTCAGGCTGATTCTGTGTGTCCAGAAAAGTGGGCCCTGTGCTGATTCTCTTGTCAATAATAACTGAGGTGGCAAATGGATCTAATTCAACACAAATATTGAAATTGATACCTTAATTCTGGTACAAAAGTATTGTTTAGGTTCTTTCCACAAGCAAGTATTTTAAAACATTGTCAAGTCCTAAATGGTTGCAATCACACACATGTGCATCAATAACCCTGTGCATTTAAAAAACCTTTTTTGGTTATCAAGAACACTCATTTTTTTTCTGCATTAATGATTTTTAATGATAGATTGGGAAAAATTAAAGCAGATTGGGAAACTAAAGCAAGATTTAACTACTCACCTTATGCTGCCTGCATGGTATGTTTCTTTTTTTAACAACTGAATGCTTACAGCACAGAATTTCATTGCCAACAAAATAGGCAGGCAAATAAACCATATAAATACACTGCTGAAAGAAACTAATTTTTACTTCCAGGTCTGTTTTATACAGGAATGAAGCATATGAAAACACAGTTTCTCTGAGTAGACAGAGAGTAAGTGTTTAAAATTATTAAAACAATTTAGAATGTGAAATGTTATGTCCTTTGATAGAATTGTAAATCATTAAAAAATCTAAAATTTTAACTTTTTCATAATTTCATCAACACAGTTTATTTGGACTGTAAATTAAAGCATGGTGCTCCCCATCCCCCTGAAATATATATACTTTCCAAATTCTGTCTAGAAGGTGTGCAGACAGGCTGAGAGGGTTAATTTGAAATATCAGCTGTCCATTTTTCTGGGTTTTTTTCCAGTTTAGTGTTCTGTCATTTGCTCCATGGCACCTGTTAGGATCAGCATAATCTCTGTTACTTTCAACAAGAAAACCAAGCTTGAAATTTGAGCACATGCAGGTCAGTGCTGGCTGCACAGCCTGTGCTGGAAGGCAAATAGCACTGGTGGCTCTGAAGTGCAGGACAATGACAGTGGCTTTCATTTACCTGCAGGCCTCCCTCTGCTTTTCACTTCCCAGCTTTAACAAACCCTGTGCTCCTGCACTCCCAGAGTTACATATCTGGGCCAGTTCCTGGGAAGGATCAGTTCCTCTGACATTAAATCAGGAAGGAGAAAGGAAGCATTCTGTTTTAGCCTGCTCTTGTCGAGAATCTCTGCTCATGCACTTGAGCAAAAGTGGTTCATTAAAAAAAAAAAAAAAACACCAAAAAAACTCCAAAAAACCACCAAAGCAAACTTTTCTGCATTTTTGTTCATTTGGAGTTTATACCAGACTATGCCATGACCAATGTGCAATTTAACCTTTCAAGTTCGCTGCTTTGGTTTTCCCTTTGATTTCTGTTGACATAAAAGGCATTAAGTGTCTGACTTCAAAGAACAGCCAGTGTGGATATTTGTTGTTCAGCATGGTGGTCTTTGCTTAAATGGGCTGCTTCTTTTGTGTTGCTATTTTTTTCTGTAGTTCACTTACTATATAAACATTCTGTTCTTAGCCTCCCTGTCTCACCATTCATCCTTACAAAAAATTATACAGCCTTCTACAAATTACTCTGGTACCAAAGTATCCCCAGAATATTTTCCATTTCTGTAAATATGTAAAATCATAGTGTTTCCAAAATTATTGCTGTCACATCAAAGGGTATTTTGAGAAATTGCCAACAATTAAGACATTAGAGTCCTAAGACATTAGCAATTCTACTCTCAAACTTTGGAGGAAATGGAAAACACATAAGAAGGCTAATTTCCTTTCTGAATTTTACACCAGGGACTACCTCTCTAGACATTAAAAGTGGCTCAGTTATTATCCAGTCAAATTCAATTATATTTCTACCACGGTGATTTTCTTCTATATTTATCATCCTTGTGTTAATTGCGTTCAGGGCATACATTTCTAAAATATTGTTCCCTTGAGCAAAGCAAGGAAGAAAAAGGCAGAATCAACTTGTTTGCAAAGGCTGAGGCACAAAGCAGCTCCTCAGAGTGCTGTGGGCACGAGCTGTCACTGCTTCACACCCTGGACCAGCCGCTCCAAATTAATGCAGCGCTCCCAAACTTAATAGAGATGTATTAATTTATGTTGCCTGAGAATCTGGGACAGATTTTTGGATCACCAAACACACAACAAGAAGCAACTCCTCTGCAGTAATTCTGGATGGAACGCTCTGGCCTGTGTTCAGGCTGAGTGTGGCTCTAGGATTATAAGTAGGATTCCTCGTGGCTCTCTTTCATAAAAATGGAGATAAAGGACACCCAGAGCACAGCCTGCATCAAGCACTGGGTTCACAGTTTAGAAATGACATCGTGGTTGCAGTGCAGAGTGCATCAGAGCTCAAGCATCATTCCTAAGAGACAGCCCACAGGTGTACAAAGACTCCTGTGGCATTACTGGAGCTGCAGGCCATATTCCTGCTGCTGCTGGTGCCTGTTTTCCCACCATGCATGCATAGCACTGTGCTGGAAAGCTGGCAGCAATGTGCATTCACCCACACTGACAGTTTGAGTGGATGATGCCACTTGCTCTGACTGCAAATTTCTGAGTAGCTTATGCTGAGGAATATGAGTTTTCTCACAATTCTCACCACAAAAACACCCCAATACCATGAATCCCATACATCTTCTGAAAAAGGAGCAGAGAGAACTTTCAAAAAGTCAGAGATGGGGCAAACCTTTTTCCAGTTCATCCCACTTGTGAGCTCACATTCTATGAGGAAACACAACAGGACCCTGAATACTCCACTGGAGAGTTTGGAGGCTGCTGCAGTGCAAAGAGTTTGGCAAAACCTTCTGTTCCCTGTCCCACCTGGGTGGCCAGCACAGCTATTTCCCTGCTGTGACAGGTTCTTGCTGGCACTGCACCTGCAGCTCCTGCTGCCTGCTGCTGGCAACAGGAAAAGCAGGAATGGCCACAGTGCAGCTGAACTGTGCACAACAGGCTCAGGCTTCTGGCACAGGGGCAAAGTGGCACCACAGGATTTGAAAGCACTCTTTGGTGCTTGGTGTATTTGTAGAAGCATTGGCAGATTGCAGCAGAGAGAAAAAAAAAGGAAAAAAAGGGTAAATACTGTGGGCAGCAAAGGCCAGCATCACTGCAGCGCCCTCGAGGCATCAGGGCTGCTGTTTCTAGAAATGAATTCTGAATTTCCCACAAGGCTACTTAAGGAATCTGAAGCACCATGTGAAAAGAAAACAAATTGTTCTTCATGAGCTGGTATGGCCCTGTCTGGCAGGAATATTACTGGGATGATGTGGGACAAATGGAGAGCTGGATAGTGCAGAAATGACATTGCACAGGTGCTGTTGCTTGTATTTATAACTGCGTAAAGCAGTTTCAGACTGATTTACATGCAGAAGGGAAAGATACAGGCCAACTTGGGAGAATCAGAAAGAAAGGAAACTGCCTTTTGAGTTATTTATTTTTTTACACTGCTGAATGGCTGTCTTCTCACAGCAAAAAAAAAAAAATAAGGGGGGGGGGGGAAACCAGAAAGGAACACAAGTTGTGCATGGGTGGTAAATATGGGCATGTATCACAGTCTCTGTGAGCTGGGATGGCCAGGAGGACTTAATTCTCTTTCTAGTCCTTCCACTGGGTGAGCTATACAGCACACTTCCCTCTTTATGGGCCAGATTCCACCTCCAAAATGGAATAGCATCAACAGTCTCTTCTGGAAAGTGTTTTGAGACCTACTGGTAAATAAAACCCCAAAACTAAACCAGCCCAAACAAAAAAAAAAAACCCCAAAACAAACCAGCCCAGCAATTCCCCCCAGAAATAAACTCACCATCTTGTAAAGTTAATTTCTTCATTTGAGTTTCATGAGAATAATGCTGTAAACTTCCTGGCAGTATCACACTGAACAGTCTTTGCACTGGTTACAATACTGTGATTCTACCTGGTCAAGGTGAACTGCAATAACAACTTGCTTTTTGCACCATTTTTCACCAATAGATCTCAAAACACTTTACAGAGTGTAATGGAAATAACATCACCTGACTCTTCACATGCTCAGGCTGAGCAAAAGATTGGTGCCAAACTAAGGAAAAGAACCCAGAAACTGAGAGTACTTTTTTTGTACTCTAACCAGGAAAGGAAATACTTTTCAAACAGAAAATTAACCTGACTTTTTGCCTACTCTCCTTCAGAAAACAAGGCAGTAAAACAAGCTTTTGTTTAGCCAGGGGAACTTTTATCTGCTCCAAGTGAGTTTTACAGCAGTATTTGCTATCTGCAACAGATCCATAAAAAGATTATACTCTACATCATGGCCTGTATTGCTTTTATTGTTTGTTGAATTTTAAATGTAATATCTGTGCACATAATAGCACAAAAGAGAACAAGAGAAATAGAATGAAATTTAGACAGTGAAAAGAATTTCTACCTACTACCCATACAGAATAGGGCACATTAGCAATTAACATAGGCAGGTCTGCAGGTAAACCTGTATAATTCACTCCAAAGAATAAGCATTCTCATCTCTGGCCCTTGGAAAAAAGAGAGAAAGGAAAACTGGGGTCTTGTTTGTCTTGCACACTTGTCTGCCACTGTCTCTTCACTAGAGTGATCAAGAGAAATACAGAAATTACACTCTATGATCAAAACCTTCCCTTCGCCCACTCCTTTTTTTTTTTCTAGTGTGTTTTTATCAGTTTGTACAAAATTGTACAAAAAGAGTTGGTTTATTGAGTAATGGCATAACTTAGCATGTTTGAATTAGTGAAGGAAGTGAAAAGTCACCAAAACAAACACATCCAGTCTGCTAATTTTACTCGCAGTTTCTGAAGTGACATAATGCAGCTTCTTTTTAAAGCTTTCTTGGAAAAACAGCAATTTCCTGTGTTTATTTTGTCTTCTTATTTCAGAAAAGTCTCTCTGATTTGTGGCAGCAGATACAATCTACATGATAGAAAGTTTTTTACCAACAAGAGGTTTTCACTGATATGATCAATGGAGAAATAAAACCCTTTTAGTACCACTGCCTTCGCAGATTTTTAATGAAATATTATCACAGGCCTTTCAAATGATTGTCTTTTGTGGTTTAAAAAAAAAAATAATCTCTATGTTTAATTACTAGGATCATTTTATAACAATTTATGATCTACTTTATACCTTAAAATGTGCCTTAAACTTGGTCCATTTTATTCTGCTGAGCAGAATGGAAACTCATCTGGTATTTGTTATCTTGCAAGAATTGAGACAATCTGTAGTAGGGCTTTTCTGTGTTTTTAAATTACAATAGCAGTGAGAATAGAGCTTTGACATGCTCATCCTATTGGAAAAAAGTATTTAATGGACAGCATTAAGCCAAGTGGGTAGGATTGTAAAACATATTCATTGTGATTTTTACTGCTTTGACTTTAAGTCAAAACATTAGTATTTATAAAATATTAATAATAATATGAAGCTGTTAATTTTTAACATATTAATAATATGAAGCAGTTAATTTGTTTTAATGGGCTTTGGCCAAGGGGTGCAGCATCCTCTGGTAAAAAGACATTTTGGTGTCAAATTTTAAATATACTGAAACAAGTTGCAAGCAATGGGAAGGAAAGAAAGTAGGAGACTGTAGACACTAAAGCCACCATGAATCTGCATGAGTTTGCTAAAAGCACAATTTTGTGACAAAATATGGAAGGAGAAAAAAAGAAGCAGCCTCAGTACAAAGTTTCCCTTCCATAAGAACCATTCCAAAATACCAATATCCTTCAGCCACATTGTGAATCATGAAACACAGAATCACAGAACACACCAAGATGGAAGGGACCCCCAGAGATTCTATCTTTTCCTCCTCTGTGATATGTAAACCCTACCAAATATTGAGTGAGGCTAGCAGAGCAGTACATTGCTCATATTTAGTACACACATCCAGTTTTATAACTATGACTGTGCTTGCACCCTTCTCAGACAGACCCACCGCCCTACTCGCTTCTCTTTCCCTTACCTACACACTCACTGAAAAGAGCTTCACTATGAAAATTCTCAAGTTCCTGTAGTTTTTTCTCAAAATTCACATAAGCTTGAAAGAGAAAATGCTCACAACCAGATAATTTGAATAAGCAATAATAATAAATACTAAAGCTTTGAATGCTAAATAATAAAGTTTGAAAGAGAAAATGCTCAAAACCAGATAATTTGAAGAGTTCCTTGCCACTAGCAAGAAACCAGAAATAGGGATTCTACACACAACACTCCAACTCCCACAAGAAACTTCACATTTCATTCCCTTTTTTTTGTTTGTAAAGCAAAATTGAGTGTCACCTACTGAAGCAAAACCAAATTGTTGATTTATTGCAGGGCTCAAGGAACATAAAGATGCAGATGCTGCCCTTGCCACCCTCAGGCTCCTGACACACACACAGGTAAACTCTCACCAAATCTCACCTCCTGTTCAGGGTGCTGACAGGTTTACAGTAAATAACAAAGCCCACAATCACTACTGTCGGGAAAATGGGGTCAAATTTAGCAATAAAGTCTTCAGGGGTGGAAGATCCTCCTTTGATATGAACACTATTCACTCTAAGGCCTTCCAATGCCTATGGTTCCTGTGATGGCTAAATACAGAGCATAATTTACTTCACAGATTGTTTGGCTCCCTGCATTAAGAACAGGCTCATAGCCAGCTCCTGACCATTTTTGCAGGGAACTTCACTCTCCTTTTTCTGGAGAAAATGCAAGGAACTCATGCCTGCAATTATTTGTTGCGGGGCTACGGAGTCCAATTTTCTCCTCCAGAAATTCTCTGGAAATTTCTCCTCTTCCTACAGATTTATGCCCTCTCCTTGGAGAAACACTGCTGGGGACACACTGAACATTCTGCTTCCACCCAAAGGCAGCAGATTCAGAATTAACTTAAATGCAAACTTTGCCACAAAAGCTTTACAAATATTCAGACATCAACATATTCTGCAATGCCGCAAGCAAACAGCTTAAACTGCTTGAGATCACTCAGATTCCATCCTACCATAACTCAAGGGAAATCCTGTGCCCAAGATAAAAAATAATAAAAAATAATAATTTAAAAAAAAAAGAGTAAGAAATACACATACAGACTGGGACTGGAACTACAGCAAACACAAGCTGGTGGTGGTGACAGTGGCTGGGTGCCTGGTGAAATGTGGGAGCTGGAGAGATTTGTGCTTTAAAGAGAAGCTAACACTGCACTTTGTTTTCCAACAGCTTCTGCTTCTAGATTCATGCAATACCTCTGGTCTTAATACCAGCCATCTGTGTTAAAATCAAAATGTATCAAAGCTTTACATCCTTGAGATACAGAAAAAATGAATTATGGACCTGGCCAACAGCCCAATGTCCTTTGTCTTTTACAAGAATCATAGGTGTCTGTCACTAGAAAGACAACCAAGCTGTAACATTTTGGTTGCTGGTGCAAAGAAGAAAACCATTTTCTGCAGTCAGATTAGAAAATATTAAATCAACTACCTTGAAAACACCTTTAAAAATGGGATGTGTCTTAATTTATATTTGCAAGAGTTAAAATAAAGAATTATTGGAGATTCTGCTAAGAATATAAGGGATTCTGCTAATTCTGAAATATTAGGGGTTCTGCAACATTTCAGACTTCCTGCATGAACAGGGATTGTTCTTGCCTATTGCTTATTAGCCTAAAAGTTGCTGGAATTTCAGGACAGAGGTGGGAGAAGGAGGAATCCTATGTCTGCAAAACCTATGGACTCAAACTAAAAATAAACCCATCTCTCCCTGTTCCCTGAAACCCCTTTCTGCTTTTGTTTGTTTGTTCTGGATTATATCAGTCTTTTTCATGCTGGTGAATCATGTGTCTGTCACAGCTGATTCCATTTATCTATCCTGGGAGAAAACAAAAGCTAAAAATAACCCTTTTGGGGTTTCTGGTGGGCTTTGCATGAGAAGGGACTGAATATTTTCATTCCAAGCTTGTGTGTCAAAGTTTGGCTTTATCTTTGCCAGGGTTGATTTAACTAGTACCAGTTAGGAAAAAGAAAAAAAAGGAAAGAAAAGGAAAAAAAAGAAAAATAAAGCTTTGTGCTGTCCATAAAATTCCAAGCTGGCTAAAATTTAACAACATCTGTGGCAAATAAAAAAGTTTTTACCATCCAAGTCAGTACAGAGTATTTTATTCGCAAGTGGGAGCTTTTTCCCAAAAGCAATTTGCCACTTCTTGTAACAAACAGCAATGAAATGCACAGGTTCTGACAAGCTGGAGTATTTGTATTTATAAGGCTTTTTTTTTTTTCTACTTTGAAAGATTTTAACTGTGTAAAAATAATCATTAAATTTGGAAAACCATCACAACCAATAGTGAGACTCAAAGTGAAAAGAGCATTTGGTCTGGGCTAGGATGGAAATCCTGCAGAAACATTTATTTTTATGAACTCCAGCTCTTTCTCTGTGTGTCAGATTCTACCCCATCCTATGGGAACTTGGTGGTTAAAGTGAAAAGAACAAGGGACTTTGTAATATCAACAGTTGCTGCAAAAAGGGAAAAAAAGCACCAGCATGACTTTTTTTTTTTTTTTAATGTGTAGATTTTAAAATCTATGTGTAGATTTTAAAATGTATTTGGGGAACACTGAAGAAAGATGTAACATTAAAGAAATGGCAGTACACTTAAAATGACAGTCTAATTTTCTTTTTTAAAGTTTAACAACATTGCTGACTGCGACATACATAGTCACTTTCCAGGAGAAAGCAGTTAAACTCCATGGAGTCCACCAAGAAATGCAGATTGCCTCACAGCAAAATGGTCCAGAAGTCAGAGATGAATCTTCAGGAGTCATTGAAAGGTGGTATTTATAAAAAGGTGGTATTTATAAAAAAAATGCCATGTTGAAGATTATACCCTAATTATGGTACTACTGAAAGTTGTCAGATTTGTTTTCCCTCTACTTCCAGATCTTTCAAAAAATCCAGGCTGATAATCACAGGCAATGGAGGGCAGAAAATCAAGAATATCAAGTGAGACCTCAGGAAAAGGTCCCAGGGTGGGAGCACTTGGAATTCTCCAGATGAAACCCCCAGAGCTCTCCGAGAACATCTAAAGGCCGTGACATGAAAAATGAAGGGATTTCTGCAAACAAGACTCACCAAAGAACAGAAAGTCACTCTGGTTAGTCACTTGGCAGAGCTGCCCATGTTATCACCACATTCCAGCTCCTGAGCCTGGCTGAGCTGGAAGTTCATGAACTCCCAGAGCCTCTCCCAGCGCTCTCATCCTGATGGGGCCACCCTGAGCTTTTCCAAGTGTCCCAAACCTCATCTCCAAGGCACTGGGAAGCAGTGGGCTTCCCCCTGCTGCCCCAGGAACCTGGCTGCTCTGTCCTGATACAAAACAGGGAGCAGAAGCTTTTCCAGGGTTTAACTGGATGTGGATCAGTGGGGATGCAGTGACTTCACCAAGGTGTGGCTGCTCAGCTGCAAGCCACTGTGTGTTACCAGGTCAAAGTCTTCAGCAGAGGAAGAGGAAGAACAAAGTGTTACCTTGGAAGGACAACAGCAGCAAAATGTTGATTGAATTATAACTTTATCAATGTGCCAGGGCACTTTTACACAGATTTGAAGCATACTTGTTTAGCAGCGGGGAAAAAAAAAGAGATGCATTTTTCCATACCACTTCTTCAGACATGTTTGTTTTGGGTGAAGAAGAAAATTTGCTGTGTCATCACTGAATATAATAATTCCATCAAACAATGACTTTACTGACTTTCCCCTTATGAATCAGCTACAAGACTGATCTACAAACCTGCTCTGCAAAATCTGTAAACAGCTGATACTGAAAACAGGAAACACTCATTTTGACTTCCAAGGGCCTAGATGAGTTACAAATGCTGATACTCAGAAGGTTTCTTTACAAATATTTGTACCTGAATCTGGAAGTTCTTTGTGTTTGCTGTGGCACTATTTATTTACCCATATTTTAGCTGGAAACTTGCACAGAAGATCTGTGGAGGAGTTGTAGAGGAAATCATCCAGAGTTTGGAACAACCACAGCAAGTTCTGCCACAGTCGTCACATCAGAGGCACAACTCTCCCATACTAACACTGCACTCAGTTTTCAAAATTAAAAATGTCTCTGCGCACTTACACTCACAAATTCTAATTAGCAGCAGAAGTAAAGCCTGACAGAGTGACACACATCCATGCCAACAACTCTGGGCAGACCTGGGAAATGCACAATTCAATCAATAAATACAGGATTTTCCCCTGCAACAAGCAGAATTTTCATCTTTTTACTGGTCATAGCCAGTGCAACATGGTGCCATTAAAAAATCCCAAATGTCTTTTTTATCCATGGAGAATGAAAAAAGTGGGACTGGAGAATTTACTCTTGCTGGGGTTTAGTAGGAAGTACAAAAGGAATAAAAAGAGTTTTTATTTCTATCTGAACTCTAAAAATACCTATTTACTGCATGAGTAATGGGTTCTTCTTCCGCTCCTGAAATCACCAGCATCCCAAAAATCAGTGTTTTTCATCCTGCAGCCTCTGTCCCAGTGGGAAGAGCTGGCACAAAGAAAGCAGTAACAGGGCCAGGTGGCAAGTCCAAGTGGGCTGTGAAAAAGTGGGGAACTGCCCAGACCTTTTAAGATACAAAAAGCCTGTGGCAGAGCAAAACTCCATGTCAAAGCTGTGTGGACAATAAAAAGGAATCCAAGAAGAAAGTTAATACTTTCTGAGGCAGGACTGAAGCTGCGTGTGGAAAAAACAGCTCTGCTTCTACTGCTTAAAAGGGGAGGTGTGGGGAAAGAGGAATAATTTAAGTCTAATAATTATGTGGATTACTTCCTGTCACTCAGTGCTTTGGTGAATGGTCTCCTTCCCAACCCCTGCCCCTCCTACTGCACACATTCTGTTCCTTAGCCTGGCTCCTGATCCGCTCAATCCTGGCACATCCCTGTTTCTTCACTCTGCCTTTGAACCGTGCTTCCATTTTGGCCAAAAGTCTGATTTAACACCATGCAATGGGACTTTTTCATTCTGATTCTTTCTCTTTGAAAGAGCCCAGCTGGTGAATTTATTAAATGGTCTTGTTCTCCCGTAGAGATAAATCTGACCCAGGACACTGCAGCTGAAGTTCCTTCGTCTCTCACTCCCTGGGTGGATATAAAGGTATTTCCCTTAAATTCTGTGCTGTACATAAACATCTGCTAATGCTGGGGTGAAAACACATCAAGATACTGTGGGAAAACTGCTTATTTTCACATTACTATCCTGAAACAGAACTTTATAAATAAGGAATAGGAGAATCTCTGAAATTTACAACCTTAGTGTGTCATCTCAGTAGAATCCATTAATCAGTGTATTTTGACCCAACTACAGACAAACAGAAACCTGACCATACCATCGTACATAAAGTGAAAGAAGAGGGCCAAAAGGCTTAAAAATTAAAAGTTAAAAAGTGTATTTCCATAAAACCTGAAAGCCCACATGGAAAAAAAATCCTTATTTTCAGAATAAATAATTGCCTCAAGATAATTAAGGATTTCTTTTCAACTTTAATACTCTCAGCCACTTCTATGAGGTCTTTTGAAGGTGCTTAACCAGGTAAGTGATCTGTATAATATCTAGTGCTGAGAAAGGCAGAAAAGGGGAAGTAGAGAGGCAGCAGGGCAGAGGGAAGAGCCAGACAAACATTTTGGAGGCAGAACAGTCTTAGATCACTTCAAATTGATTGTGAAACCACAACCCTGAGAGCAAGAAACTGCCAGGATTTCTGTGATATATCAGTGAGATAACAGAGAAAGGATCCGGTGAAACAAAGTGAATCACTTGGGGAGAGGAATCTGGAGAGAGTCCTGATGGCAAGTTGTTGGTTTAAATATTACTTCTGCTTTTTGATGTGACTTCTTTTTTAATAACTGCATCAAAATTCCAACAATTTACTGTCCTAAGTTACTCAAGAGCTTTTGGAGACTCCCCACCCAGACAGGTCTTTTACTCATAGGAATCAGTTTTCTTCAGCCACACCTTCCACAAAACTACACATAGAGAAAGCTTCATATATAAATTTTTCTTCTGAATCATAAAAAGAAAATGAAAATACTCCTTCTGATCAATCATTCTCATGGGAATTCTGCAACAAAGTTCATATAAACCCATTAATCATTAAACACCCCCCACCAAAAGAAAATAGGCAAAACTGTGGCTTTTTATTATTCTTTGTCCAAAGAGGCCTAACTTTTCACTGTCCTTATTATAATTCACCTGTAACTGCATTCCCTACTCCTTTTGTTTATTGAGACTCAATAGAATTTTCCAAAAAATCCTCTTTTGTTACTGCCTATTAACCAGCTGATTTTAACAGCTCATTTTTCTCCCTTCTCTACTGCCATTTTAGTCCCCTTGCAGCACATTTTTAAAATTCAATTCTTAAAAAAAAAGAAGCAGAGATCTTAAAAAGTATTTGGAAGTTGCAATGTCCTGTGTTTTATTTCAGTGGTTATCATTGTTAAATAAAAATTCCATATGAAGAGGAAGCTTCTGCTCCAAAGGCAGTGTGTTATTGCTGTACTTCTAAAAACATTTGATGTGATCATAGAATGAGCACAGTAAGTTTGAGCATAGATAGTGAAAAAACATTAACCCCTTGTCACCCTAAGTGACAGACTTGCAAGAATTTACATTCTCCCTTTAGCATATTCATAATAAATCTAAAAATGTAAAAATGTCACAAATTAGCTCAGGTTTTTTTTTCTTCAAGGAACTGAAAGAATTAAGCAAAAACCACAGAATTCCTACAGGAGCATTTCTTTGTATAGGAAAACAGCACAAACTACACTCCCCTCTTCCCCCACCAAGTCACATTTCCAGACAGGTGGCCATATGTTCCTTTAGTTCACAGAGTTCACATCTCATTTTTGCTGGCAAATCAACAACAAACTCCTGCCCTTCTATGGTCACTGACTTTCTGCCAGTGACTTGAAGCATTTTTCCCCCAAAAGAAAACACCTCACCAGCATCATTTACTACTCCCCCTAAAAATACTTTTAGCACAACATTACAGGCATACTTTTGACATTGTGCTTTTGGAAATTCTTCTCCAGAGCAGTCAGACAATAAAAGGTTTACTGTTCTAAAAACGTGGCTACTGACTAAGAACAGACAGGCATCAACAAGAACTTGAAGATAAATGTTAATTTCTTGTCTTTATAATCAAAAGAGGTTTTACTGTCTATAGGCACAAGCTTGGATAAACAGAGTCATTTAGGCTTGTAACTCCCACCCAGCACCACAACATTTTCTAATACATCAGCATTTCAAAGTTCTCTTGACTTAGACCTTCAAGAAAAATTTTATAACACTTTTTCGTGCTAGACTTCCTCTTGTCTTCTTGCCTCAAACTAAAAATTCCTTTAGAAAGCAAGGTTAAATTCTGCTTTAGAATTCCTTTAGAAACTAAAAATTTCTAAATTCCTTTAGAAAGCGGGGTTAAATTCTGCCTACACCAAACATTCTTGCAGATGATTGACATCAACAAAAAATAGGGGCCATGTTATTATTAAAAAAAATAAATATAACAGCTCTATAGCCATGGTTAATACCAGAACAATTTTTACCATCCTTTGCTTTTAAAGACAATTTGCTGCATGGATACTTTGCAAAATGACATCTGCAAGAGAAGAATTAAGATGGGACTCTGTAGAAAATGCAGTTTGGCAGAACATTACAACAAACATGGCAAGCATTAAGTAGTGATCAAGCCCTGTGTTTAATATTTCCATAACAATATGAAGGAAATAAAGATAAGGTCTGTTTGTTACTCAAAAGTAAGGGGTGGATTTTAAGAAAAAGACTAAACTTGGCTCTTCTACAACACTTGACTATCAGAATATTTCAGTGATAGAAGAATGTATGTTCACAGATCTTCTCCTCAGCATCTCCAAGGACGACAACGCAGAGACACTTCAGTAATATTAAGGAGAAATTACAAAAAGCTGTTTCCTATTTGTGATTTGGATTTTGTGGTTTGTGTCTGATCAAAAGGGTGTTCTCCCACAGGCTGCTGTGCAATGTTCCAATCCCGCATGACCCCCCGATCCTGCCTATGAGGCAGCTCCTGGGCTGCAGCTCAGCCCCTCAGCACAAGCTCGCGTATAAACACCAGGGTTTACAGCCCATTTAATAATTTGAGTTCAGAAAGCCCATGGAGAAAGTTAATCCACTGCACTTGGAGAAGGAGCTGGCCTAATGTCCCATGTCACAGAGTTGCTCAGATTTCTCCATGGATTTCCATTGCAGCACGACTGCAGATGTCACCTGCCAGAGCACAGCTGGGTGTCAGCCCCAGACAGGCCAGCTGTGTTTAAACAAAAGAACTCAAATGAGAGCTAGCAGCATAAACCAAAAGACTTTGGACCTAAATTGCTTCCTTCACTTTCCTACCCGCCCCCCCTAATAAACTAAGGCAGTTTAAAACAGGTTGATAAGGAAGCCACGGCCACAAGTGAGAAGAATATTTCTTGAGTGAAGATGGGGTCACCCACCTGAATTGTCAGACAACTCTACACTGTCTCTTTGCTGCCCTAACAAGAACACTGAAACCAAAGAAGAGGGTGAAACCCGTTGCCCAGGGAGAAGTACAGCTGTTGTCACACTTTGATACTGAAATTTACCTTGCTCAGACAGGGCTAGAAGAAAAGAGACGTAGAGGAGAAGCAGCGAGGGGAATGGTGATGTCATGGATAGCAAGGTCTATAAGGAGCTCATGCCCCTTCTGTTTGCAAAAGAGATTAGCACTTTCTGAACAAGGAACAGGCAAGGATAAGATTAAATAACCTCCAGCTCTTCATTAGCTCATGCAATAAAGTGTCACAGTGCTGAAACTGGAGATTTTTGGAGATGTTCATTTTTAGTGCTCAGCTGATACAGCTGAAAAGAGAGGATGACTGTATGATACTATGAGTGTTTTGGGGTTTTTTTCCTCAATTTCTGTAATTTTCTTGTATAATACTGAATGGATAAAGTAAGGGCATACATTTTGGGTTTGTATTTCTAATTTAGTTGCAGAGGCCTGAGAGGCTGTTGCAAAGTTTTTAATCCAAACATCTGAAATAAGGGTCATGTTTTGAGCACTAGAGGATTCCAAAACCTTTACAATATGCTTATTAAAATACCAAAATAATTTTTTAAAAGTTCTACATTCATCTGTGAGATATTTTGTTTTTTGAATCAATTAGGTCAGCTGGCAAAATCTACTAAACTGTGGCTAGGTGTTTATCTTTTGAAGGGGAAGAAATCTGCCCTTGCGAACAAACACCGAAATTTTATTTTACCCTCGGCCACCCACAGTGTGTTTACCCATCACACACAGAGACTTGCTGTAAAGTAAGCAGGAGGATAATTCTGTCTTAATTTTCAGGGTTTAATACTATGCATGAGTGATAAAACTAAATTTAGACTCCGTGTAAATATGCAGGGGTTCAAGCACACCAGTTGGTTTGCTTTCATAACCAGGCAAACAAGCAACAAAAGAAATCTAAAAAGGTGTAATGTAATATCACAGGAAAGAGAGAACTCTATAAACCAGAGTATAGACACATTTCACAGAAATCCAATAGCTACCTACATGGTTATAGCTCTAAAAACCTGCATGATTCTATCTCTAAAGCTCTGTTTAATCAAGTACAAACAGGGCTGACTGTAAATTGGAAGGGAACGGGCTACCCCCTTTATCCTGGTTATCAATTCCATCCAGCAGAGATGTGCTGATAACAAAAAGATAAAGACTTCTCTCCAAGTTCTGCAGATGTTAGACATTCTTCCTGGGAAAAATTCTAAGGCCACCTGAGGACACAAACTCAGATGCTTGAGCCTTGAAATAGAAGGCAGAGCTCAGTCAAGGCTCCTCAGCACAGTGAGAGAAGTCAAGTTTTTATTGTTCAGGTGCTGCTTTCCCTGCTTCCTCATCTTTTTAAGCCATTCGCCATCTTTTCAGCCACAATCTCCCCAGCTCCTGTCCACTCCTCTACCACAAACAAGAGACCCTGCCCTCACCACTTCACACTGCACTGGTCAATCCCCCATGCTAAGGAATTTATTTATTCCTGTGCCTCAGGAGCTGTAGGGGGGAAAGGGACAAGCAGGAGAAGACAGAACAAGCCCACCCCATTTCTGCTGCTGAGACAAAGCAAATTTATTTGGCACAAAGCAATTCTCCTTCACTGACAGAGCAGTGCTGTATACAAGAGCAGGGGTAATTAGCTTAATAAATTATACCTTATTTTACTCAGAGCTGACCTTGGGTTTCCCTGCAAGAGGGGGCAGACAAAGGATTTGCAGTCAGAGCCCTCAAGGTAGCACAGCCCTTCCTTGGCTAGCAAGTTCCCCTTGCCCAGTGCTTGTTAAACACTAACAGGCTTGTTTTCTAAATTAAAATTTAATCAGAGCTAGGCAGGTGGATAGCATGACACTAATGGAAGCCTTTCACTCAAGGTTACACAGGAAAGATTATGCATAGAAATCAAATTGAAACTTTTCCTACATTAAAAATGCCAAACCAATGAGAATTCTTTGTCAAGATGAGAATGAATATGGACTTCCTCAAATTGAAAAATTCGGAGATGAAGTATGAAATTTACAGCAGACACAGAGCTGAAGGACTAACAAAAGAATTAAACACAGGAAGAGCACATGCTTTGTTTATCTGAAATGCTGAAAATTCCACACATTTCATATTAGAAGCAATTTTGTATTTTTTTTTTTAAATAACAAAGTAGCCGAGTAGGCACAGGGACATGTGGAAAGTAGTTCACACTGTATTATTGGATTTGGATTACTGCAGGGACAAATCACAGAACCCACTGGAGGTGATCCTTCAGTGACAACTGCTGGAATAAGAGAAATCAGCATAAGAACAGCTTCAAGAGCTCTTGGAGCTTTGTTTCCAGGCATATTTTTACACTAACGAGCACCACACATATTGCAGACAGCTGACTAAATAAAAAATAAAAAGAAAAGACCATCAAGATTATCTGTTCTAGCCAGTGCCTGGATGTAGGCAGCCTGGCTGACTAAAGCAAGGGGAGATAAGTATCAGTGAGTTATGAAAAATGCCATTACAGCAGGCCAGGAGCAAACAGGCAGAGCACTGGGAGGAACAGAGCTCAATATAGCGTGCAATGACTGCAAGCTTCAGTGCCCACATACTAAGCTTTCTGTACTGTAATGGTCTGATAAATTCATTTTGACCCAGAGACCAGAGATAAATTGTCTTAGCAATGCAAACAAACAGCTAAGCAATTAGGGCAAAGTTTTTTGAGAAGGTGGTGATAACATCTAGGAGCATTATTGGGCAGGGGAAAAAAGCAGAGCCGGAGATAGGGGGTTTAATCTGGAGTAAAAGGGAGAGTATAATGGCTTCTCCAAATTGCAGAGCACTGAAAGGAAAAGCAGACAAGCAACTGGCACTGGTATTTGTCTGGCATCTATTTCAGTGTATCCAACCTGAAAAGCAACTTCCATTGTCCCATTTGGAGTTCATCAAGTTTGGCCTATAAAAAGATTTAACATGTGCAGCTGTGAAAGTGCCAGAGCTGAGAAACCCATGAGGAACCGTCAGGTTTTATAGAATTTAAATTTCCTGGAAGTAACTTATTAAAATAGAGTTTTCAAGCACAGAGATTATAAATACAGTGGTCAAATTAACAAAGCAGCAATTTCATCTACCAGTTTTCACATATCAACCCTGTTTAGGCACAGACATATGTTAGTTATATTGGCTGCAACAATTCCTTACCTCCCTGGCACAGAAATGGGAGCAATTAATATTTAACTTAAATTGTGAGTTATTTATCAATGACTGTTTCATCATTATTTTAAATCTACGTAATTAAATATGATATAATATATATATATGTAGATATAAATGAGTGAAATTTCAGGTCTAGAATACATTCCTTCAGTTTTGGTAGGGCTACTCAAGAAAATAGCCATGAAAAGATAGAAGATGATCTCTCAAATTACTAACTTTTGTTGTGAACATCTTATACACAATAAGAGAGTTTTAATAGAGATATCTGCTCATTGCAAGGCATCTTAATTTTATTTTAGACAAAAAAGAAATATGGAGGAGATACATTTAAATTGTACTTTTACTGCAGCTCAATGACCAGTGGTCTCAGTGTTCACTGAAGAATAAGAATTGGCATTGTTTTTAAACACACAGTGAATATGTAAATGGCATTTGCTTTACTAAAGAACTTCTTTTTCCCTTGTAAGATTTTTCTTTAAAGTGTATTTTAGGAAAAAATAACTTTAAAAAAATCAGTAGGACACCAACATACATGAGAAGTATTTTTGGATCTGCCATAAACAATCCATAGCCTTAAGTCCATCCCATAGAACAGAAGCAGCTCCAGTAACTCAGCCATGTCATGTGAATTCAAATATCCTTCAATGCAGTGAAAGCAAGTGTGTCTTGCTTCATTGGGTACTATGCTGCACTATACAAAAGTCTATAAAAGCCACCTGAATGAAATGAACAATTATTTATATTTCAATAAGCAAAAGCACTTGGCCAGTAAATACAGAAGTCTGTCTAAAGATTGGTAAATAAGGCAAAACTGCAGCACCCCTTGATAAACACCAAATTAACACTTAAAAACCACAGAAAAAAAGTCTTCCTTCTTTCATTTTAGGCTAGTGGACAGTCTACCTGCTTCCTGGGTAGACATACAGTCATAACTCCAAATTGTTTGTTTAAACTCCACTGATAAAACATCATCACCAAATGATGTCATTTCAATTTATGATCAATGCATTACTGTTCAAATTATTTTGAAAGTTTCAAAGTAGATTTTCATAATATTGGTAATGATGAAATACTAAAGAAATCACCCATTAATTGCATTTCCTAACTATAGAACTTCTCCTGATACCTGTAATAAAATTTTATTTCCTATCTTTCTTTGTCCTCAGTGCACCCATCACAACTTTTCACTTAACCACAGTGAGCTCTCTTAACTTTCACTTCGAGTTTCTGATTTTTTTTTCTTGCTGCCTCAGAAATGATGTCTGTCGGAGCAGCACGTTAGACAGGCATGTCACCTCTTGAGAAAGTAGGCTGTGAGGATTAAAAGTGACTCTCTTGGAAGGAAGGCAGGATTCTGGCTTGCAGGGCTGCTGTCCATGCTCAGAAGGACAGCAGGGTAACACTTAGCTAATATTAAGGTAAAATTAAAGCTTCCTGCATTAGAAAGAATGACAGGTTTTTATCTCAGCTCTCCCCTCCACAAGTTCTAGCCAAAAAAAAATGGTGTCTTCATGCCTTCAAGCTTTTCTCCATCCTTTTTTGACCCTAAGAGGTTCTACAGTCCCTGTTAGGAAGTGATGGGCGTTTGGTTGGTATGAGAGAGGAGCAGCCCAGGGAAGCAGCCATGGAAGGAAAGGGAAGGACAACTGGTGTAAACAATTTCTAAAGTACTTTTTGTGTTGAATGTTGCCAATGCAAAAGACACCCTGTGGTTTATGGATGGAGTGTGATGGTGTTCACAGGGGTTGGAGAATGAGGTAAGAGCTGAGGATCTGACTCCACGTTTCAGGAGGCTTGATTTATTATTTTATTATATCTATTATATTAAAACTATACTAAAATAATAGAAGAAAGGATTTCATCAGAAGGGTAGCTAAGAATAGAAAAAGAAAGAATAATAACAAAAGCTTGTGTCTTGGACAGAGTCTGAGCCACTGTGATTGACCATTAATTAGAAACAACCACATGAGACCAATCACAGATTTACCTGTTGCATTCCACAGCAGCAGATAACCATTGTTTACATTTTGTTCCTGAGGCCTCACAGCTTCTCAGGAGAAAAAATCCTAAGGAAAGGATTTTTCAGAAAATATGGCTACAGATGGAGCTCGACCACCTGAGCAATGACCTGAATGTTGAGGCTGCAGACACCCTGGATTCCTATCCCTTCTTCTCCTTTCTCTATTTTTACACAAACAGACAATGAGCACAACCAAGTGCCTGTGACCAGAACAGGCACAGGCAGGGTTCAGCCACACCCCATTTAATCTCACAGCAGAAGTGCTAAAACACAAAATGCTGCAAAACCACCAAATGAGGGGTAACAGCAAACACGTGCTTGGTTATTTCTGCAGAAGGGACAGAGTCACACTCCTCTGTGCAGTGCAACCACCTCGCTTTTCCCACCAAGGTTTTTTGGGTTGCACTTCTCTTTGCAGTGCCACCACTTCATTTTTCTCACCAAGGTTCTTTATGCTCCTCTCCCCAAAACACAGGTGCCACATGTGGCACACTTTTATTTTGCCTGGAGTGGTCTGGTATGAAGGGTTGCGCTGTCTTCTTCAGCAAACACACTTTTTCATGTTTTTTTTTTTTTTTCCAAACTTCCATCACAGCTGCACATAGAGGCACTCATGATATTGACATGTGCCATGGAGCTTGGAAATTAAAACTGAGTTGTAATAATAATAGTTAACTAAAACCTTTACAAATTCTGACATCCAAACAAAGCCTTAATGATGTGATTCCCCCTTCCCTGGCTTTCTCCTCACAGTACAGACAAGAGACCAGGAATCCAATCCAGCTCCTTGCACCCCTTTCAATAACAAATGCTAGAGTTGCCTTTTTTTCTATCTTCTGACCTGCTGCTGAGATAAATAATTTCTGTGTAAAGTAAAGCCACAAAGAGGTGGTTTTAATTTTATCTGGAAACAGATGCATTC
The DNA here is from genome assembly GCF_047830755.1 of Zonotrichia albicollis. Classification (NCBI taxonomy): domain Eukaryota; kingdom Metazoa; phylum Chordata; class Aves; order Passeriformes; family Passerellidae; genus Zonotrichia; species Zonotrichia albicollis. The sequence continues at coordinate 19,019,272 of NC_133822.1, forward strand.
TTTGTAAACTATTTTCTTGACAGAAATTTGCGGCCATATATCCCAGAATCACTTCACACCCCTGTCATGAAAAATTTGATTCACACTTCAAAATTCTGTGAAATTATTTAAAAACTCATTAAGGAAAAAAAATCAATTCTAGAAAATGTTTTGTAGAAGCTTCTGTTTCAGAAGCAACTTTTCATGTCACACTTTTCCATCAGATCTGGGAATTTTGCTGCAGAGAGGTTTACATGATAATGTGCATTCAGTTATATTTTGACAGCCTTCAGTGGGCTGTTACAATGGTCTGTTTTCCAGGAAAGAAAGTCTAACCACCACACCAAGCTGAGCCTTTGGGGGTTGGTTAAATTGCTCATTAAACTGATGTTTAAGTATAGTAGGGTTTTTTTTCCTATGTGTGGCACCTTGCCAATTTAACATTGGGGAAATTCAGATGCAGATAAATTAAGTTTACAAGTAAGCTTGCTGAAATGACAAATGGGATTTGGAAAGCTGAAACGGGAGTTTCTGTTTCTCCTGTGTTATGGGGCAGTGCCCTCCACTGGCCAAATGTTCTCACTCTTGGAAGAAAAGAGCAAAAATTCACTGTGACTCCAGAATAAATGTCTCCAAACCCCCTCAATGTCAAATTCTTGTAAAAGGTTATTGCATATTGCCACCAATTTATACTAATGCCAGCCTTGCTTTCATATTACATGGTAATAAAAATACTTTGGGTGCTGAAATAAATCCCAAGGCAGCCCTTTTAAAGAGTTTAAATTAGAAGTGACAAGACAAAAATGGGCAGTGCTAAAAAGTGTAATTTAACACATGACCATATAGTGGTAAAAAGCATAGAACCAGATTAGCAATTACTACTGTCTGTTAAATTTACACTATTTTACCTCATTTTTTTCTGGTCAGAACTGACAGATGCTTGCAAAAATCCCTCTTTGAAGCAATTTATAATGTTTTTGAGTGCCATGCCAAGGATAGAACTAGTTGCATCAGTAACACCTGTGTTCAGTGTACATGAGAGTGGGAATTAGTAAGTGTCAAAAGCTAACAGACAATGAAAAACCTGGAAACAAGATGGATATAGATATATGTCCTGCACTCATGGTACTGTGGGTTACCCCAGAAACACTATTTTAATAATAAAAGTGTTACTAATGAGTTTATAGTTGATTCAATTATCCTACACAAGATCACGATCCAATTACTGGATTATATAATGTAAAATTAACATATAACATCATATAACATATAACCTATAACATATTCAGTGGGATAGAGTTGCTGGTGAGAAGGAGAATTATTTCTTTAATAAGATTAAAAGCAAAAGGCTATAAGAAGTTGTTAAGATAAAAATAGAAAGATAAATGGAGCTGGCAGAGATAAACCAAAAACAATAGAAAGACTGAAAATATGCTTGGTGTGACAAGTTGCACTCTTAGATTTTCAAGCAGAGACAAAGAAGAACAAAAATATTCTAAAGACCCTGATAAAACCTTCACTACCATCTACAGATAGTGGAAGGCTAAAAGTCAGAAGATGGGTTTAACATCCCTTTTTTCAATAATCATTTTCTTTGATAACGCCTAATGAAATCTTTAAGGCCTAGCATAAGTTTTACTATTTGTCCCATTCACTTTGTGTAAAATTTCTGTGTTAGTGGGCAATGAAGGAAATTAGTCATATTTCATATCTGCCAGTCCTATGATAACCTATTTCCTCTAGAAAAAACAAAACAACTAAAACCACAAACCCAACACATTTCCTAAACTTGTTTTAAAAGAGAAAAGCTAAAATTCTAAAAGGCTAACCATGAAGTACCCTCCTTTGAATATAAATTGGATTTTCTAGCCCAGCACACCACAGTGCTCATTGTACCCCTATCTATGGTGGGCAGCAGCTTTGCCCTGTTCTTTAGGCAGCACAAAGAGAACACAACCCCCTGGCTACACGAAGCCTCAATCCTCACGGGATTGAGGTCCTGCTCACAGCTGGAGATCAATTTGGGATGCTCTTTCTGCATCAGGATTCACCAGTGATGGCACAGAGCAGGGCATTCAGTCATCCTCATCCTCAGGGTTGCAGTTTCCCCCATTGAAAGAGGTTTGTTTTGCATCCATTGCCTCGCCTCAGGTCTATCTTTTCCTCCTCCTCAGAGGGGGAAAACATTGTTAATAACCACATTTTAATGCTGGGTTTTCCTGCTAATCCTTTTGTAGGTGAAACTCCCTTGTACAATCTAAGAGTCAGTTTAGTGCTATGAGCTTGAAATAATAAAAAAAAAAAATAGAGGAGGTGGGAAGAGTGGATATCAGGTTGATTCCACAGTCAGGTCTGCGCTTCTGTTACATTAAAGACCTCAGAGTGAAGCAGTGAACCATTTTCACAGCCTCACCACACTGACCTCACACACAAGCACCGTCAGGTTTTCTAAAGATCTGCTCAGAACTGGTTTCACCAGGACTGGATTAAACCCACGGCCCCTGAGCACAGCTTAACTCTGCTGTGGACAGAGCCTCAAAAACCAGAGAAACTGCTGGTCTCACTCTGAGCCCAGGAGAAGTCATGAAGCCCCATTTTCCCTGTGGGAAACAACTCTGAGCTCCCTGGCAGCCTGTTCCAGCTGAGGAGCCATGGTCACTGTGTGTGCACCTCACCTGCCAGAGGGACCTGCTGGCACTCACCCCCCTGCTGGCACTCATCCCCAGCCAGACACAAAATGCACACCCAACCACAGCTGCTGAGCCACGCTGACAGAGGGAAATTCTGGCTTTTGCTTCTCCTCCGAGTGCACAGAGCTTTAGACAGCACAGCTTCAAACCACAGAGCTCTGAAAAACAAAAACAGGATGTCTGCCTCTAAAGCTGCTGCTGTGTGTATTTTTGCTGAGACTGTGCTGTCAGGGACCAGAGGTTGGTGTAATCTTTCATTGGTCAAATTCTCTTTCCTGATGGAAGGTTGAACTCTGGTGTGAATGACAGAAAATGTTGTCATGGTCAAGGGTTCATGTCATCACAACAAAAATAGAACCAGCTGGAGATAAAAAAAATTAAAATACTAAATTTTAAAGTTATTGGGCTCTCTACTCTTTTAAAACTTCAGTGATTCACTGATGGAGTCCCCTTCTGACTGTTCATCAGAGAATTTGAAATATTATGTGAGTAATTATGTCAGGCAGTGAGGCAGTCCAAACACTTCTTGCTAAAAATAGAACTACTCATCAACTGACTGAAATTAATACATTTATTTAATCCATCAGAATTGATTAATCTCTAATACCATCATTTTTATTCAGCTTTGGACACCTCAGAAGCAGCCATTATAAACCAACAGAGCTCTATGGAGGTCAGCAGCATATGGGATTTTTGGCCCCTGAAGAAATGGGCCAAAGATACTCAGCAAGAACTTCAGGCAGCCACAGAGTTATAATCTGAATACGATGCTTTTGTCCCCTGGCTCAGGAGTTGGTCACATTTGTGCAGAGATCACCAGAAACAAACATCCCAGCTGTCTAAGGGATCCAAAGCAGCTGTGTTCCTACAGAAAGGTCTCTCAAGCTCCATTTTCCATCTTCCTGCCTGATTTCACTGACACAAGGGCAGCTTAGCTTCTCCAGGCTTGCATGGACCACTCACATCAGAATTCCACTGGTGGATGCATCCACCACTGACAGTGGGAACCACTGGAAAGTGCTGCATTACATTAAACGGGTTTGCTTTCAGTCAAATATCACGTTAAACAACAATATCAGCAGTTTTCAGGCAGCCTGGTGCTTGCTTGGCAAAACCCACCTGAGTTACTGAGATGTGAATCTGCTACACATGTGCACACTGATGTGACAGAGCCTTGTCCAAGGCAATGAGGCTCAGGGGTAAGAAATCTGTTTTCGTGGGATATCTTTTGCCCTCCTCACACACTGGAAGGAATTTTCAAGAGCGTGTGGCATAAAGCAAAGCTTATGTCACCAGAGAGCATCTCTGCTGTCATCCATGCAACAGAGCAGACATGATGAGCATGTACTGTTCCCATTACAGAAAACAACCCATAAAACATCACAGTTGTGGACCTGCCACCACGTTTCATAATCAACACAGGAAGCTGAAAAATGACCAGTTGCAGACTTTGAAATAAAGGTTTACTGCAGGACTGATTTTTAGTTTAAAATACTTGCTGAAGGCAAACAAAACTTCAGCTTTTGGCAGCTCCTCAAAGTCAAACTCGAGTTCACAAAGTGCCTCACGTGAAACTGTCCTCATTGTGGGATCCTGGCATGAACTGATATGTGAAAGCCAAGTTTTCACTTATTTTGCAAGTTGGGAAGACTCACTATGTGTTCATATGTACATATACACCCACACACTCCTTTTTGGCTGAATTTTACTCTTGGAAGTGTTTTTGTTTTATCATTGACTGCTTTTATGACTCTAGGGTGAAGATTTGTTGGCATAATTGAGTGAAAAGCAGAAGCCATGCTGTTTTGGAAAGCTCATACACCAAATCAAATACATCACACACCAAGACTTACCTGCTTACACTTCTGCCAAAAGACAAAATAAATAATTACACTGAGTATTTCTAATATTAATGTGTGTGCCAGGAAAACAGAGTGTTAATATCTTACTGTTTGCATTGAAATTGGAAGTTTAAACCTGGATCCATAAATACAACATTTTCTGTGCTTCTCTCATAAATCTCACAGTTTAAAGAATGAAACACTACACATTTCTGCTCAAGAATCAGCTTTACTGTAAAATTAATGCATCCTACTAGGTAAAAATGTAGACACAAAAAATGAGATCAGTGATAGAGGTGAAAACTGCTATGCTCATTTAGAGGCAGAAAACTAGATTAAATCATGTTTTGGCTTTGTTCTCACATGGCACCTTTATATCTGTAATTTCTGGCCTTATATTTTCTATAAATTTGAAGTTTCTTACTAGTATTTAGAACCTATAATTTATACATATGTTTTTTATTGTGGGACTTAGAATGTAAAAATCCTTCATTTAGCAATTTCAGTTGCAAGATCATTCTGTTTCTATGCACCTGACATCCAGATCAAGAGGAATTAATGATTTCACAGTATATGACTTTAAACTGTGTAGCACAGTACTTAAAATCTCTCCATGTTTTAATTTCTTCTACTTGTGCACTTGATTATTTTTCTGCTACTCCTTATTTTCCACACAAGGGAGAAATGCATTAAGAAAAAAAAACAATAAGAGCTAAAAATGCAGGTACAGTTTTCACTACAAAACTAAGTCACAATATCACCATTTTTATGCACTAAATGGTAGAAATAAGATTAGATCTGAGGTTTGTTTTTTTTTCTCAAATGCAAAACCCTTTGCTTGCACTGTGCTGAATAAAAAGAAGAAAAAAGACCAATTTGATAGAACAATTTAGAATTTTGTGATTTGAAAGCAAGGCCAACATGACATGTTGGGGAAATACAAGGACCAGGATATCCCATATGAAAGCACATTGCAGTCACTGCAGATGTAGTAGGCACATCTGTATGAGTTCCTTGGACAGAAATTAAACATAGGATGTGAAAGAAACCCGCTTACAGGTAATCACACACAAAAACCCTCTTAAATGGAATCACATTGCTTTCAAATTCATCCTGAACACCACTGTGGATATTTTTCCCTATCTAAAGGCAAGCAATAATTTTTTTTCTTTTTTTTTTGCCTCAGCTAAAGCATTTTTCCAGTGCCAAGCCCAGATGTTTTCCTGCAAGAGTTATCCCAGGTGAGTTTTTCACCAACATTACTATAACATCCAAACATCAGCTAGACCTTCATGAGCCTGCTAACTCAAGAGATCTTCTCACCAGCATTATTTGTATCAGTTTCTGATGGGAGATAAAACATTGCTACGGCACCTGGATGTTCTGGTCCATCCAGGTCTTCCTTTGTGTTTTAATTTGAAATTTACATTTGAACTTTACTCCAGAATCCCCATGCCCAAAATAGGACATGTATTTTACAGGACAAAAGCATGAAGGCTACTCAAGATCCTGATAAAACACAATATAAAGCTGTTCTGCATGATTATTTTATTTCCAGAAATATTTGCTAAGCCAAGAAAAAGCAACAACTCAACAATTGCAATGAACTCCCTGTTGGGGATTTTCTGTCCTGGGCAATAACTTCACTTTCATATTTGTGGAACATCATTTCCTTAAAAGTGTGCCTGCTTTATAAAAATATTACTTGAGGTAGCCTTTCTATTTTCAGGCTGCATCTATAAATTACTATTTCATTTAGGTGTCCAATCAATTCATATTAGGACTGCTTTAGAGCTTAACCTGATGGGGCAGCCTACAAGTATCAAACTGTCTGTAAAGCTCACAGCTCTCAGGAGCTGTTTCAGCTGCCTTAAAAAGTGGGAAAACAAAGACACCAAGACTGCAAGGCCCCCACCACAGAGCAGTGCTGCTTTTCCAAGAGTCTGGCTACTTCCACCAAACTTTAGGCTAAACTAGGAAATGTTCACATTTAGTTAAACAAGATCAAACACATAATCACTTCAAGAGCAGCCAACCAGCCAAAGCACAGCTCTTACTCAGTGGCAGGTGTCCCTGATTGTTAATGAGCATTTAAGGATCAGGTAAGAGCTGCTGCTCACTCACTGTGCCACATCGGATGCCGCTGGCAGCGGGGACTCCTCGGGTACCAGGTCGATGTCATCAGTGAAGCTGCTGGCCCGGGACACGTCTGGGGTGTGCCCTTCCAGGCGTCTTCTCACTGCACAAAGGATGCAAAGAGATCATCGCTCATTATCTACAATCTACCAGCTCTTGCCATGGCACAGACATTGCTCAAACACAAGGAATCTCTTTCAGGAAATTCCCGCAAACAGAAATTCACCACCTCTGCGATATTGATGTGGGCAGGACAGTAAAAACTATCATGTAGGGGGATACAATATAAGAAAAAAAAGATAGTACAGAAAGTAATCTTAGTCCATTAAGGAGTTGCAGCTGAGCCAATTATTAGATATTGGGAGCAAGCCTGAGTTTAACAGGCCACACCTGTAGCCAATAAGAAAAGTGTTATAAAAGAGTGGATTGGTGGGAACTGGAGTCAGTTAGCTTCTGTGAGGACAAGGAAGAGTCAGAGCCAAGAGGAGCTGCCTGCAAGAAACATCAAGGAGTAATGAAACTCTAGCAACATGAAACCCTTGCAATGAAATGACAACACTATCAGATTTCCATTTCCTCACTCAGCACCATTTGATATGTACGCTTTAATACCTTCAAAACCATTATTTCAAATGCTATCATCATACAAACAGAATACTTGAAACCAAAGTGCTCTCTGGTCACTACAACCACCAGTGTTCCAAATTTCTCCTGTGAACCAGGAAGACTCAGGGGGTTGGATGTAGTTGGCTCTGCAGGATAACCGTGGTGGATACAAGCTGTGCTGCAGTTTAGCTCATGTTCCAAGTGTTACAAAGGTACAAATTTCATTACAGATTTGGAAAATACGCAATTGCCAACTAATGAAGGAGTTCACTTAAGACACTACAAAAATCAGAGATCCAGTATTTTCTAAAGACTTCCATCCAATATAGGGCTGACTTCATCATATATGTATGGTGTACACATACCTGTCTTTCTAAATTCAGATGCATCAATATTCAAAAGCTATTTCTGCTGCAAGTTCTTTTCATTATCTTTTCCTGCATTAACTTGGTTCAAAAGCTATAAAGTGTATCTAGCCTAAATTGCTCTGATCTAAAAGCAATTTTGTTCATTATTCCTAGTGATCCAACAGTTTCTAAGGGAGCTACCTATAAATTTGAGTTCTGATCATCCTTGAAAGCATAGCGCATGAGCTGACAGAGTCTAACTTGGAAAATGGACAGGATGACATGCAAAAACAAGGGTGGGGGAAAAAAAATGTGTGTGGGTGAATCACTAAAATTAAGCACCAAAACAAGTAAAGACTAAATAGCATCACTGGCATATGTTGTGACAGAAAAAAGAAACCTTGCCTCCTAGAAAATGAAATTGTTGAAATCTCCAGTTAATTCCAGAACAACATTTTAGGTGGATTTCATTCAAGTTCAAGGTAAATACTAAAAAGTCCACAACACCAGAGCTTGCTACTGAAAGATCCATAACTCAAGTGGCAAGGAATAAAATGAAGTCCATGGAAAAGAATTATCAAATAGTGCAACTGAACACTGACAAAGGACATAAAATGACAAAGCTATTTTATTTCCCTCTGCTGCATTAAATCACAAAATGTGTGTTTCCAGGGGAAACCCAAATCTTCCTGGCACTGGGAGCATGAACTTCTGTGTTCTCCCAACACTACTGAAACACTTTGGCTGTTCTAGAGGAGCTTTATTTTGTGAGACCTGCCAGTTCTGCATTTGTTCTGTAAGAGAACTATGTGGCCTCCTACTTTGCCAGAACAAGTCTTGAAACACACAGATCCCATATTTGAAGTATGGCCTTGGGAAGCACCAATCTCTGAACATGGCACATGATCACATCTGCAAAATTCAACTGGGGGAGCTTTGGCTTGAGCTACAGTAAGGTTTTCCTCATAGGAACTTAGCAAAACTTGGGATTGGGCCAAGGCAGAGCTAAATCACTGTGCCCATATAAGGCACATCAGATGAACAGGAAAACTCTGCTTTGCTATCAATTCCTGCTCCACAGTGAACTGCTGAAAGGGTCAGAGCAGGGCCTGGTTAACTCATGGCAGTTTGCCTCCTTCATAGGACTGCATAGATACTAAAGTTACTGCAATGCAGCTGCCATGAGAAGTCATAGGATTATATTTTAGTCTTGCCATTTTAGGGATTTGGTCTATTATTGCTTAATCAAACTCCTCTCCGGCTCATCACACTGCTGCTTGCAGTCTGCATCCAGGCACTCCTAAAGAGCCCTGAAAACCATAATTGGTCACATTTGGCTTGCTAGCTCCTTTTCTGAGAAGATTTCCCTGCTGCAATGTGCCCCATAGCACGTTGGCTCTGAGCAAGGGTGGATGAGAGCAGGAGCCAGATTCCAAACCTTCACATCCTCACCATTCCCATGTGCTGTGCTCGGCCGCTCTGCTTTTCCTGCAGGTGCACCTGGAGCCTGCCCCTGACCAGGGACCTTCTGCTGGGATGTGGGGAACCTCATCCTGGGATTTAAAAGCCTCTGCTTGGTTACCCACACGAGCAGGACAAGCTTCTGTTGTGCCATCACATAAGGCAAAAGCACCCAAATTTTCCCTTTGGTGAGGACTACTGTGATTATCTGCGGCAGTTTCTTTCCCCAAGGAGGGCACATTTCATTTGGAAAAAGACAATGATGTGATTATGAATTCCACACAAACAGGAGGTTGTGTAACACATCCTCTGTAGTGGATTTTATCAGCAGAATGGAACTTGTGTGCTTAACTCTACAAAATTAAGTATTTGGGTCACATCCTGGGAGGTTGCCTCACTGCTTCCCCTCTGTCGTCCCATTCTTACATGGTCAGATCCATGGACTGAACCATTTTTGCCATTTTGGTTGCAGACTAGATTTATCTCAAAAGTACGAAGAGAAAAAGGAGCTGCTCACAGAAGTGCTGCTCTAGTAGATCAAGATAAAGCAGAAATCACAGCTCTGAGACTGATCATATTTGGGTGGTGAGATTCTGAGATTCCCTACTACTCTCAGAGCCACTTGACTCAATTCAAAGTATTTGTTTTGGAAAGAATTAAAGCTATCACCAGAGAATACTTACATATTTTATCCATGCAACCCTAATAAAAATTGGTTAATACTGATTTCCCTCTATGCTTTTAGAATTAATTCATTTTATGTTTTTCTGCTTTAAAATATTAACACATGAATAGTGTGTTCTGGTCCCCAAAATGAATGCTAATGGTAAATGCATGTAATACATGGTATTTTCTGAATATTTTCTGTCCTTTAAGTGACTGTCAGAATTGTGAGCAGTTATTTTCTTATTCAAAACATTCATTCTGGAACCAACTCAGTTTTTGCAGTTAACTCACTTTTCTTGAACTTCCAAAACTCATTCAGACAGCAATGCTCAGTCATAAATCAAAATTCCCAAAAAAATCACACTAAAAGGGACAACTTTTTCTTTTAATGTCAATAAGCCATAAGCTCCTGAGCAATAAAGTAATTCATAAAAATCATTCATGATAGTGCTTTCACTTTGAGGAAATGTGGAGCATCATGATACATTCAACACATGGCAGTGATGTTTTCCAGAAATAAAACTCAAAGTTGTAAGGCCCAGCTACAACAGATGGTAGTTTGTAGCAGCTGCAGCTCAAGCCAGAACAACTCTGTCTTCCCTCTCTATATTTATTTTCATAAGATTTCCTTGTCCAAACTGACTTTAGGGGAATTAATGCCCTACATTTGATGCTGCAGAGTACTAAGCAAGGGAGGCAAGGAAATATGAAGAGGGGAAAAAAGAGGAGCCATCCCTCCCTTACATGTGTTACTACTTAGAGTATGAAGAAGCTGTACTGGTTTCATAATAAAATATATAATATTTCATGAGCATGAAAAGTTGGAAGCAGCAACTTGAAAATAAAGAATAGTATCTAGCACACTACAATAAATTCCAGTGATGCCACAAACCCAGGGAGCCCTAAAACAGAGCAATTGATTAAATAAAATAGCAAAAAGAAAGTTAAGTTTCATATACTTTTAATTCCTAAAATGGTGAAGTCATAAAATAAACACATCAAAACATAACCCAGATGTATTTTTTGTAATGCTGTTTGGCTTTATCTAACCTTAGAGTCCTTATCTATATTCCACTAACTTCTGATGGGGAAAATTATGGGGAAAAGGCAAGCTCACAAATTAGAAATGCAGCAGCAAACATGACTGCACTATTGTGGTCATTCCCAAACAGACAATGCCTATCAACAGCAGGACAGAATAACAAGGAGGATGTTGCACTATCCTCTTCTCAGATAAAGAAGGTGAAATAAAATCAGGTCTCTGCTCCTTCAGTGCCACTGTCTCCTCATCCCTTTCAGATCAGCAGCAGTTAAAACCCTCTCTCATAATGCCAGGCTGCTCTACTCAGTGCCATAAGTACACAGGACAAATATACGATTTAATTTCATCTGTAAGGCTGCATCCTGACAGAAAATCCCTAGGATAACTATGCTTCCTTTATCTGCAGGGATGAATAGCCTGTGAGATCACACTGCCATGTCTTGTCTTCTTCGCTGTGTCAGGAACTTGTACCACCTCACTAAAAATATTGTATTTGTAAAGCTGCACAGAGGCAAACTGGTTTGGGGTTGAGACATCTCCAAATCCTCACTTTCCTCAGAAGAATAAAGGAAAGTCAATAGTTAACAAAAGCCCAGAGGCCTGGAAGTGTCTGACACCTCAACACCAGCCTGCTTTTAAAAACCTCTTCAGCTTGCTTTTGGTATCATTCATTCAGCAGGCAAATGGCATTTGAGCCCCTCTGAGGAGTCATGTTAGAATAATACAGTAAAACAGAATTAGCATGAAGTGAATAATTTCTTTACCAAAATTATAAGAGCTTTTCTTCATTACCCTGTGAAGCTACAGTAGCGTCAGGAGGAGTGTACTCAGTACTACTCCAAATAAAGATATTTTTACTTTAATTTTATGTAAAACTTACAAATCTGAGCATCTGAGGCTGTGATTTTACATCCTTCCTACACATTCAAATGTAAGCCATCTGCAAATGCCACATACTCACACTGTCCTATACACAACTCTTAGAGCTACTAGTACAGTTAAAAAAGCACAGGCTACTTTCTGTACCTAATTAGGCAGCTAAATTTATTATCATCATTCAAGATCTGGCCGATTTAAATTCAGGGCAATGCACAAGAATTGCATTTTGCCCCCAAAACATCTGCAGAATCACACCAAAATTAATTAAGCAGTGGTTTGCAAGGAGAACAGAAATAAAAGAACATCTGAAAAGCTGAAATGAGGAATAAGAATAAATTCCTATTTGCTGCAGACACATTGCTAACTCCATGCAAAAAAGTGCTGAGCACTCTTCCTGCTGTAGTTACAGGCTGGGCTGCAAGTGTTTTAGATAAACTTCAACATCTGGTTTCCTGTGTATCTGATTTGAAACAATCAGCACTCAAAATGCACTAATGCTGCCTTTATTTGTTGTACATTCTTTTGTTTAGATAAGCCTGCAGGCCAAATTACACACTGCCTTACAGCCCCTGGAACTCAATCACTCATTACAGGGCTGGTGGGACAGCATGGGGATGTAAATGAATAGCAACACATCACTGAAAATCACAAAGGCATGTAGCACTGGAAAAATGCATGTAGTGCTGGATAACAGGAGGAGAGAAACAATTAAACATACTCTGGAATGCACATGAGGATGGGTTATCTACCCAGCTGCCTGAACATCCTTTTCAGACCTAGCTCAGAAGAATGTGAGAAAGGGCCGAGAAAGACTGAAAATGGCAAGTAGGACCAAGAAATACCGAGTAGGACCAAGTAGGACTGAGAAATAGCAAGTAGGACCAAGCAGGAGCAAAAAAAGAAAAAAAAAAAGAAAAAAAAAGAAAAAAAAGAAAAAAAAGAAAAAGAAAAAAAAGAAAAAAGAAAAAAAAAGAAAAAGAAAAAACTGAAAAAAGAAAAAAAAGAAGAAAAAAGAAAAAAGAAAAAAAAGAAGAAAAAAAGAAAAAAGAAAAAAAAGAAGAAAAAAGAAAAAAGAAAAAAAAGAAGACGAAAAAGAAGAAAAAAGAAAAAAAAGAAAGAAAAAGAGAAGAAGAAAAAAAGAAAAAGAAAAAAAAGAAAAAAGAAAAAAAAAGAAAAAGAAAAAACTGAAAAAAGAAAAAAAAGAAGAAAAAAGAAAAAAGAAAAAAAAGAAAAAAAGAAAAAAAGAAAAAAAGAAAAAAAAGAAAGAAAAAAAAGAAAAAAAGAAAAAAAAGAAAAAAAAGAAAAAAAAGAAAAAAAGAAAAAAAGAAAAAAAAAGAAAAAAAGAAAAAAAGAAAAAAAAGAAAAAAAGGAAAAAAAAGAAAAAAAAAGAAAAAAAGAAAAAAGAAAAAAGAAGAAAAAAGAAAAAAAAAGAAAAAAAAGAAAAAAAAAGAAAAAAAAGAAAAAAAAGAAAAAAAGAAAAAAGAAAAAAGAAAAAAAGAAAGAAAAAGAGAAGAAAAAAAGAAAAAAGAAAAAAAAGAAAAAAAGAAAAAAAAGAAAAAAAAGAAAAAAAAAGAAAAAAAGAAAAAGGAAAAAAAAAGAAAAAAGAAAAGAAAAGAAAAGAAAAAGAAAAAAGAAAAAAAAGAAAAAAAAGAAAAAAGAAAAAAAGAAGAAAAAAGAAAAAAGAAAAAAAAGAAGACGAAAAAGAAGAAAAAAAGAAAAAAAGAAGAAAAAAGAAAAAAAGAAGAAAAAAAAGAAAAAAAGAAAAAAAGAAAGAAAAAAAAGAAAAAAAGAAGAAAAAAAAAGAAAAAAAGAAGAAAAAAAAGAAAAAAAAATAAAGAAAAAAAGAAGAAGAAAAAAAGAAAAAGGAAAAAAAAAGAAAAAAGAAAAGAAAAGAGTTTAGAAAACACATTTTCCTTCTGGGCTGGGAAGGGAAGCACCAGAGATACCCACAGATTGAATTGCACAGTAAATATATTATTGATGCAGGACAACCTCCGGCCAGAGAATAATGTGCAATGACTGCAATGATTCAGAAGGCTGAACAATTTCTTTATTAAGCTATACCATATTATACTACATACTAATACTATACTATATATACTAAAGAAAAACCTGTGACTCCTTTCAGACAGTCACAACACAACTTTGACCTAATTGGTCAATCAATCCAAACAAACCAATTAACAAATCCCTTTTTGTAAACAATCTCCATAACACATTCCCCATGTGCCAAACAACAGGAGCAGCAAGTAGAGATAAGAATTGTTTTCTCTTCTCTCTCTGAGCTTTCCCACTGCCTTCCCCAGGAAAAATCCTGGGAGAGAGAATTCTGTCTCTCTCTGTTCAAAGAGTATGTGAATACCACAATATAATAATTAATAGCTATTAAATTGTAGATATATTAATTAATAGCTATTAAATTGTGCCCCATGGCTGCGGCAGGAGGATTATGACAGCAGGAAAAACACAGAAAAGAGCTGCTCTTCATGATCTCCTGAGGCCAAATGTTGCTATAGCTGGTCCAGGAAGGATGTGACAAGGACACCTTTGGGAAAGCATCTAACTGGACAAGTTATATTCAAATGATGCCAAGAGAGCAAAGTTTTTCAGTATTCTACAGAAAACTATTTTGACAAGCATTTCTTTAGTCTCTTAAGACTTAGCCTGTTTCTCTTGCTTATCTGACACGATCCTTGTGCCCACAAGCACTTTTAGCATGTTTTTGAGCTGGAGATACCATCTACACCTTGTGAATATGTTCAGAGATCAGCTCTCCAAGACCAAATTCAAATCAACAATGCTGATGCATTTAACTTTTTAAGGCTGGAAATACCTGACTGCTCATTCAGTTATTCTGAAGAACAAAATGTACAGCTATAACAGTGAAGACAAATAAGACAAAAATAGCTTTCAATGTGATCCTTCTTCACTGCTCCCCTTTTTTTTTTTATTTTTAAGGACAAGAAGAACTTGACCTTAAACTGAAACAATTAATAGTCAGTGAAATGTAATTTGGCAGCTTGTTAGCTCTGCAGGGAGAGCTCTTAACACATACAAACTCTTAGAATTACACATAGGGAATGTATCATGTAATATAAATATATAGAGTTACATTCCATTATGGGATTCAGAACTGCCATTATAGTAAAAGTGTTTATTTTAACAAGGAAGTACAGTTTTAGTGTGGCTATTAGAGAAAATAAACCAGTCTGAAAACATTTTTATTTTTCATGACTGTTAATGGTCAAAGCATACAAACTGCACTGGAGTAAAACCAGAAACATCTTCTGAATTGTTGTCAATGTTTTGACTCAAAAGAACACAAAACCCAGTTACTGTAATTACAATGAAATATGCCACAATTATTTGCTGGTCTTATGCAGTTCTTGCCCTCCCACAATTGAATCCTTGTAGAACAATTTCCCTATTTACTAATGTTAATAATGAGTTCAATACAGACAATATTGTTACCAACCTGCTTGTTCCATACCAGAAAAAAAAACTTTAAAGTAAATCTTACTAGTAGAGGAGATAATTTCCAAGTTTGCCCTTAAGCTCAAAACAAGTTCAACAAAATAATCCACAGCTGTTGACTACACTAAATGAAAACTATTCCTAACTAAAGTTTCAGCTTTATTATTTAATATATTCCAGGTGTAAAGAAACAACATTTCATGGGAGTATTCCCTACTTCAAATATATTTGCTGCAAATATTTTTATTTTTTTTAATCTTGAATGTGACTATTTTAGGTAGGGCAGTAATTTGAGTAAGAGTCCAAGTTACAACTGTTAAAAAGAGAATTCAAAGCAGCTATTGTAATGTGTACCCAATGCTTTAAAAATTTTGACTGACAGATCTTCAGACCATAGAATTCAAACTGAAACATATTATAAGCACAACCCCCCCTTACAATAAGTGATTTTCTTAGAAATGCTGCAAATTAACTGATCACATTTTATTTAACATGTGATCAGTGGGGTCTTCAATTCTGTACTTCAGGGTTCAGTCAGGATATGCATCCTTTATAATTGCCACATTCCAACTTCCTCATGCTGCTTATTCAGAACTTCCATTAGAAAATATTTACAATTCAAGAGCTTAAAATATAGTCTAAAGAAATTGTTAAGCTTTTGCTGCTACCATTAAAATTCAAGTGCTTTGAAACTCAGATTCTGAGAAGACCCATAATAATCGCATCTTCTACACTCCCAATAGTAATCTAAAAATTTATATGGACAAGGGAATGGTGATATTTAAAAGTGAGACACAACCCTGAGGTGGAACACACCTAAAGTCTCTCTTTACTGATGGCATTGTGGAGATTTGAATGTTCCTGCAGTTCTTGGGACTGAGGGTGACCTATGGCAGCAGGCCATGGCTTTTCTGTGACAGTGAGAAACACAAAGATGCCACAAAGCCCTGCTCTCCCTCCTCCAAGGGGCCTCCACAAGGAGGGTAGAGAAGTTTCATCAATGCCAGATTTCAAGAGCATTCATCTGGATGAATGCTGAATTTCAGGAGTGACTTGACTGAGATCAGCATCTTCAGGGAAAGGACATATTGGAAAAATTACAACAGATGAGTGTTTTCTTACCCCATAAGCCCCATTACAAGGCTTTAGTTCTATCCAAGCTTCTTTAAACCACCTTACTGAGGAGTGAAACACAAAATCATCTTTGCTATGTGTTAAAGTAACAGGGCCCAATTCTCATTCTTAGTGCTATTAATATTTATCACACTCATAATTCTCATTTTTATATAAACACACCATTACAGTTGTTGAACCCTAACAGAGCCATGAGGGGAAAACCCAACTTCATGACACCATCTTGATTTCCAACCAAACACTTTATTTTATCAAAAAAAAAAAAAAAAAAAGTGCCATTTGGTTTCTTATCCATCCATCCAAATCCATTCATTTTCTAACCAACATCCAACATTAATTTTTTCAGGCACATTGCCAAGACAACAGAATTTGCGAATGTTTTGAGGACAATCTGCTTTGTGTCACTGACCAACCAAAGATGCTCTGCTATCTGTTAGGAGGAAACCCCTTGCACAATATTCCCTTCCATTTTCTGTGGCATTAAAGATTCAGATACCACTCAATGTCATAATTCAGGTAGAGCATCCAAGCAGAGAGTTCCAAGCTCCCTCTTGTCCTATAATATCTACTATAATTATAACTGGAATAAAAATTTATCTAGAATATCTTTGTTGGAGCACTTGGATATTTTTCTTTTTAGATTGTAATAGCTCACAGAAAATTGTTAAGTTGCTGTTTTAAGTAAGCCAACAAATCCATTTGTATCTGAAATAAGAGATCGCTCAAGATTGAGCTGCTTCTTGTCCAGCAAAATGAATATTTAAGACTTCTCAAGTAATCATTCAGTAGTGACTTGAAACAACAATTTCACTTCATCTATTAAATGTGGACAGAATGATAATTCATTACAGATGTGCGTCTATCTTTTTTGGTAGGTGTATTTAGGGGGTAGTAGGATTCCATGGCCACCCAGATGCAGAGCACAAGCCATCCCAGGAGGGTATGTACCACTGCTGAGACAGAAAAACCCCAGCTGGATTGGCCTAATATCAGATAACAACAGACCAGGATAAAGAGCTGTTTCATGCACTGCCCTGTCTGCAGCTGAGGCGCAGAGCAGATGCTCAAGGACAGGACAAACACAGTGCTGGCTTCACACAGAATTTGAGAGATTTGGTTTTGGATCAATAGGGAGAAATTAATGCCTTGTTCCCCACCTCCTCCTTCCTTTCCACTGATGCTAATTTGCAGTTATTTCCTTATTCAGAGCACTATGTTTTGCTACTGGGGACACCTCTCAGATGTCCCCCAAACTGGTGCTTCATGAGCCTTTGCTATAAATTCTTTAGTGTTCCCTTATCCACATTTGGATAAGGCTCTTTCCCCATGTGAGAGCCAGATTTAAATGGGGTGGGAGTTAAAAGTGGCTGGAACACTTGGTGGGTGTAAAGTTCTGACCATTTCTGGTTTTGCAAACATGATGATGGGGTTTGCTTGCATGGCACAGAATCTCCTCCTCAATGCTCTATCTCCCCCAGCACAATTTCTTCAGACAGCTGGCAGAGAAGTTAACAAGATAAACACTGGAAAAATCCCTGACAATTCCATCTTGTGCAGAGAAAAACAGCCTGGCCCAGGCACAGCAGCAGCAAAATGCAGGGAGGAAAAGGGAAGACTCTGGGTGTGTCACTGCCCCCTAGGAAATGGCAACACACTAAAACCCCACTCGGTGCTGAGAGGGGAGATGTGGAAACGAAAGAGAAAGCAGAAGGGAGCATCAGAACTCCTTAAAAAGCCTTATTCTGAATTAAATTATTTCAAAAAGTTAGAAATTAGCTTGCTCAATTTTATTTTTTTTATTAGAAATTACTACTGAAACAGCCCCTTAACTGACTCCAACTTATATTGCCTCTCCAATTATAAGAGAAATCCAGAAGTATTTCAGCCCAGGTTCTTTCGACTTTTACCAGTTCACATCCAAGACTGGCAGACACTAATGCATTAATTTATCCAGCACAGAACACTGTTAATCCTTTAAGGAGACTTCAGAAGATGACAGCAAATAATGAAAGTTGAGGTCTTCACCAGGCAGAAACCCCACAAAAGCCATTGACCTCACCCAAGTAGATCTCTAGCAGCTAAAAGTGACTTTGCTCATCTGACCTCTGAACAGACTTAACTGTGCTGTCAATGTGATCTTACCTCACTAGAAACAGTGCAACCACAGAACGTCCAGAGATCCCATTCCTCCAGGAGAAAAATATCCAAACCAGAAAAGCAACAAGACCCTATTTAACACACTTTATCATGGTCAGGCAGGCTTGAGTGTATTTTTTGCATGCCTTCTGCTCATCAGGATTTTCAAATTGTATTGTATTATAAAGCCTTCAGCTGCTGGACCCCTGCATGCACAAAAAATCCAGTGCACACTCTCTGTCCTCAGTCTTTTACAAGGTTATAGGCACAGGAGCCAACCTGAGCCCTTCACATAAACAGCAAGAGAAACTTGTAGGCTTTATCTTGGGCTGCCCTTGGTCCAGGACAGCTCATTTAGCACAACCTAATCTTGGATAGACCCAGGTCAACCTGACATGAAAGGATTTTAATTGGGTTAGTACAACCAGCTCTGGATATCCCATTGCCATGGTCTGATTCACCCCATTAAAAACAGCATGAAAAAGCCACCAGCAGCAAACACTGGCATTGTGCTGCTTAAGTTTTGTTGGGGTTTTTTTACAACTGGAATCAAGTTCTGAGAGCTCAGAACAGTATAAGAGTTAAAGGAACACAAACAGACCCAAAGGGTCAGAGCATGGCTGCAGTTTACATACTCATGAGGCAGATCCAGGACAAGGCTGTGTACAAGCCAGAATTCCAGGAATTAGTTATCAGAATGGTGTTACAGATGTTCTCCTCATAATTCACCTTACCCAAAGGGGAAAAAAAATATTCTTCTCCTTTTACAGGAGACATTAAGTCCATGTCAGCAAGAATGATGGAAAGAAAAATCCAGGAGCCTTTTTTTTTCCTTTATGCTGGATTATCACTATTACAGAAGAAAAAGACAAAAAATAGGATCTAATTAAAATAATGCACTGTTTTAAAAGCCATCAGCACTGCTTTATATTCCCAAGCTAGCTACTTTCTGTTGTGTTTGGTAGAACTAACCACACCTATATTCTTTCCATAACACAAAATAGGAGGTGCCATAAAGGAGTTTTACCCATATCAGCATGGAAGGGAAAGTAGGAAAACTCCCTAAAAGAGAGGGTAAAGGAGGGAGAAAGGGGTATCCCAGAAATTCATCAACCTCCCCCACTTCTGTGGGCTTTATCCCAAAGAAATTCCCATAGAAATTATGGCCAGGTCACCTGGGATACTCAATGCAAAGTTCTCCTCTCTAAGAAAGCTTTTTCCAGAGACAGTTACTCATGGTTTCCAAAGTGGTTCTGTTAAAAATATGTCCTTTTGCAAGTGAATATGATTGATGTTTGAAAAAAAAATAGAGTTTTTCCAGCTTCCCTAGTAAAGAAGGAATGCATTGTCAACACAAAACATTGCCTAAATACATGTTATTCTTCCATGTCTCTTCCTCTGAGTGGCTCTTTAACAATGGTTTCCATTCTATCAGTATTACTGTCCAAGTCAGTCTTGAGTTTTATTTAACAGAAAATTCAGCTAAAAGCAGGTATCAACAGCAATCCATAAAAGTCCAACACCCCAATTCTGCAGGAAAGCCTAAGACTTTTAACCAAAACCACTCCTAGATAATTGGCTGAAGCTTTTTACAGCCTCAAAAATTTATTCATAATTTGACATTGCATTCTGTCAAAAAAGTAACAAGGTCAAAGTGTTTCATCAGTTATAGTCAAGCAATGCTAAACAGCTCAGAATTTGGCCCAATTTTAATCAATACAAATAAACAGTATTACTCACTTGGAAATTTATTAACTCTGATCAATAGATTTTATACAACAGCTGCACAAAATCAGCCAACGATGCAAGCTATACAGAACACTGCAAATATTTGCTCATTAGGAAATTACTGTTGTTTCCTTTTCTCTTTCCAAAAGATAACAGTATTGCAAAACATGATTTAGCCAAGTATCCCAATGCTAAAGGTGCACCAGTTGTATGTACACAGCAGATTACTGGACACTCCAAAATTGAAGGGGAATCAGTTCCAGATGTTTTCTACTGATTAAATTCAGCCCCAGCAAGGTTAAGCAAATGACAAGCAGCTGCTTTTCTTTTTTGCCATAGTCATGAAAAATCCGCTCGGAGTTCTGAGTGACTCTAACTGGCAGACACTGGGTGCAGCACCTTTTTTCCCCTGAGTTTTCATGATTTACAGAGACTGTGAGCACCCTCCAGAGCAATGAACTCTTTCCCCCTCTAGTCCATCAGGTTTTATGCAGACAAAAATTGAAAGGAAAAAGCTCAAAAATAAAAACAAACAAGTATTCTTTTTAAATACCCAAGTGATGTACATCTCAAACCACAGCCCCTCTCACTGCACACACTGCTGTCTGCTGAAGTCAAAGTGGAACTAAAGAAATAATTAAGGTGTCACTAAACAAGGCCATGGCTCAATGCAACACTGCTATCACCTTTGTGACCCATCACTTCAAACAGGGCAGAAACACTTTTTTACCATGCATAGAGGTTGACACAAAGCTTTACTTAGGCTTCTCTCCTATTTATCCTCAGCCATTCAGAGGTTTTATTTCCACACCTGATGGGATTAAACTGAAATAAAGACATTTTGTGTGTGTCCTTAAGCAAACTGACAGGTCAGATTTTCCATCCCAGCATTTATGCTGAGCGGGGCAAGGAAGCATTTTCAAAGCACAGAACTTCTAAATTCTTTCCAAGGCAAATATTCCCATGGAGTTGTGGTTGGGGAGGTCTGGGAAGAACAGCACGCACGCCTAATATCAAAATTACTTCCAAGCACTGTCTGTGACTGCAGAGGGCTTGCTGTGCAAAGAGACACATCAAGCAAAGTAAAATTGCTTAGAAGTGGCTACACCTGGCTACTTCAACAGGGAGCAAAACCAAAATAAATGGAACACTCAGCTTTTTCTTCTCTATTTTTCAACTAATGGTTATTATATATGGACACAGCCCCCTCCAAAGAACCAGTGTTTATTTTGATTCCAATTATAGAATCTTTTAAGCATTCCCAGCTGACATACAACAGAAGTAAGCAAAATACATGATTTTCAAGGCATTAATTCACTTGGAGGAAAAGTATATTTTAAGGAGTAGTAAAACTACATGTACTACTCCACCACCCAAGTAAAACCAGTTTAAAAGGCTGTCATTTTTTATACATGATGGCCTCATCTTCTACAATAATGTTTTGCCATTTCCATCAGAAAAAACACCAAATTTTTGTGGCTAAAAAGTAGCTTTACATTTTAGATTAAATAACAGATTTTCCCCACAGAGCATTCCCTACATTTGATGCAAAAATCAGCTTTTCTTGCAAAAGCTGCTATCCGTGATTACCACTCCTCCTTGTTTATGCTGAGGATAAACAACTGTGCAGGCCCACATTTAATCCTGCATTGACTAATTGCATTCTCCACTTCTATAATGCTGCGTCAGTCTAAAAACACTTCATAAACAATTAGGACTCACAAAATCTCCATGACAGAGACAAGACTTACATTCATGGAACAGATGATGCAACCCAAGCACAGTGAGTTAATTGTCTGCCCGAGGTCACCCCCAGAATCGGTAACAGAATCCAGGAATTCAGCCCTCCCTCCTCAGCACGGGATGAGCCTCAACACCAACACAAGGATTCCAGCAGAGATGGAATCTCCAAGATGTGCTGGAGCCTTTATCACTGCCTTAGATCCTCGCTTTTAACCAATTTATTTTGTGGAAAAGGGTTGGAGACAGAAGCTGACAATTCTGGGCTTTTTTACAAAACCAGTACACACAAAAAAGGGGCAGAAATGCAGTAAGTGATCCTTACTCCCATTAAGAAGTACCTGCTTCTCACCTTCAGTAGAAAGGCTCCATATTGGCTCAAAAATGCCTTCACTTCCATGCAGTCACCAGGGAGCTGCAATAAGTCTCACAGCCTACAGCATAAAGTTGTATGTGTGTCACCACTGGTCCAAATTGGGATTCCCCCCTCTCCCTGCTTCCCTTCTCTCATCCACTGCATTGCATGGATATGTGCCTTGCAGTCTGAAATTAAATTACTGCAGTTTGAAGGTTGGGTTTTGGTACTTTAAACCACAATGTTCCATTTCCACACTGGAGTGACACTGTTGCTGCCTCCCTGAACAAAAAGATGGAATTCTTAAGTGGTCATAGTGAGAAAAATCCGAACTGTGTAGCACATCCTTATCAGTGCTTTTAAGGGTTAATTTAACAGAAAATACAGCTAAAAGCAGGTATCAATAGCTATCTATAAAATTCCAACACCCCAATTCTGCAGAAAGACTAAGATTTTTAACCAAAGCCTCTCCTAGATAACCTGCAAAGATTTCCATTTCATGTTCCAGAGACTGTTTTCCCAGACAACCTTAATTTGTATACCAGCTCCCCATTCCCTGCTACACAATCTGCAGGATGATTTTTAATATCAAAGTAAGTTAACTAATTAGAAAATTCACAGCCTTAAGTAGGTTTCCTTCATAAAGAGGGAAACCTCAAATCCCAATTTCCCTTTTTTCCTACTCTCTCCAAGGCTGTTCTTGCTTCCCCAAAATGGTTTGGGCCACCTGATCCCAGGCAGGGCTGGGAGCCCAACACATCCCTCAGGACCACAAGTCAGGGACTCATTTTTTCCACACTGTGGGATCACATCCCATAAGCAGCTGGTTAACAGACTGGAGATCAGGCCAAGGAGCTGCTGGATATCCAAAGTGTGGGGACAGATCACTGCAGGGAATTCCTGATCCAGGATTAAGGGGGAAGACACTGCAGGAGCATCCCCACCCTGGGGAAAGCTCCCTTCCAGAGTGCTCTCAGCCACTTCTGTGTCAGTCCCAATTGCATATTTAATAAAAATTCCTCCCTAATCCACAGCTTGGAGCCCTGATGGGTTTATTTAATAGAGAGATTTCTGCCTCGGGTGCTAAGTGTATTTGTCATTTCAACAGCAACCCTCTGGTAAATGTTTTGTGAAGTATCATATTCCAGCAAGTTTTCAGCCACTGCACAGGAGCCTTCACCAGCTCTCTAGGCTATAATCCAGGTCCTATTGTTATGGACACACAGAGATGAGACAGGAAAAGGTGACTAAAATCAGAATTAAAATTGTCTTCTGCTTATCTCCTGCTTAAAATGCACATTGCCACACCAGAGAAAAAACAAAACCCACTTGATCTGACATGATTGCTCATTACCAGTTCATGTTCCCTGTTACTTATTTCCCTCCTACTGACTGGTTAGATTGGGGGTGCTTTTTGTGGTTTTTGTTTGGGGTTTTCTTGTTTGTTTGCTTTTTTTAGTTTTATTTTTCCTTAAATTCCTACTTCCCTTGGAGCCAAGTTCCAAAATTGAATATATCAGCATCATCCTCACACCTGGGGCTGTCCCTGTCCCATTCCCACCCTCATCGGCCACACCTGGGGCTGCCCCAGCCCATCAGGAATGGGCTCAAAGCAATCCCATTTCCCCTCCCCTGACCACAGCCCCAGCCCTGCACTTGAAGTAAAGGGAAGGGACACAAAAAAGATATTTAGAGGGTGGTTCTCTCTCAAAACACCCTTTTCTTTCTTTTTAAGACCCTTGTCTAACAGAGTAATTTACATTTTCACACACAGCTACCTACACATAGAGAAGAGCTATATTTCATGTGTCCTACCTATTTTTACTTAGATTTACTTTGTCTTAAATCCATTTAGACACACACACATTAACATACATATGAATTTGCAACTGCATCTCATATCTATTCAGCCTTATCTCAATTTACACTTCTGTGTTTACACTTTTGTATCTATTTAGACTGTGTCAGCCTACACTTTGATTTGGATTGTATATTAACACATATTGCACAAAAAATCAAATTAGACCAGATATCTGTTTAGAGCTAAATATTTACACTTCCATCTAATTACAAATCTGCCTGGTTAGATTTAGGTATTTATACACCCTTATATATAAGAATCTCTATTGAGATTACAGACATCTACTTTTTACCCTGGAATGCAAAGCAAATGTAGGTGGTTCCAGCTGGACAGAAATTTTCTATTTTAAATCCTCATCCTGCATCTCAGCAGCCTCCTGTCAGTGGCTCTCAGGTTCCTTTTGATCACTCCCTGGCTCCTCAGCTGTTTGCTTTGCAAGCCCTGAGAAATAAACCCACCTAACCTGTGCATCTTTTCCAGTCCGTTCACTTATTTTAAGTTATTTGCTCCTCATTTAGTAATTTTCCAAGTAACAGCAAGTGACACAATTTGTAGTGTCAATTTTAGCACATTCACTGTTAATTTTCAGGGGACAGAAAAAAATATCAACTGTTTCCTGACACCATTACTGTATTTACACTTCACAGTTGATAACTGGGCCAAACTTTCATTCTGCAAAGATTTCCATCTCAAGCTTAGGCCATTCAGAAAAAGCTCAGAATTTACCCATATTATTTTCATTTTTCCTAAGTTTTGGAACAGTTGCAGACTGCGATATTCATGTGAATTCACTCCAGAGGTCCCACATTTCCCAGGTCATTCTATGCTGGATTAGCACTGCTGTTAAACTTGCAGGACCTGAGGGATGAGGCTTCTCTGGCTGATCTGTTCAGACCTTCCCTGACCTGACCCTGATTTAGCTGTGGCAGCAATTTCTCTAATTGGGCAGGTGTCTGTATCTTGTTTTACTTCTGTTTATCTTTGTGTTGCACAACCACGGCTTCATATCTGCAGCAGTTATTTTAGTAGGACGAGACATTTACAACCAAATAATGACAGAGTTTACAGAAATACAGGCTGGGCAGAATATCAGAGGCCTTGAGAAGTGGAAACACAGGATGCAGCGTGTGAGCACAGGCAGGAGATAAGAGATGGGGCACAGGCTTGGCACTGGAGACCCCACAGCTATAAACAATTCACTAATGGTCAGTGAAAATAAAAAGCAGACCAGAAACAGGACAAAACTGGTGGTAAGTGTAACAGAACAAAGAAATTCTATTTCACACACCTAAGATGGTAAATTCTGATGAAACCTGGAGCTGCACAGCAATGAGGAAATACGTCAAAGGGTGTTAGGAAACATTTGTAAGTGATCCCAAGTCGATCCCAGGGGCAAAAGGAGAAACTGTCACCACAAACATCATATTCCTCCCTGTTAAGGACATGAGATTTCAACAAGTCATTGTGTACTTCCCCTCTTCCTTCTGCAGCAAATTATACCCAGGAACTAAATGAGCATAAATACCAGCCTAACAGGCAGAATTTTAAAAGCAAGTTTAACAGTTCTAATTGAATTACTGCTATAGTTGCAGCTTTTTAATTATTAAGAAAAATAAAACCCAACCATTACATTTGAGTCTCTTTTGTAACAATGAGATCTAGACTAATTAGGTGAAGATTTCAGTTATTCTAGCGCTAAATTCTAGTTCTTACTTTTATAATATGTTTACCCTTTTTGATACAGAACAGAAAATAACTTTCAACCTACTTTCTACCATACCTTATCTATTCACTCTGACTTTCCATTCTTGAAAAACCTTATTTCATTTCTCCCTTTTTTCCCAAGGCTGGCTAAGTCAATAGGTTCTTCCATTAGACAGGTCATGAAAACCCCACAAGGGCCTGCATTTAGTGAGAAGATTCTGCTGATTCCTCAAATATATCAAAAGAGAAACCCAAATACTGACTTTATCTTCAAGAGTAGATTTTTATGACAGGGTTTTGGATTTGCTTCCTTCCTTCTCTTGCCCTGAGCCTCACACAGCAAGACCATGTATGTTCTGGATCCCAGAGTACAAATTATCAGGGCTGCATCAGTACTGTGAAAAAACTTACCAAAAACTTTATAAATTGACCTGATAAATTGTAATCTCATTTTAAGAAGCGGCTTCTGTGTCATTATCAGTCAATATGTTGACTCAAAGACAAGTTATTTACTTCTCCAATTTTCTACATCTTTTGATGTTTTCACAGTTATCTGAAATACTAACTTTGGCAAGAAAACACCTATGGCTGGGGTATGCATAGATATTTTTACTTTTCAACTCATTTTCTCCCCACTGCTGTGCTGATGATGTCTAGAAAAAGCCTGGGCAGCTGCAAACACCTTCCCTCACACAGCACTGCCCTGGTCTCTGGGAACATCTGGTACAAAGTCCCTGCTCAAATCTGATGTGACCACTGACCCAAACCCTTATACCAGGCACAACAGGGAGTTGAATAAATGCAGAGCAAAAATAAATGTTTAAGCCTCAAAAGCTGCCAGATTTAATCAGAAGAACGAGTGGGTTTGGCAGAGTAGAGTTGTTCTCCTCCTGCACCTCCCCTCGCCCCATCCCCACTCCCAGTGCTGTCATCATCTTTGGCCACGAGAGATAGACCACAGAATTCACTGCAAGTTCTCACTCAGGGCAGGCAGGGCTGAACCAGCAAAGACTGAAAACTTGCTGGTAGAGAGGCGTTTCCATAGTTCTCCCACATGAGCAAGAACCATCAGTACAAGCCCTGAACTGACAGACAAATGGGGACATAGAACAGCTCTGCACTGACCACAAATTCTCACTGCTAAACCCACCTTCTTAAAAGCATGACATTTGTCAGAAGCCTGGTATCTGGATACTTTCTCATGCTGATTTGGTGCATGCCTTTATATTTCTGATTTTCAGGCTGACAGTTATGCAGACTCTCAAAAGCTTTGGTGTTTGCTTTATTCTGGTAATTTTGGCCACATGTTTTTTCTCACCTTTCTCTCAGCTTGTCAGCACTGGACTCTCTGAATCCACTTCACTTAAAATGTTTGCTGCTTTATATGTACTGCAGACTGTAATCCATCTACACCAGTAAGGAAAAGCAGCCCCTTTTCCCACTGGGAAATGCAACAAGTCTCTGGGAAAAACCAGCTCACTTCCAGACAGGTGGATGCTGGAATGTCAGCATCCAAACTGGTATTACAGACAGAATAAATCAACATCAACACTACTGCACATTGTAAATGAGAGAGACAACAAAGGTAAAGGGGTCAGAGAAAGCTGAAATATCCCCCCTTCTCCTGATAAAAATTTGCTTTTGTGCAGTTTTGCTTTAAACATCAGCACACAAGAAACTCCAAAAATCAAACAGAAAAGCACTATGATAAACAGGGAGTTTTATTTTTAGCCCAGCAGAAATTTATCACAATGAGAGTCCTGTGACTTTGACAAATCTAACAATAATGAGTTGTGTATACAAACTACAACAGCTGACAGAGAATAATACATTCCATCTGCTGGAGCTGTCCCAGGAGGCTGACCTTCAAGGTCTAAAAACTTTCAAATTTGTATTATTTTTTTCCCTCCCTAATAAAAAGCACCATGAAACAGCCATTTGGCTCATTTTGTGAAGGATGCATTGGGGTGAATAGGTAATATTTAAAGAGAAAACTCAAAATGCATCTAGAAAATTCCAGTTACACCAAAATGCTGTTTTCCTTCTACATGGATAGGTTTCTGTGACCTGACACTCTTGCTCTTCTAATTAACTACAATCTTCATACTTGAGTGGCTTCTTTAAACCTTACAGGAATATATTAAGATGTCAGAGGGCTTGCACATGTCTTGTCATCCTGATAACAGACCCTACTGCAGAGGAGTAGGTACAAGGATGGGCAAAAGTACACGTAAATATTAGTTTCAGGAATACAGAGAACACTTATGGATATAATCTCAGGTAAGGATGAAATGACTGAGGGTTTTAAATCCCTGCATGAAAATATTAAATCATACACCCTGAACAGACATCCATGAAAAAAATAAAAATACTGCACTAGAGAGCCACAAAGATGCTCCAAGGGCTGGAGCACCTCTGCTGTGCAGACAGGCTGAGAGAGAATGGGATTGCTCAGCCTGAAGAAGAGAAGGCTGTGGGCAGATCTCATTATATCCCTCCAGCTCCTAAAGGTACTTTGTGAAAACACCACAGAGGGACTTTTTACGTGAGCAAACAGTGACAGGACAAGGGGAATGGCTTGAAACTAAAAGAGGATGTAACTAAATTAGATAATAGGAAGAAATTTTTCCCTGTGGGGTTGGTGAGGCCCTGGCACAGGGTGCCCAGAGAAGCTGTGGCTGCCCCATCCAAGACCAGATTGGGCAGGGCTTGGAGCAACCTGGGATAGTGGAAGGTGTCCCTGCCCATGGCCATGAGACTGGATGATCTTTAAGATTCCTTCCAATCCAAATAATTCCAAGATTCTTTGATCCTTCCAATCCAACCCCTTCCATGCAATGCTATTCTATGACTCAGCATCACATTTATTTTCTAGAACTTCCCAAATCTCTATGTTTGTTTTAGTTTTTGCTTATTAATTTCTTCCTAAATAGCTTCATTTTGAGAGGTTTGATTTCCAACAAGGAAACTATTATTGTGGAAGACTTTTGGCCTTCCCCTTTCTGTAAGGATGAACAAATTCTGAGTGCTACAGATAATTTTTCATCAGTCACACCCAGAAACCCATGCACAGTGCAGAGGTCAGGAGTAATTTTTCTTGTTGGTTCTCAAGCTTTTGTTTCAAAACTCTACCATTTTTGGTGAACAAAGGTCTTGTTTCTCATTTATGCACTATTCAATACATGGGGTTTTTTGTTCCACATACACAGAAACCTCTCAGAAACCTTAATGTTGATCATCTCTATTGTGTAAGGTTCCCCTTTTCTTCAAAGTTTTCCATAGAAATAAAAGAAACCATTTTTGCCCAGCTTGGGAAGATCTGCCTCCTAAGCAAGGTTTGAGCAAGCCAAGAGTAAGATGGGTGGATGTGGATACATGAACAATTAGGAAAATTTTATATTTCCAGGAGAAAAGGTGTGTTCACATAATGCCACTGCTGAATTAAGGCAAATATCTCCTTTTTCAAGGATACTTGAATTACATTTCTATCTATTTCTGCCCCAAACAAGGAATTTTATCAGTGGGACTGTTACTGTGTGTCCTGCTCCTGACAGGCATTTAATTTAGGCTTTCCTACAATCCCTCTCTCACACCTGAGCAGAGCATCAAAGAGCTGGTTTGGGGCAGCAAAGAGGGATGGTTTAGGGGCAGCAGCTCTGCTCCTCTAGATCTAGAAAAGGGATCTGATTTAACCTTGCAGTTTGCCATCATCTGCAAAATATCCAGCCCCCACCAGCAATGAATAAAATATTCCACTACAGCAACACTCAAATAAAAGCTGGCATGGCCCCTTTCAATTACCTTTTTTGAATGATGAGCCTCTCTGCCTTTTCTGCTTTCAGCTTTTTTGACAGGAAAAAAATGCTCCATTTACAGGCTTGGAGCCTAGTACTTCCACTCCCCAGGAATAGAAATCTATTAATTCTGGCAAGGAGAACTTCACTGAGAGAAATCAGGCCTAAACTTTTGAGAGGTGTCAAGAATGTTCAGTCAATTGAGAAATTCAGTTTGCCAGCTACATTCCTGGAAGCTTTGCAACAGAAGGAATGAATCAGGAAAACCAAATTGAGTGTGATTTAACCCTGACACTGGCTAAGGCAAAAGGTGAAAGAAAACGAAAAATAGACCAAGTTTAATTAGAAAGGGAATAATATGCATAGCTGTCTCTCAGAATAAGAATAAATTCAACCAGCTATAGAAAAAGAACAAGAAGAAAATATTTTCAGAAAAAGTGGGGAAAATTCTTTTGTTTTCCTGTCAGGCAGAAACAGATACAGGCTCGTCTCATCCCTCTCTTTCCTATGGCACAGAGCTTGGCTCAGATTAACTATGACCATTGAGAGAACACAGCTTTAGTGACATTATAACATTCATATTTCCATTACAAACTTAATTTTAAAGAAAGGATTTTACAGACAAAGCAAGTATGTTACCTCAGCAGTGAAATTCAGACAGCTTCCATATTGAAATATAACCATTGCTTATATAAACACAATATTTTAAATTAAAGAAGAGAAAAAGAAACCCACTTATCAAAATATCTTAGTCCATGTGGGCATAAAAATAGTTATTTTTTTCTTATCAAAATTTGCACAATGTTTAAGAGGGGGCTGTAAAAAAAGCAGAAATATTTTTCCTGGTTTATCTTTCCTTTTTTCAGAAGGAGATAAAAGGAGGTAAAGTTAAAGGGTGGGATAGACCTGAGGAAGCTTCCCATCCACTTCTGAAATTCTTCAAAAAACAAGAATGAACAATGAATCTTAATTGATGGTGAATAAAGAAAGCTCTTTTGATATTCACACCATATAAATAAAGGCTTCCTTTCATTTGTGTCTCCCTATTTTTGTTATGCAACCATCCTTGATTGAAGACATTTTGATTTACTGATTAGCTTAGAATTGTTTTTTCGTAGAACTCTTCCCTTGATCACATCAACTCCTTTTACCTTTGTCTCTTGAGAAATGATAAACTGAGCATAAGTAAGTTACCTTTGGGTTCACCAATGTAGAAGGACACGTCCTTTTTGTCCTCTTGCTCATCAATGTGATCATAAGTGATCTGAGGAACAGACAAGAAATTTTCTCCTGGGTTTATTACAGGTGCAGAGCCATTCCCACATCCCAGCTTCCCTTTTCTCCTGTATCTTCTGGCCTGTGAGAGGAGGAATGGAATGGTCTCAGAAGATGCTGTCAGCCTTTGTTTATGGTTTTAAAGTGTCTGATTCTGAATTATGAACTAAAGCTTGGTAAGAAATTGATTCTCAGAGGGCAGCTAGAACATTCTGAAAAATCAGGCCATTAGTAAAATTTCTCAAATTGCGACCAAAACTCAAGGCATAGAAAATTCTAATGACTTCAGCATATATCACCTTGTCAGGAATATCTTTCTGAAGCTTAAATTCAACATTACCCTAGACTTGGAACTATGAACTAGGCCCTGTGCAGCATAGTCAACTAAAGAAAACTTCACCTTTTTCCAAAAAGGCAAAATTTAATTAGGCACATCAGAAGAGGAGAAATGCTTCCTCCTGCCTCCAAACAGTTCTCCTGATTTTAGAAGCCTAAAGACAGCCTAATAAACACACTATAACTGGTACTTTAAAATGAAAAATGAAGTTTTGGAACAACAGAAAGAGATGCAGGGTCAAGATATTCATATATGGGACAAAGCTACTGGATCTAAAGTTAAGCCAATTCTTACTTTATTATGGTCTGCATTCAGACTTTTGGAATTCCTTATTCTGCTCAGCTCTGCAGCAGTTAAACAAATGCACGTTCAAAATTAGATGGGGGAAAATAGTAGAAATAGGTATTAGTGTGGATGCAGTGACATGCATCAAAATACTTCTAAAACTGCTCTCAGCCTCATGTTAAGCCTGAAGATAAATTTTTAAACTGGCTTGCTCCTTCTTCTGATATGAACTACCTTGAAAAATGAATGCAGAATGGGAAAGTGGCACCATTGCCTTGTGCTTTTAGAAAGTAGGAGACTCCAAAGGGGATAAAACAATGGAGAGTGGGTACCTGTCTGACCAACAAGGCAAATTCAGTTAGAAGATATTTTTTGCTTAAAAATACTTTAAGGAAAACAAAACGAATCGAGCTGTGGTACAAGGAAAATAAACGTATTTCAGGTGTCCAAACAGCTCAGGCCCTTCACAAAGTTTTTGGCAAGTTAATTATAATTTAAAATGAAAAGCAAACAGAGAGGCAGCCCTGCCAGTGCTGTCACCTGTTTTCTCAGGCCGGGACTAGGTGGCGCTGGAGACTTTTTGGGACTCTGCACGGGAGCTGTCACATAGATCTTCCAGGTGGCCGTGGAGGTGCAGGATTTCTCTGCTGCATAGCAGCGCCACAGGGTCTGAAAAGGTACCCAAAGAACCTCAGTGCAGGAGCAGCCACTGGGATCCTGCATGGAAAATTTTGTAAAACATCCAACTGACAACAAAGCCCTCAGGTAAACACCACTCCTGATAAAGTACAAGCATGGTGGATGCAATTTGCTCCAGGACACACATCACACAGAGATCTTCAGTGTGCTCCCCCCATGAGCTGGGATCAAATTCTACCCACAGCAAAAAGAACCCCAAGTAAATCAAACTCCATCTCCATTAAAGTGAATCCCCCACTGAATGCTGTGTTTTCTTTTTTCTGCCACTGTGCCACAATGAATGTTTGTGCACTCTGCTACTTAATTCTTTATATTATCATATGGAATGTTACACTGGGAGATTTTTCTAAAAACAGGTGTGGTTTTTTTAATGTGTTTGTACATTCATCACATCAGGATTTGGCAGATGCACAGGTCCTAAAAGAACATGAAAAGGAACTTATTATAGAGAAGATTTTTTTTTTTTTCTTTTAGTATTTTGCTACATATACTCACTGCATCCAGTTAGTGTCACTATGCCTGTGAATATCAGCTATTGCACAGCTTCCAGAAAGGGAGAGGCAATTATCTCATTTTCTCTACTTACTGATCTGGATCAAAATGGCAAAGTGGCTAAACACAAGTTATAGATCCATAATAAATTTAGAAATGATGATTCTTTGCACTTGAACTTCCAGGCCATACTCTCTCTCCAATAAACTATTTTAGTATTTTACTATTGTGGCCTTACCTGAATTAGGGAAGCTGCAGCTGGGATTTGTCTATTGAAATGCTTCTGACGTTGCTTCTGCTGTACTTTCAGGGCAAAACCAGACCCCAGAATACCCTAACAAAATAACGAAATTACTATTCAGAAATGTATATAGCTTCACATACCTAAATAAAGTACTTCGCACCTGGAATAAACAGACATTTAATAAAAGACTTTATAAAATGAATTTTCAAATGTCTGCACTGTCAGAGTTCTATTTATTCCAACAAATCTGAAATTGAGCAGATCAACAGCAGAATTGGGTAGCTTGAATAAACAGCACATGTTTATTGCTGTGATCCAGAGGTTACAGGAGCCAGAGGCATTCACACACCTGTAATGAAGAGATTCAAGTTCCACTTACAGCTGGCAGGGCAAAGAAGGAGATGGCAAACACTGAGAAGCAGGAAGCTATTGTCTTTCCAATCCATGTCTGGGGAACTTTATCTCCATAGCCAATTGTTGTGACTGTTACCTACACCAGGAAGAAACATCTGTTTTAGTGCACTTTTTTTTCTCCAAAAATCATGAGAAAAAAAAAATGGAAGGGGAAAGTAATTAATGAAGTATCAGGAGACAGGTGTGAACCAAGTGTGTGGATTTGGGGATAAGGAAACCATGCTGAGAGGATGGAAAAAGGACAGAACTAACCCATCCCAACTGAATCCTCACAGCAAGAGGAGGAACACACAACCATTCCAGGATGTGTTATCTCCCAAAGTCTGCCTGCCAGTAGAACTAGACCTGAACAGAGCTCAGGCCTGTGCTCAGCTTTCTTTCCTCCTCCTCCACAAACACAAGACCTGGCTGTGATATTAACATTCTCTGAACAGAGAGAGACATAATTCTCTCTCCCAGATTTTTTCCAGGGGAGGGCAGAGAGAAGCTCAGAGAAGAAGAGAAAACAGTTCTTATCTCTACTTGCTGCTCCTGTTGTTTGGCACATGTGGAATGTGTTATGGAGATTATTTACCCAAAGTGATTTGTTAATTGGACACCTGTGATGTTTGTTTGGATTGATTGACCAATTAGGTCAAAGCTGTGTCATGACTGTCTGAAGACAGTCACAGGTTTTTCTTTAGTATAGCATAGTATTAGTGTACTATAATATAGCTTAATAAAGCATATAATATATATTATATATAATGTATATAATTATAGACATTATCTATAACTACATAATGTATATAATTATATATATTACATGTGTATATAATTATATAAAATATATATTATATAAAAAATATATTATAGTTATATATTATATATAGTTATATATTATATATATACATATATAACTATATATAATGTATATAGTTATATACATATATATAGCAATATAATTATATGCATACATTATACACAACTATATGTAATATATTATTATATACATATATATTATATATAATATAGCTTAATAAAACATTTGCTCAGCCTTCTGAAATCACGGAGTCAGAGCACATTATTCCCGGGCTGGGCCCAATTTGCAACAATACCTGGCCACTAAAAAATGTTTTTAAGCCACAAGGTGCTTAAACTTGGATCTGATACTGCTTATCAGGGCCAGAGAGAAGGAGACAACAGAGCCAGCAGGGCAGCACCACTCCAGTCCAGGACCTTTCAAGCAAAACAGAAGTAGAAACTGCAGCCAGGTCCACCCCAGAGTCTGGATTATAATGCAGGTCTGACAGCAAGACACAGGTCAGGATTAGGATCAAGTGGCCAGCACATGAGCCCACAGGGAGGAAACAAGAGCAGGGCATCATTTCATGGGTGGAAATCAGGATTGAGGGAACCCAAACCTCGACACAGCTGCAGTTGAGTTACAGACAATCTCTCCTGTGCTGAAATATTGAAATATTGCTGAAATGGTGTGTGGAGCATCACCAGCAGGGTCATGCTGGTCAGGCTCATTAGGTCAATCAGTGCCCTCAGGTCTGGGGCCTGTAGGGACTTGCTACAGAGGTGGCAGGCCAGCCCTGAAAAGCCCCAGAGGCAGGAGGACCTGAATGGGACAGAGATTTGGGGCTATTCCTGAAGAATAGGAATAGCCCCAAACAGGATGAAAGAATTCATCATGAGCCAGAGGTCAGGAAGGAAGAGAGGGTCCAGGTGGCAGCTAGTCCATCAAAGGTTTGTCATGTAACAAGGAGCCCTTGCTGCCCAATGGAAGGGGATAATCAGCTGATCCCAAAGCAGGAATCACACCTGACAGGGGCCTCAGCAGGACAAGACTCACAGACCATGGTCTAAAACAAAAACCCTGGCCCATGGGGGTGTGGGGTTTTCAACATCCTCAGAGCTCTGATGCTGCTATAAAATGGTGTGAGAAACATGGCTTGGATCCCTGAGAAGTAAAAAGCTTCTGGTG
This sequence comes from Zonotrichia albicollis, assembly GCF_047830755.1. Taxonomy (NCBI): domain Eukaryota; kingdom Metazoa; phylum Chordata; class Aves; order Passeriformes; family Passerellidae; genus Zonotrichia; species Zonotrichia albicollis. The sequence continues at coordinate 19,054,563 of NC_133822.1, forward strand.
AGGAACAGAGGAGCTCTGCCATCAATACTAACCCCACTGAGGAGAGCTGTAAATAGAAAAAAAATGTACTTTTATTTGGATGTACCAGCCCCTAACCTAGTCCCCCTCCCTTCACTTTGCCTTGAATGGTAGCAGAAACACAGCCAAAACAGACTTAAAAGAATACGTAAATTTGCACTGAGTATAAAGAGGCTGCCTTTTATGGAAAAATTTGCTGACAAATGCTTAATGTTATGCAAAAATAGTCTTCTCAGAAGAAACTATCAAGCAATAAAGGCATGGGAAGAATATGTTTCCTCCTACTCTCAAAGCTGAAAGAAAGATTTGCAGGGAAAAAACTAGCAACTACTACCAAACTCAGTTTTTCCAAGTTCCAAAAAACAGTTACATTTGTGTTTATTCATCATAAATTCTCTCCTTGATGAAGACCACTTTGTAGTAGCTATATCCTTGAATGAATATCGGTTTTTTTGAACTGCAAGCTGCTCTCAGCAGGAGCTCTGCCTTGCCAGGTGTTTGTCCAGATTTAATGGGGCTGGTCAAGTGGCTCAGGTGCTGTGTGCTACCAGCAGCAGGACAATGAGTTTGCCAGTCCCCAAAATTAAATAAGACCCCCCCAAAATTCAACTTTGAAATGCAGCATGTGGAGGAAGTTAAAGCTGTTTCTTTAACAGCACTTCAGCTCCTCATTGTACCCAGGTGACCCTTCAAAGTCAGTGGTTTTCCCTTTATTTTCCCCTCTTTTTTTCTTATGAAAGGCTTCTTGGTTTTTTGAGGGTGGTTTAGTTTTTCTGGGGAGGTTTTGCTTGGTTTTTTCAGTAAATTCTCCAGCAGCCAGGACTTCAAACCAAACTACAGTAATGCTGAGCTGCCTTAATTTTACTATGGAAGAGAGCATGAAAGCTGTAACCACAGAAAAGATGAATTTTCCACCTCCACAGCAGGCACTTGGCTGGCAGATTCCTGCAGGTGCCTGAACATGTCTCAGGAAGTTTTTCCCCAGTTCCTTGTTGGTAATTTAATTACCACATTGAATACATGGAAAGGATGATAAATAATGTAATTCTCTGGCTTTCTTAATCACAGCAGAATTTTTTTTTTCTACTTGTACAGCCCAAAGTTATCAGTATTTCTGAGCAGATAATGTTAGGCTCTGGAAAATGACACCTCTTGTGACAGGGATTTATGGTGGCCCATTCCAGCTGTGCACACAGGCTCTGAAAATACACATGTGTACCTCAAAAAGGGAAGAACTCTGATTTAGTAGAAATCAACAGGGCTGCTCAGATGCTTCAAGACAGGCAGGTGTCCTCAGGTGTGAGGAGTCAGAACCGCACACCTCAAAAAACCCACACTAAACATAAAGGGATTCCGACGGTTACCTCTGGCATGGAAATTTACTGCTGGAAATTCTGAGCAGTTGATCCCAAGTGCTGTGCCAGTTAACACCAATTCCTGGAGCAAGTATTCAGCTCCAATCCAGTGGTACAGAATAGCTGAGCTTGCAACAAGAAGCAAGCAGGGAGGGCCAGCAGAAGAGAAGCCTCCTATGTGCTCTTCTTTCCTCAAGGAAAGGAAAAAATACCCAAAAGGGATAGGGCAAATGCTGTGACTCAGGTTGCAATTGTGGCAGGCTGACCATGCTGTTGGAAGTGCTTTTACACATGCCCTACATGCTACAACTGCTGAGAATGGCTCCATGTGAAACACAAGCCTTTGATATGTCTTTGCAGACCTGTTTGCCTGCCTGCCAAATCTAGGAGGAAAAACCCTTGCCTTTAACTGAAGCAGGTGAAGGTAGTTAGCAATTAATTCCAACTCTCATTCATTCCTTATTTTCTCTTTGCCCTGTATTTAAACCTTTCAGGTCATTTGTATCAAGTTCAGCAAGCTTGCACTTTCTCCTCAAAGCAAAATATTCCCCATAATATACTCTGTGGTTTTGTCAGACATGTAAGACTTTCAAATACTTCATACCAAGATTTTTTTTTTCCAATGGTTCAGTTTTGAAAGGCAGAAGCGAAAATCAAATTTCACTCCCTAATAACTCCACATCTGTGTTTCTGTGTTCCAGGAAATTTGAAAAGAAAAAGAAACTGATTCACTTTGTCCTTTGTTCCTGTTCCCAGCTGTGAACTGCACCTGCACCGTGACTCACCAAATGCTGAGGAGGCCTGGATGCCTGAAAAGCTTGAACAACAATTTGAACAGTGTTCCCCCCATGGCCAGAGAAAGAGGAGCTGATTTTTATCTTGCTGCTACACAAAGCAAGTCAAGTTTTGGAAAATCACAAAACCCACTGAACTCTGCATCTCTCATCCACACACTTTGGAACACAGATCCGAAGTCATATATGTAAACAAGATACCGTGCATTTTAAACTTCTCTGGTGGTCTTCACAACTCCTTTTAAATTCCCAAAGTCCAAAACACTGCTGTAGAAACACACTCTGACTTTTTTAACCTTAATTTTTTTACTCTTTACTCATATCCATGTAATAGTATATAGTGATTAGAAGTATTTCTAATTCATACCTAAATATTCAATGCAACTAATAAACAACACAGGAAAACTAGAATTAAAAAAAAAAATAAACCACTAAAAAAAGAAACAAGGAAAGGTAGGAAGAGTACACTGGGCCCACATGGAATTTTTTTCACTTGCAGAAATAACTTGTGCACAAATATACATGGATAGAACTGGATGCTAAAAGCAATTCACTGGTGTTTGAGGTGAACTGCAAAAATAATGGAAGAATAAGTGAGAATAAGAGTACTAGTTTGTTCTTGTAAAGCTTGGCATCTTCCAATTCCAGTCTTGGGTATCTTCCATTTATACCTTTATTGTTTTTCTTTTAAAATACAGCACCATCTCTACCTCTGAGATACACATACTTTTCCTCCTCTAGCTACAGGTTGCTTAACAGCTATAACCATGAGGTTTCATATTCTTAAAATTTTATCCCATGCCCACTAGGACTTTAACAAGTGAAAGCTTTATGGCTTGCTTCATGCTTTCATTGATTCCCAGCACCTTAGATCATCAGGTCCATCTGGCCATTGGGTGAATTCTTTTTTTTACTCAATTCTTCTGGGTTTTTACTGTTTAGCAGAGTCATAGGTGATACTCTGCAGATTAAATGAATACTTGATAACCTAGTGACAGGAAATTAATATTTAAAATATTTTTATAGTGAACCACTTACAGAGTGGTGACTCAGGCTACATGTAATATAGTCTATAATTCTGTGTACCTCATTGAAGTAGCGACTTACACAGCATCTAAGTTTGTAAATCTTCCATACCTTTTTGGTGATTGCTCATGGGCAACTCCACACAGCAATAACCCCCCTCTTCCATATGACCAACAAACTCCAACTCTCTTCTCTACCCACTAACACACTCTTTTATAGCAGTCATCCTTATTGGACACACCTGTGGCCCATTAAGGGCAGGTCATACTAATCTTTGGTAATTAGCACAGCTGCAGCTTCTCAGGGGTGAGACTGCGTTTTTCTGCACTATCTCTATTTTCTTACATTCTATCCCCCCACATAAGTTAAAGATAAAAACCAAAAAACAGGAACCTACAACATGCATCAAAGTCTGAATTATTACTGAGAGAGTGAGTTTTACACAAAAAGATAAAGAAAAAAAGTAGGGTCATTAACCCTACTTTCACATATAGAATAGGTTTTTAAGTTATGCACCTTTTGAGATAACTAAGTAGAGCTTAAAGGAAGTGATACAGGTTTTGAAGGAGATTGTTTACTTTTTTTGAGATGTGTTTACTTTTTGAAATGATTTTTACTTTTCATATCTGTAAGCATTCGGTGTCCTCTGCTAAGAACCTGCTGACCTACTTTACCAATAAAATTTAATACCCCAATAATTCAATTGTATTTCTTATATTCTTGCTTGTATCCCTCTGAGGAGGTTGTCAATCTTCCCTACAGAAATACATTCTGCAAAGAAAGAAATGCCAGGTTTTCCTGAAAAGATCACAATTTGAACAGAAAACCTTGGGCCCTGTTTGCACACACGTTTTATTGGTGAGGACTTACCACACCCCACCAAAGGGCATCAGCATAGCTGGAGAAACCTGTCTTTCCATCCTCATCAACTGCATCCTTCTCAGCAAGATAAACAAAGTAGGATGAGAAAATTAATCCCAAGAATCCAATGTACAGAGTGGTTATAAGTTCCTATTGAGAGAGAAAACAAACAAGTGTATGAGGTTTTCATCCTATATACATATGTATATACATCATTGTAAAATGTTGCAAATATCTGTGGGGCTTTTACATCGCAATAGAAAAATTAATATGTTATACTTCAGGTTTGACATTTGCCTCCAGTAAAACAGCTAAAATATTGACTTGGATTTGGGTTTTATTAGCTAAGAGCTTAAGAATAAAGAGTGCTGCCTAAAACAAATGGCTCTTTGCAGCAGAGACTTTCAGATTCACACACACAGGAAACAGTAAGAACAAAAAATGCACAAAGGTAGATTTGAATACTGAGAGAGTTGAGTCAGCACATTTTTTAAACTCAGCTATATCTCCATTTTCGTTTAAAATAAGGACCACACAATACAAAGTTCAAGACTTGGAAAAAATATAAGAATCCCTCCTGTTCTGAGAGCAGTGCAAGTCCTCACAAAACAAGGTGAGGAAGGAGCAAAACCAACCTAGAGGCTCACAAGCTGGAGCTTGAGTGGCTAACTTGGCTTTTCAGCAAGCCTCAGCCATTTCTCCATGGCTTTCCACCACCACATGTGATATTGACTCATGTTTTGCTGCCTTTGGCAAGAAATGCTGGTATATAAGCTCAACCTGCTGAAAACAGAAGAGCATCCTAGCCAAACCAGGCCTGAGTGAGCTAATTGAGCTATATGTAAAATTCCAAAACACATGGAAATCACTGGTGACAACTTTACTAAGCTCTTCAGGGCCCAGGGAGGTACAAGTGCTTGCTATTTTCACAGGGCACCAAGATGTGAATTCATTTTCTCACATTGCTTAAGGGTTTAGGGGCCCATGTTTTCTGAAAGACTATCAAATGCAAAAAACACCAAAAATAGATGAGGACTTTGTACTCTGCCTGGAAGAAAAAGCAGCTGAGGTGTTTTTGTTTTGGTTTTGTTTTTTTTTTTAATTTTTAAACAAAAATTTCTTTCAGAGGCTGGACAGGAATAAAGGTTCCATTTTTCCTTCCGTTTGGTACCGTGTTAGGGTTTCAGCTACACTTGTCCAATGTCAATACAGAACTGTGTGCTTGGTATTTTTTTTTCTTAATGTGTTAGTGGGTGATCTGCTTGGATAAGTACTACAGATCTGTGGAGTTTTATTTATCACCATAATCACTTCTTTGGATAAGCAGAACTTCAGGTGTGTTTACTCATAAATTTATTTTCCAAGAATTTTTTTTTCCCCTTTTAAACCATTGAACTTTCTTATGCTTGTGACACATAAGATTTAAGTGTTGTGTTTTCGAGAGAGTATTTCCTGATTCTTGACTAAAACTCTGAACACCCACAGGAAAAAAATGTTCCCAAATATTTTTTTGGATATCAAGTTATTTGGATATCAGCTCTGCCCTAGCAAGATACCCAGGAAATGCAAGCATAATAAATGGAGACCACACAGACTTGGAGCATTAAAAGTCATCCTGTTGTACAGTATAAAAGGAGGCTTTATTCCACAGCACTTTGGTGTGCATCACTTCTGCACAACCACCGTGACATAAAAGTTCCTACTGTACTGGGGGAAAAAAATAAAAGGAAGAAAATTTTCTTTTAGTATTAAATTATTGGCTTGGATTAAGTTCAGTGCATTCTCTGTCCCAGAAAAACAGCTTTCTAAATAGAAAATTAAAAAAGGTCTGCATGGAAATTTGTAACTGTTTGTCAGTATGTGGAGAACAAATCTACACTCATAAAAACAAGTTAGCCACACTAACAAGTGGGATGTGGAGATTAATAGCAGAGTATTAGCCCTCCACAGAGATGCAAGACTTCAAGGCTAATTATATAATTTTCCATTATATTAATAAAGCTAATCATCAAGAGATTCCATGAACACTCAAAAAAAAAAGTTCAATTAAAAATATTCTTAAATTTGCAGAAAAACTTTTAAACTCTTCCTGCTTAATGAGTTTTCATACAGAAAAATTATTTCAAAGCTTTAAAAGACATGCACCTATTTATAGCCAGGTTTGCCTCTGTCAC